>NC_092502.1:11329902-11653964 GCF_047511675.1 Marmota flaviventris
CCTGGCTTGAACATACTGGCCAGAGTCTGGGCTTGGACTTGGGATTTCTGGTGGCCGCCTTCAACACACAGCTCGGTTCAACCTCTCACTTGTACCCCTTTGGGTTTTGAACTTCAGAAACTTGAATTCTCGACATGGTGTTTGCTGAATTCCTGGCTCTGCCGTGAACCGGGTGCGCAGACTATCTGATCCTCTGTTTTTTCTCTGAGCCAAGATTCCACTTAGTCATGAATGTTTTCAGTCATTTAGCACATAGTTGGCGAAGGTTGGCCCCCTTGCCTGGCTGTAAATCAAGTGTCAACAATGTTCTCTGGAAAGGGCCAGAGAGTAAATATTTTAAGCTTTGTGGCATACCGACTTTGTCACCGCTCTGCAACGCTGCTGCTGCTGCCCAAACGCAGTCACAGGGAATGTGTAAAGGAGCAGGTGAGGCTCTATTCCAGTCAACTACAAAAACAGGCATTAGGTAGGCTTTGGCCCATGGCCTGGGGTTTTCTGAGCTCTATTCTAGGCTGTTAATGACTCATGAACCTGAGCCTGTGCCCAGAGCACCACTGCGGTGACTGGGAAGCCTTTAAGTTAAGCGCTTTGAACACCAAACACATTTCTATAACTTTCCCCACTAAGTAACCCCCCGTCTTCTCCTCCCAACCTTGCTTTGTGGAATATATAATGGAGTACATACAGACTGTGTGCAATGTATATGTGCATATATTGTAATTTTTCCTGCTGATTTCCCTCTCCAAGGGCTTCTATCAGCTCTCCTCATTTCCCCCTTTACCCTGCCCTGCCTTCCTGATGGCGGTCTCAGGGTTGGCATTTCTTCTGAATTCTTGGGTTATTCCTGGCAGGAACTACAGAAGCGTGATCCTAGCCAGAGACAGTTTGCTCCACCTGGTCAACCCTGTGGCTGGAGTTGCCCCAAAAGTGGTGGCAGGGGACTTCCTGGAGGGGATTGGTTTGGATTCCAAAGAAAGAGTCATTAAATGCCACAGTGACCATCCGGAGCACCTGTTAGGGGGACTTACTGGGGGTCCTTTTAATGGACAGGAAAACATGGGTGTGTCTGCCCCCAGGTCGGGGTATGGGGTTCATTGGGGCTCAGGAATGTGGCTTAGGGCAGGGCTGGTTCCCACGTGTGTGGCCTCATGGTTAACCTCAGTGTTTTCAAGACACACTGCGATCAGCTTTCTCAGGGCCTGGGAATAGTCAAAGCCAGGTTCAGGCTCCAGCTTGTGGGAAAACAAGCAGCTGGCGTCTGTCAGGATATGAGAAAAAGCAGGGGTGTTGGGGACCCCACGTGCTGACTTCACCCCTCTCCTCTCAATGCTGACCCACCCCAGGTCCTAGGTGCCCCAGGCAATGGGAGAGGAGGAAGGGTCCCCTCTTCACCAACTCCTCGAGGCCAGGGAACCACTCTTCTCTCATCAGAGAGGCAAAAGATGACACGGGGCTGATCTGTGGTCCCTGCATGCACCTCCAGACCCTCCAGCTACTCCCTGGAAACCCATCCCCAGGTCCTGGCACTGCTCCCCTATTCATAGCCCATTTAAAACCCCTTTCTGCGGGGGACTTGTGTGTCATCTCACTTCCTCACTCAGTCCTTCAAAAACATCCAACAGCTGCCTCTTATGTTCTGGGCGTGAGACAGACAGGGCTGGTATCCCTACGAACTTCCAGGTCAGAAAAATTTCCTGAAAAGGGCCTGTGAGGAGGCCTGGGGCCTGAGCCTAAGCCTCTCCATTTTAAAAACTCCAGTTTAACCTGCAGTCTCACCAGGACACCCACAGAGCCCTCCAGTGTGGCCTCAGACAAGTCACGTCCCCTCACCCTGGTGAACAGAGTGAAGCCCCTCACAGGGTGTCCTTGCCTGGTCAGAGGGAAAGGTGAGAAGATCAGGGTGGAGACCACCAGACCAGATGTTTCTGACCCCAGGGTAAATGATGTCACTGAGAAATCCAGTGGTAACTGATAAGGATTGAAAGGGGGGTCAAAAGCCCCCAAATTTAGTACAAATCATAGAGCTGATGAGCAGGGATTCAGCCAGCCGAAACCAGGATGCCCTCGAGCTGGAGAGCCTGATGAGGACCTGACGTCCCATCACTTGTCATGGTTCCTGAGCCTCTGCGTGATCCTCACTGCTCTCAAACTCTACCGTCTGGTCTGGACCTTGGTGAGAGCCGAAACTTCTCCCTACAACCCCTTTCTCAACCAGTCGTCCACTCCACCCAGGAAAAGCCTGCCTTGGTTCTGGACCTGGTCACCGCGGTCTGAGTGAGCGTGCATCTGCTGGACATAAAACCTAAGGCTTAAGACTTCCTGGAGGGGATTGGTTTGGATTCCAAAGAAAGAGTCATTAAATGCCACAGTGACCATCCGGAGCACCTGTTAGGGGGTCTTACCGGCAGTCTTGCAGGGGTCCTTTTGATGGACAGAAAGACCTGGATGTGTCTGCAGAGGGAATGTCTGTCATGAGCCTGTCATGATTAAGTGTGTTTTGCAGTGTTTAGAATCAATCTAGAATTGTTTGCTGTGAATGGATTATGTCTCTTGCAGTGCCTGGCATTAAGGATTGTCATTTTCTTGATTAAGAACCTATAGAGTGAAATTGTATTGAGAAATTTGAGTGAATAAAGCAGTAAAAGGGGCAGAAGTGTGTGGACATTTTTTATTTCTCCCCTTGACTGCATACGTTGCAATTTTGCCCCCTTGCGACAAAGAGCCAAATAGGAAATATTTGCAGCTCCTAGGGCACACAGCCTTTTACTTCTCAAAGCAGTGACAGAGGTTTGAATGGATGGGCGTGGCTGGGTTCCAACAAAACTTTATTTACAAGAACAGGCAGAGAGCAGGATCTGGCCCTAGGGCCCTAGTTCAGCTGTGAAGCACTAGCACTTGTTAAGGGCTTCGTCCCCGTGCTGTGTAGACGCTGCACCTTCTGTGAAACACCAGCACGTGAGATACGAGTACATGACTCCATACAAAAGCAAGGTCATGTGAAGACTTAGGAAAATACAATTGATGGTGAAAAACTAAATAAAATGGCACCTAGCCCTCAAACAGCAGAGGCTAGAGTTTGGTGGAAGCGAGTGCAGCAGATGCCGGTTAAGAAGAGCTGTGTCATCTACACAAGATGAGAGCCAGAGCTCAGAAGCCTCCATAGCAGAGGGGACTCTGGGGTCCTGGAAGGCGAGCGGTGTCCTCGGGAGCAAGGGTGTTCCTAGACCAGGGGACGGTGTGAGTGGAGCCCGGGGAGCCGTCCTGTGGTGACGCACTTGCGCAGGGCTGGAGGAGCAGGCAAGGGGGCCCTGTGGTCCTCTCTTGTGTGCCATGGCCAGGAGTTGGAGCTGCTGTTTCTGGGAAGTAAGGAGTTAAGAAGTGGATGATCACGTTTGTATTGGATATCAGTCTCTCTGGCAGCCGTTAGGTAGGACATTGGAATGAGAGAAACTGAAGGTGGGAAGCTAGCAGGGAACTGGGGTGGTCTGGGCCCCTCAGACAGGGACCCGAGGTAAGGGACATGATCTTAGAACACCTCCTCCTCAAATGTCCCTCATATGTGGAGGAAGAGGGGCTAACTTAGAGGATCTCTATGGCTTGTTTGCTTTCTTTCCCCGGGATCCTGGTCGGGGCTCGTTTTCCCTGGGACCTCAGGATGCTGGGGAGGGCTCCAGGGGAAGTTGGGGCCAAGTTAGAGGAGCCCAGAAAATCCCCACCACTTGGCATTCACTGGGGAATTGTACACAAACCTTGGCCGTTAATTTTAGGGTGTTGGTTTCCACGTCTGGGTGTGTTTCTTGGTGTGTAACACAAGCTGGATAAATCGATTCTTTCTTTCTTCTGTTTTCCTTCTTCTCCTGTCGGCCATTGCAATTTGATACCAGCTCTGAAGTCACCAAATCTAAACAGAAAAAAAATCCTGATCTGACATCTCGTTTCGGAACACACAGAGGTCACTGTGAACCATCTTTCTGAGTCTTGCCAGCAGTGTCCAATAGGACTGGATCCTCAGGGCCTCTTCCTGCCAGGACTTCATGCTGATCAGCTGGGCACGGACCTTTCATGTGATCTGGCTGAGCGAGGCTCTTGTTCACTTAAAGAAACCTGTAAAGATTCCCCATTAACTTTTATTTTGTTTTGTATGTGATGAAATATACACGACATAAAATTTGCCATTGTAACCATTTTTGAGTGTAAAAGGCATAGCATTGAGAACATGAACGTCGTTCTACAATCATCAGCACCGTCCACCCCCAGAACTCCCCTCTGCACCCATCAAACAGTAGCTTCCTCTTCCTCCCTCTCCCCAGCCCATGGCGTTTCCATTCTACTTCCCGTCTCTAGGAATCTGATCCCTCTTGGGACCTCATATCAGTGGAATCGTGTAGTAGCTGTTCTTTTGCTTTCTGGGTTCATCCATGGTGACCCACAGGTCAGGATGTCCTTCCTTCTGAGGTCTGGGTAAGATGCCAGCGTGTGCTTCTATTACAGTTCATCTATTCCCACACTGATGGCACTTGGGTTCTTCTGCCTTCTGGCTGCTGTGGGTGGTGCTTCTGGGGAACCTGGGTGCCACCAAGCTCCCTGAGTCTCTGCTTTCCATATCTAGGGGCGATGCCTTGAGGGAACACTCCATCCTCCCGTATTTCCTTTGTGCTCCTCAGGTGATGGACAGAAGTGTCAGTAGCATAGCAGAGGGGACTCTGGGGTCCTGGAAAGATCATTGAGAGTCCTGGGCTTCTGCACAAGCTGAGCTCTCTGGGTTTGTTTTCCTTCTCTAGAAATTGAACAAACAGTACACACTATTGATTTTATGGGAATAGTGTGGAGATCAAAGGCACTACTAGTGTGTGTAAAGGGCTGGTGAGCTGTGAATCATCTGCCACTCTTGGGTGTGCTGGACCGTGGTTATTTCTGGGGCTATGCCTGACCCTCCACTGGGAGACCTGTGTTTAGACTTTCTTACATGTAGCAGACCAGGGTTTGCGTGGAATTGACTCTTTCATCAATTTCAGGTGGACCCTGATCAGTGCAAGCCTAGCAGCTTAACCAACCCAAGTGGTGCCAGAGTTTTTTTAGGATGGATCATTGAAAAAAATATTTGCAAGGGCTTTTGAGAAGTCTTACACTTCTTATTTTCCCTTGGAGGGAAGGTATGAGAGGATGTAAGATCTGGAACTCAAGCAGCTGTTTTGCTAACATGAGGTAACACCCAGAGCTTCTGAGAGGTGACAGAACTAATGGGGGCTGAGGATGCTGTTAATATCACCAAAGGACAAATGATGAGACAGGAAGCCCTGTCTAAACTGCTAGGAGGATATTAGCTGTTCCCCTAGACTTTTGAGTTAAGTAAACCAATGGCTTCCCCTTACTATTTAATCCCTTTTGAGCCAGATTTGATGGGACTCACTTTTTCTCTCACTATCTGATTAACTCTCTCCTGAAGATCTGGTCACCTCACTGATCCCAACTCATACTGCAGGTTTCTCTGGACGACTTCTTTCTTATCAAGTTCTGGCAACAGCATCATAGCATCTAAAAAGCAGAAAGGGGCCTCAGTGTTCTTTGATTCAAGGGGGTTTGGGTGTTTTTAATAAAAAATAATTTTTATTTCCAAAAAATAAATCTTGCCAAGATCCCAGCACATGAGGCAGGTAAACATGAAGCTGGCACTGAGGTATAGGGGAGCCCGAGACATCTGGCCCCCTGAGACATCTTCAAGCACCGTTAAGACAGATTTTAAAGACAGCTCACCAAGTGTGTCACTCCTAAGTTGACCTACGTGTCTAAGGTCACAGAGCTTGTTAGGTCTACCAGCTCCCACTGGGTGCTCTTTCCACTGAGGCACAGTCTCCTCCAGCCTTTGTGGTTTGTGTTAGTGGGGCCTTTGTGACATCCAGCCATTCTCTCTGCTGCATGGGGCTGGGGGTGTGTGCTGCATTAGCATTCTCAGGTGCATTAGTCAACTTGGGCTGCTATAACAAAATATCCTAGACCAGCTAGCTTAAACCACATTTTATTGTCGTATGAAGACTGGGAAGACCAAGGTGAAGCTGCTGGGTGACTCCGTGCCTGTTGGATGCTGGGGACACCGTTGGGCATGGCTTGTCTTGCTGTATTCAGCAGGGGAAGCCCCTGGACTTGCTAATCACGTGATGATAAGATGCCCCAGGCCTGGCAGGTGGTCTCTAAGCTGGCGTGTCCCTGGTAGATAATGCAGGGAAGTCACTGGGACAATATCCAGTCATCAGGGCAGTTGCAGGGTTGCTGAGGATGCTAGACAGGTTCCAGTGGGCAGCGGGCCCCAAGAGCCCCAGGCCTTGTCCCTGGGACACTGAGTCCAGGCTGGGAGCCTGAGCAGCCAGTAAGAATGATGATGGCCATTCTGAGCTCGGTGCCAGTGGCCCTATGGAGCTGCCACATGCCATTCCTGGGCTCGGTCACATGGTCTCCTGCCTGGTCCACGTCAGCCTCCTCCCCACTGCTTCTACCCAGTGGTCACTTGGTGCCATCTCGTATTTTCTATCCCAGCTTGTTCCTTCTCTTTATCCTGCTTTTCTCCTCCCCCCATGTCTCATCCTGTACCCTTCATAATTAAGTGACTTATTATGCTTTTTACTGCCTGTTGGTCTCCTCTTACAGAAAGCGTGCTTCGTGTGGGCAGGTGCACTGAACAAGCTGGAGAGTTAGCTCAGGCTTTGCGTAAAAGCTGTCTGTGAAATGCAAGTGCATCTTGTGTTGTGGAGACTTGGGTGCATCCCCAGGAGAGCTCATTTCTCTATGTAACGTTTCCAAACTCCGAAAAAAATCTGAAATCTGAAACATCCCTGGTCCCAAGCATTTCAAATTGAGGATACTCAACCCATGAGTACATTTTGTTGAACAAATCACAGCCACTCCCTGAGGGTGGCATTTTGGGCTTCCTGTCTTAGGACACAGAGCCAGGGAGGTGGGATGCCGTGCCCAGAGTCACATGGCTGATGAGGCTGACGGTCACCTCAGCATTCCTTTACCGCCTCTGGGCCCCCGTTGCTGCTTCACGACTGGACTCTCAGCCCCATGGGTTGCTTCTGTGTCCTTCCATCAAACTCTCTTCCAAATTGAGGTGAGACGGATGCCTTGGCTAAGGAGATCTGCCCAGGTAGAGCTGGAAGAGAAGAAGCTTTGCTCTGTGGTGGGGGTGGTGATGGCGGGTCATGCTAAACTTTTCTCAGGTTCAAGTGTGAAGAGATTAAGGACACCTGGACTAGGGTGGTGCATTAGTCAGTTTTCCATCACTGTGACCAAGACACCTGACAAGAACAAAACAGGAGGAGAGGTGTGAGTGCAGAGTTTCTGAGGTTCGGCCCACGGTCGCTAACGCATTGCTCTGGGCCTGAATAAGGAGAACCGCATGGCGGAAGGACATGGCCCAGGAAAGCTGCTCATCTTACGGCAGTAGGAAGTCAAGAAAGCAAGGAGCCAGGGACAGAATATATCAGCTCCAAGGGCACACTCCCAGTGATCGACTTCCACCAGTAACATCTCACAGTTACCACCCCAGGATCCAAATGATCAATCCATCAAATGGATTAATCTACTTATTAGCTTACGACCATAATCCAATCATCTCACCTCTGAACATTCCTGCATCAAGTAATGAGATTTTGGGGGGATACCTCATGTCCAAACCAGAGTGGGTGGGGAGGAAAGGGGAGCCGGGCGGGTAGGTGGCAGGGAGGTCATTTGGCACAGGGTCTCAGCTCCCGAGAAGCAGCTAATCCCAGGAGGTAGAGACTAGACCAAGCCCATTTCTGCTGGAAGCTTCTGGCTTGCTCTGCCCTGGATACTAGCGATGCGTCCCTCCAGCCCAGCTGAGAACCTGTTTCTTGTGCGTCCTCTGTGCAGGTGTGTCAGACAGTGGCCTTGCCAGGTCTCTGTCTGGATGACCCCAGACCTGCTGCCCTGTTGCTGGCTGCCTTTCTCCAAGTAGCCGGCATCCTCTCCTGGGATCCTAATGAGGGGCCCAGGTCTCCAGCGAGCCCCTTCTAGCATGGCCCCAAATGACTCCTCACCTTCTCCCTACTCCCCTGCTCTGCTACACCCAACGTGCCGTGCCTGTCCCCTCTCTGGTGACACCCTACCAGCTACCTCCCTGAAAGGCTCATCCTTTCCTTCCCCAGCCACTGAACAGCTTCAAATTCTTCAAGAGCCAGACTCAGGGATGGCCTGTCTGGGAGGCCTTCCTGCTCGCTGACAGACGCGTGCACACACACGTACACAATCCTCTGTACACACACCTTACACGTATGTCCACACACACACACAAAGGCACATATACACATGGACTATGCAGTCTTCACATACACACAAAGACACATGTGTACACATCCCATGCCCCACTCACACAGTCACACACCCGTAACATAGGCACGTATATCCACAGCCCCTGCACGTGCACACACACCTGTGTTCCCTCCCAGGTGCCCCTCTCTAGTCAGACACATTGAGGTGCCCGTCCCCCACCATCCACACTCCCACAGTTGCCTGCGTGACAGCAGCAGGTCACTCTGCCTCTGTGCTCTGTGGCATGCTGGGCACGGCTCTTCTCCAGCACCCTCTTCTGGGTCGTGGTATGTTCATTCTCCAATCCTCTCTTTGACTAAGAGCCTGTCTCAGCTGCAGGCCGACGTGGTGCCTGGCACACAGAGGGATGGAAGATGATCGGGAGGTGTGTGCGTGAACTGAAGTGAGCTCATGCATGACGGGTGGGTAAAGAGACCCCTGGAAATGATTCAGGCAGGTGTCCCCCCAGGAGTGGGCAACCCTGGCTGCGGTAGGGTTGGGTTGCTCAAAGGAAGCTTTATCTTGAATACCCAGAATCACCAAATGGAAAAGAAACAAAACAACAAAACAGGTGACTGTCCTGTGCACCCTTGGCCAAGAACCCCTGGTCAAGAGCACCATCCCAGGGGAAGCAGATGGCTCGAGGTCATGCAGCAGAGCCGGCACTTGAGCCCTGAGTGGCTGTGTTGACTGAGCCTGCATCAATGGAGCTCACGTGTGCAGGCTCATGATCCCAACAGCACCAGAGACAGGAAGAGGAAGAGGAGGATCGTCTGCAAGGATTGGTGGGGGTGGGAATCCGTGTCTTTGGGGAGGTTATGGATAGAGAGCAGTTGTTTTTAATTGGAGGTGATTTTGTGCCCCCAGAAGACATGTGGCAACCGATGTCTAGTCTAAACACATGTTTTGTCTTAGAGGCTTTGGGGAGAAGCGGAGAGAGATGCAAGCACCTTACAATGCATGGACAAAAACGTCAAGGATGCCATCATGGAGAACCTCTGACATGGAGAAGGGAATGTGGGCTTTCGGAAGAGGTCTGAACCCAGCTCTGCTATTTCCCAAATGTGTGGCCCTCGACATGGACATGGCTTGGAACTTTGATCTTTTCAGTTGCAGAAGGGGATAATTATGCCAATGACACTGGGCCATTGGGAGGGTTGCAATGCAAAAGCAGCCTCCTCAATCACAGGGCACACAGAAGGCGCTTAATAAACAGCCTCCTTCCCAAACCAGCCTTCAGAACCCACGGCAGACAACCTCTGCTTCTCCTCTGCCAGAACCACGCAGCGTCTTCCTGCTCTCTTGGTTACAGAAGTATCTCTGCTCTCCTGGGCCTTGCGGTCTTCTGGTTTTGGAACTGTATCAGAGTGTGAGATGGGGTTCCGAGTCTCTCATCTCCAACCACCCCACTTTGAATGTACACATCTTTCTGCTTTGAACATATGCACTGTGTGTGTGTATGTGTGTGCATGCAGGTGTGTGCTTGTACTTGTGCATGTGCTCACGCATATCTGCACACTTTCCTCTCTTTTCTGATTAGGTTTGCAGCAAGAAGATGGAAGGGCAGTCCCGATTTGGAGGCACAACATTTTTATCTTTTGATGAATCTGAACCCACACCCTTAGGTATCCTCATGATCTAAAATAATTAGAAATCCCCCCATCTTTCCCAGGATGGCACTGTCTGGCTCCAGCTTTCAGAGACATCTTCCTTTCTTGTTTGGACAGAAAAATGTCATGGAACTTCAAAGAGGGATCTTGAGGGATGCTTCCCAGGCCCAAGCACCTGGGGGCATTGAAGCTGTCCTGCCGGTCTCAGGGGTTCGGTGCCCCTTGCAGGCTGCCTGGAGAGCTGTCAGAGAGCCCAGGCTCAGAAGAGAGGTCCGGTGGGAAGTTACTAAGCCAGCCTTCTTTCCACCTGCAGAGAGCTGAACTCTTCTCTGCACCACAAATCCATTCTGTGACCCAGAATCTGCACAGCGGTCTCTTTAATAGCTGTGGAGACCTGGCAGTCCAGACCCTGTGCTCTGCTTGCTCTCGGGCCCTGGAGCATGACTTCTGGGCCCTGGTTGAAGAACTTCTGGTTGGCAGCAGCTGCTGGAGGCCAAGCAGACCACACACAGCTCCCTTTCTCCAGCTGCTGTTTTGGGCAAGGCTGGGCAGCAGGACCTGGGTGCTTTCCCTGCCTGCCTGGTGCCTGCTGTTTCCCCACCTGCGTAGGCCCTCCCCGTGCCATGGACAGATCCTTCCATGGCTCCCAGGAGGCCTGCAGGCTTAAGGACCCAGCCATCCCTTCCTGTGACCTGCCCTGGCCAGTGAGTAGCTTCAGAAGCTCCTTGAAGGCAAAACAAGAAATGCCCCCACAGAACGATTTTCTAGAAATTTCTGGGGTCAATCTGTCTTCAGGCCAAAGGGACACTCACTGAACTCGGATGGATGGAAGAGATCGTCTCTGATCCTCAAAGGCCAGCTCCTCTAGGAAGTGGCCAACACACCCATCAACTGCAATGCCCACTTCTCCCTGTTGGTGTCTTTAAAAAGCACCCACCTCGATCATCTTGCTCTGCGTGCTCCCATCCACCACAGGCTGCTGCTCTACCCAGTTCTCTTTCTAAGACGCAGAGCCCACCGTGCTATTCTCTTCCTTGAAAGCCACTAATGGCTCCCATCGCCATGGTAGGAAGTCCTAAGTTCCACCTTCTTCCATTCCCCTGGTCTCCCTCCCACTGCCTTCCCAGCTTTGGTCCCTCTGTGAGCTCATTTTACGCCGCCCCAGGCCCCAGACAAAGCCACTTGCCCCTTCCTTACCTCCTTTGGCTTTGCTCCTCTGCTTCTTTCTCCTGCCGGACCCTTCCTTTCCCAGCACCCCCACGAAGCTTCCCCGTCCTCCACGTCCCACCCTAGGTGCCTCTTCCTTCCCTGAACCTCCTATTGGGATGACTCTCTGTCCCACAACACGGCCAAGTGGGACTGAATGGTTGCATATTTATCTCCCCCATATCAAAAGCTCTTTGAAATCAGAGACTGATTTATTAACCATCCCACAGCCCCTCTCCTCTTTCCTAGTATCCGCGCGCTTGGCATAGACAAGGGATCAAATAAACTCGGAATCAGAGCGTTTGCTGTAAACTCTTTTAGAAGCCACCAAGGACGAGAGATGGGGCTGCCGTCTTGATGACAGAAACCCAGGCGGAGAGGGGTGGAGAAGAGCCATCAGCTTGGAGACCCGTCAAGAAAGACGCGGGGCCTCCCGGGAGAGCCGGCCCACATGGCTGGAAGCCCGTCCCAGATGAGGCCTCATGTTTTCCTCTTTGCCAGGTGGCTTCTCTCCTCAGCCTGTCCTCAGCTCTCTAGCTCCCATCTCTGGCTGTTCTCCAGGGGGAACTTATGTCTGTAATGGTGGAATAATTAGCTCCCCATCCTGGCATGCATTAACCTTGAATTGATGGTGTCAGCTAATGAGAGAGGGGGAGCAGGGGTGCCCAGGAATTATGGCGCCTCTGACTGCACTCGTCTCTCCAGGGCCCGGCCTGAGCCGAGAGATGGTGCACATTTTTCCACTCCCAGGTGAGAGACATCATTACGGGTTTTCCCAGGTCCCACGCCTGACACCAGTCATCTCTGTTTTAGTCAGATCTTTTCTCTTCAGATAAATTAAACAATATATTTCTTCCCACAAAGATGTCTTTACCTGTGGATTTCTGGTTGCCCTGGTAACAGGGATACTCCAATCACAACCCTCACTGTGTGAGCCAGACAAGCTCTTTGGCGCACGTGAGTCTCTGTTTCCTTGTCCACAGTATCCATCTCATAGGGCTGTTTTGCAGATCAGCCTAATATGGGTGGAGACTCATTCCAAAACGTGAGGCGTTAGGGTTGCCTTTGGTCCAGGTGAGCACTTTGATACCGGACTCCCTTCTGGGCCTCAGTTTTTCTTTTTGTAAAATAGGGAGTGGGATTCGGCCATCAGTAATTCTCAAGGGGGTTGCCAAGGTGGGATGGTCCTTAGTCCCCCTGCACCATGAACAGTTTCCTATCACCTAAAATCTCACTTCATTTGTTCCCCTCCATGACACAAAGGTTTTTATAATAATAGTCATGATGGTCCTAGAAGAATGACCAGAGCAGCGACTTCTCTTGGGTTTACAGGTAAAGCTTCTTGCTGCCAGTGGGTGAAGTCATCGCTCCGTCACCAGCTCCTTCCTGGATGGTTTTTGTCTTGGCAACCAGAGTTTCAGCTCCTGTGATGGTTCTTTCATTGGCATCATACTTTCCAGTTTATGAGCCTTTCATTTTATATGGCGTAATACACACCTCCCATAACCCCACAGGAAGATGGGAGTAGGCATCACTAGCCCATTCTACAGATGGGAATGTCCATTCATTTGCCCATCCATCCATCTGCAGGACTTTCTGGGATGCACTTTGTACTAGCTGCTGTGGCTCAGAGGCTTGGTGTGTGTGGCTGAGGTGTCACTGCTCCAAGTGGAGGCTCTGGATCAAGGTTAGAGGCCCACCCAGTGCTGGGTTCAGTCGGTCCTGGACCCCATATGGCGCCCCCTGCAGTCTGCTCCCATTACTACCCCTCATTCTCAGCGCAAAGGACCACACGTGATGACTGTTTCCAAGAGAGCCTGCCCGTCCTGACTCCCTCTTTGGGTTCACAGTTCAGCCCTAGGCACTGGGTGAATTGCTACCTGCCCTTGAAGCCCCAGCGCTTCTTCTTTTAAACTTCCACCATCTTGCCCTTCTCTCCTGCAGCTTAAAAGTGCCAGCACCACACTTCAGATTCATCTCTGCAGCCACATCGATCACCTTATATTGCAATGATCCGCATACATCTCTGACTGTCTATACCCATGCTGTCTCTACACCTCCTCACAGAGCCACTCATGGGAAGTTGAAGAGGTCGGACTCTTCATACCATCCCTGAATCCCAAGTCCAGGTCCAAGGTCTGGCCTGGACTCCGTAGATGTTGAATGAATGAAGCTTTTTTTAACTGACCATTCCCCTCCTTGAGTAATGTTGGGTTGCTCCTTGAGCAATCTCACGTTCTTGGGTGAAGTTCAGTGAGGAAGGGGACAGGGAGAGAGGACCATGGTGGGAGGGCGTTGGTAAGAGTGGACGCTGGATTCCAGGCCGGCACTTCTGATCTGGGGATAGGCTGTTTCGACACCCGCACCTCTTGCCCATAGCTCCTCCATAGCTACGGACGGCTGGAGGGGGAGCTGCCTTCCTGACCGGCCATACTCTCTCCCTCCATGGACGCGGAGTCACAAAGTCAGAAAGGCAAAAAGCAGCCAGGTGACTTCTTAGAGGAAATCGGGAGGAATTCAAGGTGACTGTGCCTGGTGTCAGGCTAATTGTCATCCCCATGTGCGGCTCATCAACTGTCCCAAAGTTCAACTAACTCACCCAAGTCCACACAGCTGGACACAGTCTCCAAGAGGAGACTTGACCTGAGGCCTCCGGACCCTCACTGAAGGCCAGGTTCTGGTTGAGTGAACGCAGAGAAAGATCTAGAGGGAATCCGGCCCTGTGAGGTGGTGATGTGAGGCCGCTACAGGTGTAGGGAACAGTGGCTGACACCAGGCTCTACCTAGTTCCCCACAGAAGGGCCTTAGTGCCAAAGAAAAAAATTACCCTGTGATGCTTATTGGAGCACAGGGCTGGCTTTATGCAGGATTATGGTGATGGACACAGGGACCATAGCAATGGGATTTTGCAATGAAGGACAGTGGCTGGACTCAGCTTTGAATACATCCTGGGAAAATGAAAGTTTATAGCCAGGCAGCAGGGGACAGTGGGTGGAAAGTGACTAAGAGGAAATGGCAGGGGTCGGGGGATTCTGGCTAAACCAACCGAACAGGATTCTTGCCTAAAACAGACATCTGTGATCAGACACCCCCCAGGGATGGTGGAATGGGAGGGCAGTTCTGGAGGGCGATCAGATAGCAAGGGAGGGGGAATTCTTGCTGAGACTGGAGGTCATCAGGAAGTCCCCAGAAGGGCCTAGGAGAAGGTTCAGGAGCATGATGAGATTTTGGGTCAAGCAAAGAATCTTTGTCATTCCATTAAAAATAAATAAATAAAAAGGTTGGGAGGTGAGAAAGGAAGGGTGTGGAGGAGGCTGTGTAGACCCTGGAGGTGACATAGGTGGACTGCTTCGAGTTGTCAGGGTGACCTCACCTGCAGATTGTCACTCAGCTCAAGAAAACCAGGAAGTGGGGGCTGTCACAATCGTTTATCCTGAAGGGACACCAGGAAGGGTGGTGGCAGATGGGAACCAGTGGCGATCATCTGGAGGGTCCTTGAAGCCAAAGCTCCAAGGCTCTTGTGAGGGACAGGGTTACTATGGGTGGGGTGTGCGTGCGCACATGTGCGGGGGTGGAGGCTATGCTCTGTGCAGTGTGGTCATGGTGTCACCTGCAGGAAATCTTCCACCTCAGCTAGCTCCTATTCCATCTGACCATTTGGGCCATGTCTCCTCACCCCTGTTTGACCGGCTCTTGGACAAGGTAATTCATTTCATTTTCTCATGAGTCATGTTGTAGAAAAGAATCTCTGGTTTTAGGGACAGTGATTCATCTGGGAGCTGACAAAAGGCCAGGGGACAGAGGCGGTCACCTGAACACAGGTGGCCAGCTCCCTCTCTCCCTCCTTAGTCATGCCCAGCTGACTCCTACCGGGAGCCCAGCCTCATGCTGACTGCAGGGGACTCACCAATATGGTGGGGAAGAGCTCCTTAGAGAGGCTCATGGTGCACAGAGGAGAGAGAAGTGCCAGGGATGCAGCGAGGTTTCATTTTTATAACAAAATACCCAGGGATGATGAGTACTTAGGAAGGCATGGATTTAGCTCACAGGTTGAGGGTCCAAAGTCCAAACAGTGGCTGTTGGATCTGATGAGAGTCCCTGGGCTGTATCACCTCATGGAGGGTGGCAGCCCAGCAGTAAGAGCAGGGTTGGCAGGACAGACCGCACAGTAGGACTGAAAGCCAAGCCAAGTCAGGGAAGTCTTGCGACCTCCCACCAGTCTCTATTGCCTCTCAACCATCACCCCGGGGACCCAACACAAGGGTCCTTAGGAGACACGCTCAACCCATTTCTAAATCATAGCATTCCATCATAGGAAAAGGAGCGGAAAGAAGTGGGAGAGAGGGTGGAGCCACCTGGGGACGGGGAAGACCCATGAGGGAGGCAGCAACTGGACTGCCTCTGGAGGGCTCAGAGCAGGGGTGTCAGGACAGGGACCTGGCTCACATTTTCTGAAGCCGACCTGGGGAGTTTTATCAGACAGTGGAGATTCAAGCAGGGAGCTGCCCACCTGGGGCATTGAGGTGAAGATATGGAATAATCCAGATGTCACATGGTTGGTGCCTGGAGATGCAGTAAGATTCAGGTGGGAAAAAAATCTCTGCTGGGGCTGCAGACCAGCTGGGGTCCCCGCCTCGCTGTCAGCTCTGCAGGTTTGGTGAGGAGGTGCAGACCACTTGATGGCTGTAGCTCCTCAGCTGGCAGGAAGAGCAGAGCAGAAAGCACACCCTGTCCCTTTAAGGACAACAGGCATAACTCACAGGAATAGGTCGTTCTCAAGCTAATAAGAAGAGGTAGATGCACACTCCTTGAGTTTAGAGTTAAATTTGAATAAACAATGAACACGTTTTAGTATGTCCCTAATATTGCATTATTCAGTGCTTGTCTGAAATTGAAGTTTTCCTGGGCATCCTGGGTTTTACAGGAAAACTCGACTCCCAGCACTAGGAAAATGGCCCTGTGTGCATTTCCTCTGACCACAGACAGCAATTGCTTACACTTGCTTTTGCTCTGATGCTCTGCTTGAATTTGTTGAAATGATGGGTCAAAATACATGTGTCCAGAGAATTCAGATGTCTGCATTTCTAGAACAACATGGGAAATGGAACCCTAGTGTCAGTATTTCTGATGATAAATCATAAGGATCGTGCCTGACACCAGTGTCTTCTAGCTGAGGAGACAGAGCCGATCTGAAAAGCACCAACCAGCCACTCGCTTCTGTCCCGAGTCCCTGTCATTAAGCACCTTCACTTTTCTGTGGGTTCTTTGGTGTTTGTAACCATTATGGTTAATGTGTAATTAAACTCTGGAAAACACCTGCTTGAGGCCAGAGCCTGTCTCTGCTCTATAAACAGTAATTTACTGATTGAGTCATTTACTGTACATACCAGAGAGAGGGGCCACCCTCACTCCCCTATAATTCAGAACAAGGTAACCCCATAAGAGTTACAGAATAAAATTCACATTAAATGAATTAAAAATATTATCTATGGATATTATCCAAGAGGATGACAGTATTTTTGGCAAGCCCCCACCTCAATCAAAGTGACTTGGGGTGGGCGGGAGGGTGGGAGAGGGTGAACTAAGGAAGTGGCACAACTCTTGCAGATTAGAATCATGAAGTCACAGGAGATCACCAGCCTTGGCGGGGGGGGGGGGGGGGGGGTGGATGGTTGGCCTGGATATTTGAAAAAAAAAACTAAAAAGTCATTTGGTGATTTATCCAGGACCCTCCAAGGGAGGTCAGATTGGATCTGCCAGAAATCTTTTCAGGTCTTTGGGGAGGGGTTGGTGGGCCTGGGCCCCCTCCCCATCCTGCACTGCCCTTGACCTATTTCAGCTCAGGAAGGGAGGCTCTGTTGAAGTGTGGGCTTTATTTTTGGATTTGTTTACATGGAGTAGAACTTCCCTCCCTCCTTCCCTCCCTCCCTCCCTCCCTTCCTCTCAGTCCTCTTGACCCCTCCCTTGCTGTCTCCTAGTCCTTCTTATTATAGTTCCATCTTTCAAAATAAATTACCAAAGCGGTCTTAGTTCTGTTTGGTGCAAGAGCCTGGTGAGCTTGGATTCCTTCAAAGGCTGCTCAACTCTGAGAGAACTGGCACCATCAGGTTGCTGACCTGCGAGGCCCAGAGTCAAGCCCCAAGGTCTTGTGCAGAAGGTCTTCTGCCCTGAGCGCCTAACTCAAAAGCATCACTTGGCCACATCTCTGAGCTCTTGGGCCAGATAGGCACTCAGTTTTTGTAGTTTATAACCAATCCTGTCTTTGTTTCACTTTAATGAACACTGTCTGTATTTTTCCAGCACCTTTAAATCTTAGTGTAGAAATTCTTGTAGATGGTCAGAAATCTCAGCAGCAAAGGTGGAGTAAACAAACAGATGCATAGTTGGATACCAGGCATCTAATGGTAAATGCCATTCAGTTAAACACTAATCTTCTTTTTTTTTTTTTTTTAAATATCTTTATTTTATGTGGTGCTGAGGATCGAACCCAGTGCCTCATGCATGGTAGGCAACAGCTCTGCCTCTGAGCCACACCCCCAGTCCAGTTAAATACTATTCTTTAAGAAAAAAAAAAAAAAAGAACAGATGAGTTCCCCCTCTGGTGAACTGGGATGAGGGGAAATGGATTCTGTATAAATGCAGTGTCCCTGTGACTGAAGGAGACGAGATGGGACCCGAGCTGTAGCTGTGGCGTCCTCCTTTGCCTTTGAATGTTCCTTTCAGCCATGAGAAAAATATACCCCCAAGCGATTGCTCTAAGTAGCTCTTCACTGCCAGCTTCGCCTGGCAAGGTGCCACTTGGCCAGACCTTCTGCATTGCTACAGAGCAGGTGGGAACCGTTCGTGATCACAAGTGCCACAGAGAAGGATCACTTTCGCCATCATCCTGTGCACTGTGCGTGGTGTACACAGAAGCAGGCATTCTTATCTCAGATGAGATAAGAGCTGGCTGTCACTTCAAATGTTGCTGCTTCATGCTGAAGTCTTGTTTGTCCCCAGGGACGCTGAGCCTAAAGGAGCGTCCAGGGTGGTATTTCAGGTTTCTCTCTTCTTCTGGGTTGTATTTTTAATTCCTATTACTCAGGAGACTGAGTTAAATAATATAAGAAGGAGGCAATTAATGTGATGCTTGTCCATTCATTAAATAAAAATTAACTGAGCCATCTGAAGCATGCCCGACACTAGGATTCCCTTTCACCTAACAGGAATGAGCGTGGGAGACAAAGGTCCTGTTTGGTTCAGGGGTGACCAGCAAAGGGCAGCCCTGGACCCACATCTTGCCGGGTATGTTAGAAATGCAAATCACCACAAGGACACGAGGACAGGAATGGAGCTGAGCAGGGGACAAAGCTGGGGGACAGGAAGGAGAGATGGCTGGACAGAGCAAAGACCCAGCCCGCCCCACCTTGTTATGTAAATCCAAGGTCCTAAGACAGAGCATTTTAATCTTTTTTTTTTTTTAATATTTATTTTTTAGTTGTAGTTGTCAATACCTTTATTTTTTAATTTATTTTTATGTGGTGCTGAGGATCGAACCCAGGGCCTCACATGCGCTAGGCGAGTGCTCTATCGCTGAGCTACAACCCAGCCCCAGCATTCGAGTCTTATTATCCATGTCAGATGGTTTGAGCCAGGAAAGTAGCTAGCAAGGTAATGTGTTAAAATATTGGGTATGGTACCAGGAGCTAGGAAAACCCAAGAACAGGGGTGGTGGGGGGAGGCAGGGCAGGTTCAATTCAAGGATGACATGACCTCTCCACTCACCCACCAATCCATCCCCTCATCCATCCATCTACTCATTAATTTACTCAGCAAATATTTTCTAGTACCTTTTCTATGAAATGCAAAGATAAATAAAAACAAGCTGCCTGACCTCATGTAGCTTAGAGTCTAATGAGGGAGGAAAGAGAGAAATAATGGGTACAAATTGAGTTATGCTCTGTGCAATGTATTCTTTGTATCAGTTCCTTAAGCCCTTATTTCCCCAGGGAGCTACAAAGAGAGCCAGGTGTCACCCTTACATGCTGTAGATTGCATCCTAGGGGAGCACCCTGATTAGCTTAGGGAAGCCAAGTATCCCCTGATTGACAGTAAGCCTACCTGCCATTTGGTTTAGAGGAACACACTATGTGTCTCTCCTGAAGCTATTTGTTCTGCAGTTGTTCTTGAAAAGATAGTTTGTGATCAAAGCAGGGTCTGCTCCCAAGATGTGCAGACAATCGAGGACTCTGGAAAAAAACGCCTCCCAACACTGACCGTCCATCTGGACCAGGCTGGTGACATAGGTACCCAGAGGGAGAAAAGCAGAAGAGAGGAGATGCCCCTCTCTCTTACTGGCTGATGGGAAAGGCTTTGCTTTGTGAGAAATGTATGGATTCGCCCAGGAGGATGGCCACCTGCACGCAGAGCAGGTATCTAAGTGGAAGAATGACCTCCCCTGGGCAGGCACGGGAGCATGCTGCCTCTGAGTCAGTGCACAGTCTGAGGGTAGGAAGGAAATGAAAGCCCACTGCGGATCTCCTGTGCACTGCGCTCTGGATCAACATGATCAACATTTATGTAACCCTGGATGTTTTTAATCCCATAATAACCTTTCTTCTTTTTAATGTGACAAAAGGCACATAACTGGGCTGGGGTTGAGGCTCAGTAGTAGAGTGCTCACCTAGCATGCATGAGGCACTGGGTTCGATCCTCAGCACCACATAAAAAAAGTAAATAAAATAAAAGTATTGTGTCAATGACAATTAAAACAAACAAACAAAACCCAAAAACCCCAAAATGTACATAACCAATTGAGCACTGCAACTATTTCGAAGTGCACGTTTTAAAGTGGCCTTAAGTTCACTTGCCAGGTTGTACAACCACCACCACTCTCTAGTTCTAGAATGTTCTTATCCCCCAGAACAGCAAGCCTGTGCCCATAAGCAATTCTCCTTCCTCCCTACCCCAGCCCTTGGCAACCACCACTCTGCCTTCTGCCTCAGTGGATTTGCCCATTCTGGGTATTCATTGTGACCTTTTGATTCCTAGGTATCATTGTTCCCATTTTACAGATGAGGAAGCTGCTGCCCAGAGAAGTTCATTTCCTGTCCAAGGTCACAGCGGTGGCAGAGGATGGTGGTGGGTTCTGTGCAGATAGAGGAGAACCATCTGTCACTCATGACCCTCTGGGGTGAGTCCCCTGTTGAGGTGCCCAGGGGTTTGCTTAGGGCAGAGTGGAAGGGGGAATCCTGCCCATGAGGCCTGAATTGGAGGGAGGCAGGAGGGGAGGGGGCTCCGGGAGGGGAAAGGGTCCTAGGTGTCGATGGGGTCAGTCAGGCAGTGGGCCAGGACCCTGCAGTGGGGTGCTCTTGCTATGGGTGTCTGGGGCAGGGGCAGCTCCCCAGTGCAGGGGAGCTTTGGGGACAGCAGCTTTGTCCCCCACTCCAAACCCACAGCTTTGCCTTCTGGGGGAGGCCAGTGCTTCTTTACCCCTAGGGAAGCCAGTCCGGCTTTGCCACTCAGCTGCCAGCTCCCCCAGGCAGGCTGGGGTTGGTGACTGCATGAGTTCACACGGCCTGGGTCAGAGCCACTGCCGGCCTCCATGGGTCTGTGTGGACCTTTGTTCCCTCCCTGGGAACCCAGAGGAGCTGGGCTGGGCTCTGCTCCCCCACTGCAGTCTGGGGCCCTCAGGCTTGGGCTCCTCTTTGAGCCACATGGGGTCACTTTCTGGGCCTTTGTTGAAGCCTTTGGGATGTGGGAGGGCTTTTCTTGCTTGGGGGCGATGGTGGGTGTTGGCTGTGTTCTTTCAGAGCTGGGGAGGCTCCGGTCTCTCCCTCTGGAATGCTGGCCCTATCTTCCCAGCTGCCTCCCCATCTCCCCGGGAGGCAGGAGGGGCGGGAGGTGGTGTCCCTCCGGGTGCCCTGACTCCTCTGTGACCCTCCTCTCTGAGCATAGCTCTTGCAGAGTGTGGCATCCCTAGGCCCCCAGGGTCTCAGAGGGCCAAGCATTCAGCAAGGAGAGTCCCTCCAGATGGTGGTGGCTGAAGAGGAGGTGGTGCCAGCAGTCTTGGGACACAATTGTGACTGCATCTGGTGGGCTGATGTGATCAGATGAGCTGGGAGGGGTTGTGTGTGACTTCCTGAAGGCAATGAGCAGTCTGTCTGACCCTCCACAGATGTCTGTCTGACCCCCTTACCACGCCGCACCTCTCTGGAAGGAAGTTCCAGTGGCAGCCTGACCCCACGGCCAGCCTGTTCTGGAAGGTCATGATGGTGACCTTGCGGTGCCTGGTTGGATGAGTGGGAACAAAGTGGGCACAGGAGACATCTGGCTGCCCGGAGCGGCTCCTGGAATAAGCGTCCTCTTCGTGCTTGACAGAAGAGCCACCCAACTCTGCCACCTATGGCCAGGTGAAGGTGGGGCCCTTCTCAGCGCGTCTCACCTCCTGGTTTCTAACGGGTTAAGTCCCCCAGGTTGAGTGGCGAGGCTGCGCTGTGTGCACGTGAGATGCCCAGGAACCACGCACCAGTGGGAGCCACGAGTCAGCCTTGGGCCCTTCCTTCAGCTCCAGCGTCTCTAAGAGAATGACTAGGTTTGCTCAGAGCTTCATATCTCGGGGAGAGCCCTGTCTCTGCCTTTTCTGGGACATTTTTCTGCTAAGTCCCTCTGTTCTGGCCTTGTCTGGCTCCTGGGGTCCCTCAGGCTGCACAACTGTCCCCCCACCCTCCCCAACAGGCTGCAAGCGGCTTTGTAGTTCTCATGAGGACAGTGGCTTCAGTTCCACGGAGTTGTCACACTGCCCATGCCTTCATCGTTGTGGCTGCTTCTGTTCAGAATGACCCAGCATGGGGCGGGGTGGGGGGGCTGAGCCTGCTGCTGGTGGCTCAGGAGCAGGCACAGCAGGGTGGCTGCACATGCTCTGGAGAGCAAGAGGGCTTGGGTTCAAGTGCCAGCCCCACCACCTCGCTCGACTGGAGGCTCGGGGCAGGTGTCTCCCCTCCCCCGCTTTGCTTTGCCCATCTTCTGACCATCCTCCTCCAGGGCCTCGACAGGACAAAGCAAGCTGTTGGCAAGAGCAGCACCTGTAGATGTCCCCAGGAACCCTCGGGGCTCAGGGTAAGGTGCACTGCAGGGTGACACCTTCCAGTTTCTCCATCTGGGAGTCTGAATGACGGCAGGAGGAAGCAAGACACAGCACTCGGTGGGACCTGCTGGGTGCCGGCTCCAGCCGGTCTCCACCTACAAATCCCTCTCTCGCCCTGCCAGGCCCCGGGCAGGCCCCTGCCTCCACTTCCCAGCCCAGGAGGAAGTGGGCTGAAGGAGGTCAGTGCCTTGCCCAGGTCTCAGGGAGGCAGTGAGTCAAGGAGCTACCGGGGCTGTCTGAAAAGCCATTGTTCCCTCCATCCCTTCACCTCTTCCTGTTGTCTTAAACAGAAGGGGACTGGTATTTAGGACCTGCTGACTGTGCCCTTGTTTGGGCATATTTTAGGAGCTGGTGCAAGTGATCCTGCAGCCATCTACAAGGACTAAACACAGGTTCTTCATCTCCAGCCTTCCCACCCGCCCCGGAAGCATTCAGGTCAAATCGCTGACACGCCAATCACCGCTTTACCACCGATCTGTCCCTCTAGCGACCTGGGGATTTGGTTGCACATGATCATGGCTGATGGCTACAGGAAAGGTTCACCGCTGGCTCTGTGACACTTGTCACTGAATGATAACTTCCTTTCATTAAAAAGTGTTACCTTCAGGCTGGGGCTGGGGCTGAGGCTCAGTGGCAGAGCGCTTGCCTCGCACGTATGAGGCCCTGGGTTCCATCCTCAGCACCACATAAAAATGAATAAATAAAATAAAGGTATTGTGTCCAAATACAACTAAAAAACTTAAAAGGTGTTACCTTCACCATAAAGAAACCGACACTGCAGTCCTTCACGGTTCAGGCTGTCGAAAGCCTCCTCGTGTCTGGGGTGGGTGAGCATTTTCACAAACAGCGCCCTGCAGTGTTGGTGGACGGCAGTTCCACAGGCATGGGCAGGCAAGAACCCTCGGTGCTGCAGGCCATATAAATGGAAGCGCGGATGGCAGAGGGAGGGTCCAAGTCACTGGTGTGAGATGCCGTTGGGGACAGGGTCTTCAGCTATAGGTGATGGAGGGAGTCCTTGGAGATGTGCCGAGTAGGGCCCTCTGGGCTGGTGGTCCGAGGCGGCCCCTCAGCTGCTGTGACTGGCTTGGTTGTCCAGAGCAAGTGTTATGCCAGATTCGTGGGACCCCAGTAGACCTCCAGGAGCCGAATCCGATGCAATCACACAAGGGTCTTTATTGCAAGCTCGAGCCTGGATTCACAACTGTTTCTGACGCAGCGGTCCCAGGGAGGGAGTCCTGGTCCTTTGTCCAGTGAGATGTTATAGGTTTTGGGGGGGATACCCTATGCGTCACAACATCACACAGCAAATCATCCCATACCACGGGAAAATCAAACATCAACTCTTAACATTGATTAGCACATTCAACAGTGGGAAAAAGTTGGGTAGGGGTGATTGGTTACTACAAGAGGGAGATTCGTTTGAACTGATTGGTTTAGGCCAATCATGTTATCAACCACCATAAACTACTGGGAGGGTCATCTAGTATCCCAGGTATTTTCCCTGTCTCATGCTGATTGGAGGTTGCTAGGGGGTTGCTATGGGTCCTCACCTAGCCTGACTGAGTCAGGGACACCTGGTGCCTCAGATCTCTCCTGTTATTACAGACAAACAACTCAGCAGGGTGGGTATGTGCTTAGGAGTGCTCTGTGGGTTTTTCCAAGGACAAGGGTCACGCCCCCTTCCTTAGGACAGGCCTTGAGGTAGAAGCTGCTGTTATTTATTTATTTTTAAAAATGGAGTCACATCAGTTTCTCACAAGCCATTCCTGAGTGCAGGGGAATTCAAATTCGAGCAGCAGAGGAATTTAGAGGAGGGTGGAGTCACAAGCCCCTCTCTGGGAGCTCCTGGGTGTGGAGGAAGGTTGACAACCTCAGGCAATGCCACTGGAAAGAAACCTTCTGTGTGGGGTCCTGTCTGAAGGTTCACACAGATCATGAGACGCTGGCTCTGGAGAAGAGCCAAAGAATTTGAAGGATAAACTGCCATCAAAATGGGGACGCTCTTCCAGGTCAGAAAAATGACAAGCAGGTGGAAAAGACTTGCCTTATACTCCCCTCCAAACCCTCTTTCCTGTCCCTGCTCCTTGGTCTGTAGACTGTCATTCCCAGAAAAAAGAAAAGGTGACCACGTCCAGCCCCCACTGGCCTGTGGCCTTCCCATGCCCAGGGCCCAACAGGGCAGGTGGCAAGGAAAGACACACTGAGGGAGAGGAGGGAGGGCCACAGACAGGCAGACAGAAGTCCCCTTCCTGGGGCTGCTCTGGGGGGAGCTGGCGATCAGTCACTGCCACCCACGCCACCCACGCTCCTTGCGACCCGACTCTGGTGGGGCAGCACCTTGTTGGTTCAGCGGCCTGCGACCTCTGAGCAGAAGGGGAAGCTAATCCCTGCATGACTTCTGTCTGCTCCCGCCAATCTGGGTGTGGGGAGGTGGTTTCCTCAGGCTGCCTGAAGCTGGCAGGGAGTGGGAACGGCTCCTGTGGCTAAGGCTGCACTTTCTTCAGGCCTGCGGTGATGCCCTGGAAGTGCCATTTATCTGAAGGTCGTGGCTCTGCCACTTGGCCGGGCTCACTGTGTGCTCTGAGCAGCTCAGGGAAGTAGGTGCTGATCTTGCTGCTCACGTTAGTTATGGGTCCTCTAGAAGTAGGTGCCACCATGGGCTAACTGCCTGGGTTTCTAGGGCAGGGTCTGTGAAGAATGGAGGGGAGGGTGGGTGCAGGATGGAAAGATGGGGACAGCCGTGCAGTTCTGGGAACCCTCAGCCAGGTCCATGGGGAACCCCCACCAGCAGAAGCTGCTCATTATAGGGGTTTGGTGTCTGGCCAGAGTAGGTTGCAACTGCACCCTCTGTGCCCAGCCTGAGCCCGGGGGGCTTTGTGGCCCTGGCAGCAGCCATCTCTGGATAGAGTGGTGTTCACATTATATTCTCACCCACTGCCCAGGTCCTCCTGAAGAAGGTCTGAGTCGTGTCTTGTGGTGGCCACGACATTCCCACTTCACAGATGAGGAGGTGGAGTTATAGAGAGGGAATGTCACTTGCCCAGGGTCTCACGGCTCACAAGGGACAGTGCTGATACCAAGGCTGGCTTGATGCCAAAGCCTACCCTCTTGGCATAGCAGGCAATTCCCTGGGCTGTGGGATGACTCACTGGCTTTTAGAGAGAGCTACCGTGGGGTAGGCTCTGGAATCGGGCAGATGCCCATGTACCTTGTCTCTCTGCCATACATCAGCTTGGACCCATGAGTGGGTCAACATTGAAGTATGAGAAGTGCCGGGTGCAGTGGTCAGCAGGTGACATTGCGCGATCTATGTCAGTTCCTGGTCTGATGCCACCTCAAGGAGGGCACTGGAGGTCCAGAGAAGGAAAGAAAGGACAGGCAGGCCTAAAAGTAGGGTGGAGGTGATGTTCTCGGAAGAGAGGTTCCCCAGAACCGTCCAGATATTCTTAGATGTGACTCCTCCAGCTGTCCCCAACATTTCCACCACCACCTCAGGTAGCCCCTGTCTGCTCCTGGCACAGGATTGTTATAATACTTGTCATGACAACCCATTGTGATGCTCCTGGTTTATACATTTACCATGCTACGCTTTTAATTGTTATTTTACAGTGCGCTCCTTCTATTTATAAAAATCATGTCCACCATCAAACGGTGTGACACGTAGGACGGGCAGCACCACTGCACCAAGAGGCCACGTGGAGTGACTGACTTATGCCATCTGGGTGTGTGCGGGTGCCATCTGAGATGTTCAACAGCATCAAATGGACTAAAGCCACACGTCTTGGACTGCGTCCTCACTGTGAGGCAACGCGGCACTGTAATTATTAGATTATCATTATTCTTGCTTTTTATAACTGAGCAATTGTTCCATCTTTCTTTCTTTCTCTCCTTCTTTCTTTTGGTACTGGGGATTTAACTGGTGCTCTACCCCATCCTTTTGTCAATTTTGAGACAGGGTCTTGCTAAGTTGCCCAGGCTGGCCTTGAACTTGCGATCCTCCTGCCTCAGCCTCCTGAGTTGCTGGGATCACAGGCATGCGCCATCACACCCAGCTTCTTGCCAGGAACCTTTCGGAGGCCTTTACCCGAGTCAAGGTATTCATTCTTAAAGCAACTTGCTGTCACAGGGTGTTCTTATTAGCCCGCTTTACAGATGAGGAAACTGAGGCACAGGAAGACAGTGAGTGGTTGGGTGAGGCCAGGCTGCCTGGCTCAAGGGTGCATTGTCCTCTGAAGCACTTTTGCTGCTGCTTCTTTGCCTACTGAAGAGCAGCAGAGCAGTGGCCAGCCGCCTGTCGTGTGATAATCAGCGAGTCCATGAGCCCATCCTGGCCTCACCTCTGAGACCTGGGTTTTCCTTGTTCTTGGCATCAGGCTATTGTGCAGGGGAATAAATGAATGAGACTTTGACAGTTTCCAGGAGATTTCTGTTTCTCAGATCCAGGTTTCAAATAATCCTCAGTCTTTTCCCCACCCTAGGTGCTGCCTGGTTCCTGTCACTGCCCTGTCTGAGCATCAGCTCTCATTCCTGAAAGGCTGCGGGGGTAACGGCAGGAATGCTGCGGCTGGGACTGAGTGGGTGCCCCATGTGCCCCGGGGCTTGGGTGGATGGATGCTGGGGCAGGCGCCAGCCCTGGTGCTGGGGTGGCTGCTGGTGAAAGGCAGCCCCAGCCACCCTCATCCTCTCCCAGGGAGATCACTGACAACCACCTAAGGGAGGAAGTCCCTACATCCCCATTTTTCAGAGGCAGAAACTGAGGCTTAGAAAGGTGAAGACTTTCGCTCAAGATGAATACAGCTAACAGATGGCAGAGCTGGAATCTGGTGCCAGTCTGCCCCACGGCGCGGCCCCACTCACTTTCCCTCACACCATTCTGATCTTGTGAACTGAGCGCTGCATCATCACTTCTGTTTTATAGATGAGAAGCTAAGAGAGGTAGAGGCACTTCCCTGAGGACACCCAGCAAATACATGGCCACAGTGGGGTTGGAGCCCAAGCCCCCAGGACTTGGAAGGCTCCAGGACACCCTTCCACCCTGGTTCAGCCAAGTGACACTATGAGGAGGGCAAGGCTTTGGTGTCAGGGTCCTTTTGTTATGTAGCTCCAGTCCCCAGCCCCAGTGGCCACTTGGCGGGTCTGGCAGTTACAGAACCCAGGATGTTCTGCTTTGCCTGCCACTGTGCTGTGCACTCTGGGGCATGAAGACCAGAGGGTGTGGGGGGGCACTGTATCAACAGGGGGCTTGGACGAGTCCTGGGTCACCCTCTTGGTGTTGGGCAGGCCACTCCAGGGATGCTGGAGAAGAGGAGGCCTTGAAACCAGTGCAGCTGGTCTCACTACGTAGGTGGGACAACTGCTCTCCCCGCTGTGGCCTGGTGGCTGCCTGCTGACTTCCCTGGGGCCCTCAGCCTCTTCTCCAGATCCACAGTCAGCTCAGCCCCCAGGTGGCTGGTCTGGCCTGTTGGGCCACATTTCCCCCAGTTTTCCAGCTCTGCAGACCTCCCTCCCTCTAAGGGACCTCTGACCCCACCCTGAGTGCCACCCCCTGGGGGAGGGAATTCCAAGGCAGACAACCCAGCTACCTTTGTAAGTGAAGGAATACTGACAGAACACCGCCCCCCCCCCCCCAGGCCTTTGGTATTTAAATACTCAAGTTTGCAGCAAACCTGGGAAGGTCACCCTCAGTTTACTTTTGATGAAAGCAAGGCTCAGAAAAGCCACTGCCTAAGGGCACACAGCAGCAGGAAGGACGCCAGCTAGTCTGTCTGGCTCCCTGGGAGGCTGATCCCTCTCTCTCCTGCTCTGCCTCTGAGGCAGTTCCTTCTGAGGGTCCTGGTCTGTGGCTGAGAGTCTCTCCTGGAGTTAGAAGCCTGGGCTGGCAGCTTGGTCTGGGAAGGCTGCTTCCTCCCCCAGGCTTTCCAGGATTTAACAACTCCACACCTGCCCCAACCCCAGCCCATCCTCAAAAGCACAGGAGCCCAGGTCTCCTGTCTCTTTCCCTCTTGGTGATCCTATGCTAGCCTTAAGCACAGGGGCCTGAAGGAGGCTACTGCTGGGAGAGCAGAGGCCTTTGCCTATATTCTGGGGAGCCCTGCCTGCCCTGGGCAGCCTCCTAGGTGGGCAGGAAGGAACTCTGTCCTTGGGGGTCACGGTGTTGCTTAGGGTCCAGCTCCACCCTGGCCAGCTCCTGATCCTGGACAGGCCTTTTCACCTCTCGGAGCCTCAGTTTCTTGACCTATAAAGTGGAGTCATATCTTCACCTCACTGCAGTGTAGGAGTCACCCTGGGCAGGCAGGACCTGCTCCATAATTTGCAGGGCCCAGTGCATCAGTCAAAGTCCCTTGTTCACAAATTACTGTGAGTTTCTAGGTGGCGGGGAGCAGGGCAGCAAACCAATCTCCTGGCCCTCGGCAACGCGGGGTCCTGTGTGTCAGGGAGTCGCACGCCCTGCTGCCCGCTGGGCGCTGGAAGAGAGACAGCAGCGCGCGTTGGGCTTTTCTAGAGCTCAGTGGAAGGAGCGCGCGGATCCCGACGCCTTCGGTGGCGCGCCAGCCCCATCTAGTGGCGCCAGGGCGAACAGCACCCGCCGCTCACACTCAGGCTGGACCTGGGCACTTGCAGGTCCCACCTGCAGCTTTGCTTCCCTCCTTCCTCAGGCAGTCGGTGGCCACATCCTCTGTAAGCCCTCCAGGGACTCTCTCTGGCCCCTCCCCGTCATCATGCCTTGGCCCTTGGTGAGTCCCTCTTCTGGGCCACCTATGCCCATCACGGAGAGCTTTTCCGTATCCCTCCTAGAGCAATTCCGGCTTCGGATCTCTCCATGCGCCCTCCTCCAGCTCCCTTCCACCTGCAGCTCCGTCTTGGCATCCAAGGCTGGGTCCTCTAGCTACGTTTGCCTCTTCCACCCCGCATCTCTCCCCCTGGCGGGCCCAGGGTCCTTCCAGCACGTGTCTTTCCTGCCCCTTCCTTTGCAGATACCACTCCCCCACGAGGGGTCCTCCTTTCCTACCTGTCTTCCCCCAGGTCCCACCAGTGACAGGAAGCCTCCCAGAAGATTAGAGTCCTCAGGGGTGACATCCCCTCTATGGACAGCATCACCCAGGGGCAGTCATAGAGAAGAGCCGTCTGCGGAGGTCCGAGGCAGCCAGGTCAGGAGTGTGCCTAGAACAGGCTTTGGGATTGGACCTGCTGGCCTGAAACCCTTGTCCACATTTCTTGGTTTCCTTGTCGGTTAGGTGGAAAGTTAAATGAAACAGGATTACTTTTTTTTTGGGGGGGGGCTGTAAAGATTAGATAAAATAATTTATATTAGGCATTCAGGATAAAGGGTGGCTCATTATAAGTTCCAAATAAATGTTGCTGTAGTTGTTATTGTCATTACTAAGGCCCATATTTATTACTAGTGATGGGACCTTGGGCAAGCAATTTCACCTGTCCAGCTCTCCTGGTCTGGAAAATGGGAAGATTAGTTCTCTTCCTATGTCAGGGGCCTGTTGACATCCTAAACGAGGAGCCATAGGTAACCTGCAGGGAATGTAGCCAGTGGTTCAGAGATGGTCCTCTCCCTCACTCCAGGCTCTGGCAGCTCCTCAGATAATCTCCCTTCTTGTTTTATCCAGAATTATCGAAGTTTGGTACTGCCATTTTTAACTTCTCATCTGTGATTCTTCAACCAAGCATTAACTCCAGAAAGACCTAACTTAGGACCTAAGACAGGGGTGTCTTAATCTGAGTTCCCCAGAGAAACAGAAGTAGGCAGACCCTCATAGGATGCACATATATATGCCAGTGTCTGCCTGTTTGTCATCTGTCTATCTGTCTAGAGCGATAGAGACTGATTTATTTTGAGAAATTAGCTTGTGTGATTATGAGAACTAACAAGTCCAGCATTGAGACCCAGGGTAGAGTTGATGCAGCTGCTCCAGTTCCAAGGTCATTTGCAGAATTTCTTCATCTTTCTCTTAAAAGTCCTTCAATTGATTGGATGAGGCCCACTCCTATTATGGAGGAGAACCTGCTCTACTCAAAATCCTCTGGTCTAAATGGTCATCTCATCCCCAAAATACTTTCACAGTGTTGTGTAGACTGGTGTTCTACCCAAGATTGGCTCCCATGGCCTTGCTAGATTAACACGTAAAATTAACTACCACGAGAGAGTGGGAATTTTTATTTTGATGAAGTCAAAGTTTTCAGTTGTACTTTTAGGGATCATGCTGTACCAGAAATCTTTTGCCAAGGTCATACAGGCCTCCCACCATCTCTTTCTCTCTCTCTCACACACACACACACACACACTTTCTTCTAGAAATTTCATACATTTTGGTTTTGCATTTAGATCTACCATCTATTTGAGCTAATTTTTGTATATGGTATGAGACATGTGTCCACGTCTTTTTTTTTTTTTTTTGATATATAGACATCTAATTGTTCCAGTGTCATTTCTGTTTTATCTATTTGTCTCTTTATGTCAACACCTCCATCTGGATTACCGTAGATTCATAACAAATCTTGACGTAATGTCAATTCTCTGCCTTTTTTCTTTTCAAAATTGTTTTGGCTATCCTAGGATCTTTAATTTCCCTAGGAATTTTAGAATCAGTTTGTCAATTCTAAAAATTAAAAGCCTGCTGGGATGTTGATTGTAATTGAGCCTATTGATGACTTTGGGGAGAATTGACATCTTAACAAGACTGAATCTTCTGACCCATGAATGCTCTAAATTTCTCCATTTATTTAAATGTTTTAAGTTTCTTTGAGCACTGTTTCATAGTGTTCACTGTGTAGATCTTTGCCTCTTTTGTCAGGCTTACCCCTGAGTATTTAACATTTTTGATGCTGTTGTGCAGGTATTGTTCTTCTAATTTCAATTTCTGATTGTTCATTTCTAGCACAAAGACATACAGTTGATTTTTGTGTGTTGACCTTGAACCCCGTGATCTTGCTGGACTCAGTTACCATGGCACTTTTTTTAAAAATATTTTTTAGTTGAAGATGGACACAATACCTTTATTTCATTTATTCATTTTTACGTGGTGCTGAGGATCGAACCCAGTACCTCACACATGCTAGGCCCCAACCCCAGCCCCACCGTAGCACTTTTTTATGCATCATTTCACTGGATTTTCTGCACGGATGATTGTGTCATTTGAGAGTAGAGACCCTTTCTTATCTGGATGCCTCCGTTTCTTCTTTTTGCCTGGGTGCTCCAGCCGGAACCTCCAGGGCCACTTTCACAACAGAAGTGGCCAGAATGGAACCCTTACACAGTTCCTCATCTTGGGGGAAAGCGTTCAGCCTCTCACCTGTAAGAATGATGTTAACGCTAGGATTTTGGTAGATTCCCTCCATCAAGTGTGGAAACTCTCACAGCCCTAATATGCGGACAGTTCTTATTGTTACAGAACCACGGATGTTTTTAAAATGCCTTTTTCTGCATCTATTGAGGTGACTTATTGTTTTTCATCTTTCTTCTGTAAATGAGCTGAAATACATAGGCTTTATAAAGTTGTTAAACCAACCTTGTATTCTTGGAATAAACCTCATGGTCTATTATTCTATTTTTTAATATTGCTGTGTTCGATTTGATAATGTTTTTTGCATCTGTTCAGGAGGGGTATAGGTCTTCTGTGGTGTATTTTCATGATGACCTTGTCTGAGCTCAGCATCAGGAACACTGGCCTCATTGGAATGATTGGAGAGAAGTCTTTCCTATTTCATGAGAGTTTGTGCAGGATTGGTCTTACTCATCTTCAAATATTGGAAGGAATTCATGACTACAGTCAGGTGGACCTGGAGTTTTTATTTAATTTCTTAAGTCAGATTTTATTACTGTTTTAAAATTCTTAATTGTAATAAAGTCCACATAACATTCATTAACATCTTTTGTGGGGGAGGGGAAGGGAGTCTGGCCATGTTGCCCAGGCCTCTAGCCTGGGCTCAAGCCGTGCTCCCACTTCAGCCTCCCAAGCAACTGGGCCTGTGGTTGTTCCCCTAGGCTCCACTCTATTGTCTTAACCAGTCTCAAGGGTACAGTTCATCAGTGTTAAATACTTTCATGTTGTTGTGCAACCAATTTCCAGAACCCTTTTCATCTTAAAGAACTGGAATTCCATGCCCATGATAAAACACTACCTGTTCCTTCTGTGTTTACTGACCACATTCATGGTCCATGGATCTTCAGGAAAGGCGCCAAGAACATACGATGGTTTCTTCTCTCTTCCATAAATGGTGTTGGGAAAACTGAATATCCTCATGCCGAATGATGAAATTGAACCCCTATTTCACAACATACAGAAAAATTGAGGTGCATTAAAGAATTCAGTATAAAATCTAAAATGATGAAACTACCAGGAGAAAAACCTTCTTCACTGGTCTGGGCAATATCTATTTTTTGGATCTAACCCAAAAGCATAGTTAACAAAAACGAAAGCATACACGTGGGATTGTACCAAACTGACAAGGCTTTGAATAGCACAGGAAGCAATCAGCAGAGTAGAGATGACCTTCAGAACTGGAGGAAATACTTGTATTATTCACAGTAGCTGAGATAGAGATTCAAACTCTGTGTGCATCAACAGATGATGGATAGAAACAACATAGTGTCTGCACACGCAGGGATATCACTGAGCCTTAAAAGAGGATGTCCTGCTATTCATGACAACATGGATGACTGTGAAGGGCATTATGTTAAGTGAAGTAAGCCAGACACAGAAAGAAGAATCCTGTGTGACTTAGATGTGGAGTCTAGATTCAGAGGAGCAGAAAGCACCGGAAGGTGGGGATGGGGGAGATGTTGGTCAAAGGGTAAAAAGTTTCAGTTACACAAGATGAAAAAGTCCAGGAGATCTAATGTATGGCGTGGTAACTGTGGTTAATAATCCTGTGCTGTATGCCTGAAATTTGCCAAGAGTGTAGATTTTACATGTTCACACGTACATGGTAGCCGTGTGAGGTGGTGGGAGTTAGCTAGATTGTGGTTGTTGTTTCATAGTATATATGTAAATCAAACCATCACATTGTATACCTCAAATGTTGAAAGTTTTTATTTGTCAAGTATTTCTCACTAAAGATAGAAAAATAAAGTAATAAAATAAGTTTAAAATAAAAACAAAAAGAAAAGAATAGGAAAACAAAGCTCCAGAGCTCCCCATTTCCCTCTGCCCAGCCAGCGAGAACCACTGTTCTGTCTTGATGTTCCTAACCACTTGTGGAACCCTGTGCATGTGGAATCATGCAGGATTTATCTTTTTTTTTGACTGGCTTATTTCACTTAGCATAATGTCCTCATGTCAGTTTTGATGAGCTGTGTTTTTTTTTAAGGTACTTGCCCATTTCGTCTAAGTTGTTGAATTTATGTATATAAAGTAGTTCCTAAGACATTCTTAATATTCTTTACTATCCATAGGATCTGTAGTGATGACTCATCTAAGCTGTATTCTGAGAGCCCCCCACCTGAACCCTCAACTCTTAGTTATCTGTACCTTCAAATCCTAGCTAACAAAGCCAGGCATGTGGCTCTTACCAAATTCTAATTACTGGCATCTTGCTTAGTTGCAGGTGGCCATCCTACCGTATCACATTATGCATTAGCCTAGTGTATTGCAGTCATTTATCAGCAGGGAAAAATGGTAACCAAATTTACTGCAGGGTTTGTGAACTGATAACCCCTGGAGCAAATCCAGTTCTTACACTGGTTTGTTTTGGCTTGTGTGGTGTCTTTTAAATACTGAACTAGTTGCCAGAATATAAAAATCAGAGGATTTTACAAATGAGTCCAGGTTTTCAGTTTTTCTTGAAAACGGTCGGGTCTAACGATGCTGGGCCCACCCACATTGCAACAGTATGGCAGGGTCCCCAGAGCGATTCCTTCATGCCGGGTGTGTGTCCTGTGGTTTGCTACTCACTTCTTCAATCTCCCTGGCTCCCTGTATACATTGAACTTGGAAGTTCCTGTGGTAGTGATTCAGAACAAAAGTCAGAAAGTTCGGCTGCAAATTGTTGCTCTACCACTTCTAGCTACTGGATCACAACCGTGTTACGTAACCTCTCTGAGCCCTGTTTCCTTCTTAGTAAATGGGAATAATAATTAGAACCAAGCTCAGGGCAGTGAGTATAGAATGGGGTAGATACCTGTGAACTCTTCATCACATAGTAAGTGCTTCATAACTAACTTGTGACATTATAATGTTGTGACTGTGGAGTAGAGAGCAGAGTGGTAAGTTGGATGTGGCACTGAAGTGGGCTTCCTGGACCAGCTTTGCTACCAACCATGCAGCAGTGCATCTGTGGGTTTTTGTTGCCCCATCTGTCCTATGAAGAGGTAGGACAGCATGTCAAGCTATTAGTTACATATAGAAAGTTCAACTCAAGCTACCTTAAATAATAAAAAAAAAATGAAATTAGCAATATTTGTCTTAAAAAAACAGTAGAGGTAAATGTAGCTTCAGGTGATGCTTGAGCAGGCAGTTCAGTGCCATCAAGGAATCCATGTTTGTCTCTCTTCCTTGACCTCCTTGGTGTACCATGTTCATCAATAGGTTGGCTTCCCTGCAGGTTACAGAATGATCATCTGCAGGCCCCAGGGCTATGTGCTTTTCATCCATACCCAGCAGGAAAGTGAGCCAATGTGTTGCATTGCTCTCCGTAGAAGCCTTAATGTTGGCACTGTTAGAATTGGCTTAGGTTTTCAGCCTAGAGACAATCACTGTGGCCAGGGGCAAGGAAGAGGGTGATCACCTTGGTCTAGTTCCATGGGCTTTGCTCCCCAGCACATCATGGTCTTCAAAGCTCCATTCAGAGGGGTTGGCTCCTGCCAGGGTTGTCCCTCACCCTTGAGTTCTAAGCTCTGTCGTCCCAGCCAGCCACTAGACTGGGATGCAGAGCTTACTGGGGTCCTCCAGTGAAGTTGGGCCTTATTTTGATACTTATTTCTGCTTCTCTAAGAGACCATATGATCATCTTGGCACATGTTCTTGGTGTTATCCCCTTTGGAGGAAGAGGGATTTGGCTTGGATTCATGGGCTTTTTTTCTTTCATATTCACTAGTAGCTTTTGTGGAAGCTGCTTTTCAACACCTCTGGTGTTTGCATATCATTAAAGCTAGTTTCAGGAATATAGCGAGAATGGTTTTCATACTCTCTAAGAAATAAAGCTGGGCATGGATTTTGGAGCTTGGCAGGTTTTCAAATGTATTTCCAGTTGTGTGGGTAAGCCCTCTCCACCCCCCAATTTATGGGCATCATTTTTTTTTCTCATTTGAACAATAGGTGTCTTGTATATCTGTCCCACAGAGTTTTATTAGTCTGCTTTTTCATTACTATAAGAAAACACTGGAGGTTATATTATAGAGAAAAGAGGTTTATTTAGTGCACAGTTTTGGAGGCTGAAAGATTGTATGGCCCCATTGGTCCAGTTTATGGTGAGGATCTAATGGTACATGGCATTGTGACAGGGAGAGGGAGAGATCACACAGTGAGACAGGAAGCTGGAGAGTGGGGAGGGGCCAGGCTTGTTCTTTCGTAAAGTCCTGTCTGGAGAACCAACCAGGGTCTCACAAGAACTACATCAATTCCTTCTCCGGCAGCATCCCCAGTGACCAAGTTACCTTGCACTAAGCCCTCCTCAAGGTCCCCTCACCTCCTCATGTCGCCACACCAGGGCCAAGCTTCCAGCCCATGAGTGGGTGGGGGTCACATTCAAATCATATCCAAAAAGCAGAGCAAGACACAAGTAAGGTCCTGCCCAGGGTGAGCTTCCTGGCCTGAGGCCGTGCCCAGCTCAGTGTTGGCTCTTCAGAGATGCTGGGGTCCCCCCTTGTCCCAGCCTCCCAGCTGCTCTGCCCCAGTGGCTCTCTGTCCTGTCGCCCAGGTATTCTTGTTATGCCGCTTTATCTACAGCCATTGTGTTTCCTGGAATATGAGGTTCACGACGGCAGGGCACACACCCATCTCAGGGGTGCAGCTTCCAGTTGTGAGCAGGGGGCTGTCTGACTAGAGGAGCCCTGCACCACCCGCTACGGACAGGAGGGATCTGGGTCGTGGGGCAGGGCTGCTTCTGGCAGAGGTTGATGACCTGGTTTTTCTGGCCTGCCCTGTCCACAGGCAGGTGGGGCTGCTGGGGAAAGTCTCAGCAGTGTGTGCCACCTGCCTGGTCAAAGTCGAGGTCCGAGCCATGGGCTCGGCAGCCGCGGCAAGAGCCGTACACTGGAGTCCCCATCTGCGGGCAGGTGATGGCAATGGGGACGGTGTGCTGGGTGATGCTGGAGGAGCCCATCCCTTGAGAAGGAAGCAGGAGATGGGGCCAGTGCCCTGTCGTTGCTGCGACGCTCCTTGGCTCGTACTGGCCAGGACGGCTGTTCCCTGATCTGCCAATCATCCATCTAAGATGGTTCTGAGTTTCCTTCCACTCTGATCTCTGCCCAAGTGGCTCCAGCTGCTGACCTTCCTTTAACATTGGGTGCCAGGGCTTATTTGGTTTCTGACCTGGGAGCTGGCCATCACAGGGAGGGGTACCAGGCCCTCCTCTGCCCTGGGGCAGGTCAGCGCCACCTGGAGAACTGTAGCCAGGGAGGCTGGGGCGCCTCTGGGGATTCTGCTGGCTCCATCTGGGATGCTGGCCAGGCACCTGGCTCTTCAAAAAGAACCCCCCTCTGCTCCCAAGTGATGATGTCCTGCAGTCTGGGTGAAGGTGCTGGCCTGGACCTTCTGTGGGCATCCTGCACACGTCTGAGAGGGTCAGAGGCACGGCTACATTCAGGGTTTGACTTCTGCTTATTTTTTAATCTCCCTTCCCTGCCTTTCACCATCTGTTTCATTAGCCCCTTGTTGGCAGCCTCAGGTACCCCGGAGCTGCACCCAGGAAGCCCCAACTGCATCGGGGCTGAAGCTCTGCCAAGCTCTCCAACTGTGGAGGGCAGCAGCCAGTGGCCATCAGATTCATACAGAAGATGTGTTGGTGGCCTGCTCCTAGGGATCCAGGCCACCCAAGATATCCCCCTTCCCCATGCCAGTTTCCTCAACTATTATAGGGGCTCAAAGAACCCCCAGGCCCGTCTGAACTGACTACAGATGAGTGAGATTTGTGGGAGGCACCCCCAGTTTCTTGGGTCAAGGAGAGAGTGGGGAGCGTTTAATTCCCCATAATCTTTATCACCTGTGCTACCTTAGGCAAGTCCCCATATGGACTCTACCTTCCGGAATGCTCTATAGACTATGAGCCTGAAATATGGTAATGAATATAACGTACCTCGTGCAGCATCTGGCACATAATAGGGCTTCAGTAAATTGCTTTTTTTTTTTCTTTCCTAGAATGCTACTGTCTGCTCTTAATGTTATGTTAAATGGGAAAAAGAAAATACATGGCGTTTGGCTTAAGTGATCATCTTCTGGTTGTAGGATGAAGCCTCTTATTGACCCCTGCATTCAAGGCCCTGAGCAGAAAGTGATATCCGCCTCATAGTCACACCACATGGGCTCCAGGCTTTCTGCCTTAGGGGGTCTTGGGAGAGCAATGGTGTTGGAGGGAGAGGTTGTGAGGGGTCTTCCCCTGAAGCTGCATTTGCACATGATCATGGTATTTTAATTTGAATGGGGTGCTGCTTCAGCTGGCTTGGGGCTAGGGACGAAGATTTTTCTGCCTGGCAAAGGAAATGCTAATAACTGGATGCCCCGGTGAATGAATGGACCTTCCCTGTCACAGCTTACCCCTCCTGCCCAGTGGAGTCATGGAAGAAATGATTGAGAGCGTAAGAAATAGTTCGGTTTATTGATTAGAACATGGTATAAAATCACAGCAATTTGCAGGCATTCTGGGCTTTCTGGGAGGGCCATGCAGTGCTGGGCGTGAGCAGGGGCTGGAGAGGCGGTACACACCACTGGGCCACGGCTCCCGCCCTGGGCGTGTTAGGGGACTTGCATGAACTAGCACAGATGCTTGTGTGGGAGAATGATTGGTCCTTGCCTCTGGAGTCAAATGCTGTGGGAGTTTGGGTCATCAGACGATGCCATGCTTCAGAATTCCGTCTTGTTCTACGTGAGTTAGGTGCTGCCTCTCCCTGTCTAGACACGGTCGACTCTAATTGTTCAGTACAACACTCTCTTCCCACAAAGGAAGAGGAACAGGCACGTTGGTTTGGGAGGCCATCAGAGGATGGTGTGCATTTGGCTGAGGTCCTCTGGCTTCCAGACTCCTCGAGGTCTGCTCGACGTGGAGGCAGCGGGCAGGGGCACGTAAGCAGAACACGGTGCACTACTGTTGAAGCTCAAGCAGAGGGACCTTCTGTGGGGCAGCGGCGTGACAAGATGGGGCATGCTTCCAAAACAAACTCAAATTTCATCTTGTCTCTCTCAAGAGGAGGGAAGAGGAAGAGCTGGCGATCAGACTGAGCCACTGATGCCAGGCATCTTAGAAAGTCTTCGGCAGGGATTCTTCCAAAGTGTAAAAGGTGTTTCTGTCCCAAGAGTTGGTGTGTAAAATCAGAACAAGGGCAGACCAGGGTGCCAAGGTGGTTGTCGAGTACAATGTCTCTGAGAGCCAATGGCTGAGTGTCCCCTGTTACATGACGTTTTGGAACAGCTGGAGAGATCTCATGATGTTGTCATCCTGGGAAGGGAGAAGGGGAAGAGAAGTGGTTAGAACTCTCCAGGGTCCTGGCTGAGAAGTGGATAACTCTGGCCAGCTGGGTTTCTTGTCAGAAGGCACTCTAGGAGGGCATGAGAGGAAGAAGGAAAGGGTCCTAGAACGTGATCAACCAAGGCAAAAGGCCTCCTCTAGCCTAAGGAGGAGTTCAGAAAAAAAAACACATCATCCAATAAAACTATGTTTTGTTTGCTTTTCTTTTTCCTCTAAGAAACAAGGGCACTGAGTCAAATGCTTTTTTCTGTATCTATGAAGATGATCACATTTTATTCTTCTTTATTCTACTAACATGATTAACTACATTGACTGATTCTTGAATGTTAAACCAACCTTGCAAGTTTCCATATGCGGGCTATAATAGCCTCGTAAATCAAGTTGCAAAGATTCCCCTTTTTCTCTCTTCCCTGAGTTTGTACAAGATTAGCATCATTTGGGGGCTGGGGTTGTAGCTCAGTGGCAGAGCACTTGCCTAGCATGTATGAGGCACTGGGTTCCATCCTGAGCACCACATAAAAATACATAAATAAAATAAAAGCATCATGTTCACCTACAACTAAAAAAATTTTTTTTGAAAAGTAAGATAAAAAGAAGAGATTAGCATAATTTTTTCTTTACATGTTTGGGAGAATATGCAAGTAGAGCTATCTAAGTCTGACATTCTCCTTGGGGGAAAGTTTTAAATTATGATTCAGTGTCTTTTTAAAAAATATGTATTTTTTAGATGTTGATGGGCCTTTATTTTATTCATTTATGCAGTGCTGAGACTCGAACCCAGTGCCACACACATGCCAAGCAAGCGCTCTACCCACTGAGCCACAGCCCAGCCCCATGATTCAGTGTCTTTAACAGACATAGGACTATTTAGATTTTCTATTTCTTTTTGTATTAACTTTAATAAGTTGAGTTTTACAAGGATTTTTTTTTTTTTTTTGGTACTGGGAATTGAACTTAGGGGCATTTAACCACTTAACCATGAACCATATCCCCAGCCCCCCCCCCCCCCTTTTTTTTGCATTTTATTATAGACAGGGTTTTGCTGAGTTGCTTAGGGCCTTGATAAGTTGCTGAGGCTGGCTTTGAACTCAAAATCCTCCTGCTTCAGCCTCCTGAGCCTCTGGGATTATAGGCTTGCACCACCATGTCTGGATTGAAGGAGTTCATGTCAAACTTACTGGATAATGAACTATTATCTTTTTAATGTCTATGAAACCTGTAGGGTGATGTTATTGTTTTTTTTTCCTGATATTGACAATTTGAGTTTTCTCTCTTTTTATTCAGTCTTAGCATTTGTCAATTTTATTAGTTTTTTTTTTTCAAGGAGAGAACTCCTGGCTTTATTGGTTTTGTTATTGAGTGTCTATATTTTACATTTTTTCTAACACATATTTTCTAAGGTGTAAGTATCAAATGCAGAAAGTCTTCAAATATTTGTATATCAAGGAACACACTGCTAAATCTATGCATCAGAGAAAATATTTTGAATTACAATGTACTGAAAATATGACATTTCAAAATTTGTGGCATCTAAAGCATTACTCAACTAAAGTAATATTCAGAAGGAAATTTATCCCTAATTTAAATATTAGAAAAGAATTATTACAAGCCAAGGATCTAAACTTTCATCTCAAAAAAAAAAAAACTGGGAAAACCTCAAACCCTAGAAAATGGAAAATAAGAAAGAAGAAGGAAGAAATTAGAACACAAATTAATGAAATAGAAAGCAGACCTATAATAGAGAGAAATATCAACAGAGAAAAAGTTGATTGTGAATGTCTGAAATCTTTTTAAGTTGCTATGTGGCAGCTAATCATATGGCAGTCAAGCAACCTGGATTCAAATCCTGGAACTTCCTAGCTGTGTGACCTTGGGCAAGTTATTTAATCTCCCAGTGCCTCATTTTCTTCATGTATACAATTGGGTGGATGGAAATAACTGCCTATGGCGTGGGTGGCAAAAAAGAAATGAGTTACTTAATGAACAGCTATAGAAACTGTTGCTGTGATGGAAGAAAATGATTCAAAAGCCACTCTTAGAAGGCAAAGTCAAGAAAACACACCTCAGTAGGGCATGGTATTTAAATTAGAACGATCGAGTTTAAATTCCATCTGCATCACTTACTGTGGTTTGAGTCACATTTCTTAACCTTGTAAGGCCTCAGTTTTCTCTTCTTGAAAATAAATGATCAACATTGCTTTTCAGTCGGTGCATAATGGTTAAATGTTAAGACATTTCTGACCCTACTGATAAGTACCTGCTGGCCTGGGCCTCCCCTTTGACTCCAGGATCTTTCCTTCTGGCTTCCCAACAACTTTCCCAGGACCCCTGGACCACCCAAAGACCCATCAACTAAAGGTCTAATGTAAACTTTGCAGGGCTCCTCTAGGGCGCTGGTCAAGGTACATCACAAGGGGTCAATGTTCAGTCTGTTCTAGTTGTTAAATATTTAGAGCGTCCCCCTGTACGCATGACAGCTACTCCACAGGGTTATTGTAAAGTTTATGTAATGCACCTGGAACGTGGTAGGTGCTCAGTATGTGTCAATAACTCCTCCGCTTTCTCACATTTCAGTTCTTGGGTAGAGTTCATAGTTAACTGTGTACCTTCCTGAAATAAGGTGCAAGAGGTATAAGTGTATTCCTCTAAAGTAGATGAAGAAATTATTTCCAGTTCAGTCTCTGGAGGAGGCTCTGGGGCTAGACTGTTCATTAGACTTGGTCGAAGTTTGGTCCAAGGACCAGCAACACCTGGGTTATCTGGGAGGGTGTGCCCTCTCAGGCCCCGCCCCAGACCTTGGGAGGTGGAGTCTGCACTTTAGCAAGATGGTCAAGGAGGTTGGCTGAACATTAAAGTTCTGGCCACGCTGGTCCAGGGCATTTGTAGGACAGTTCCTAGACCCAGCCCAGATCTATAGTCAAGGCGTGTAATATGCACATTCACAACCACCGCAGGGAGTTTTATGCACACCACGGTTTGAGAATCAGAGTGGGTTTTTCCCTTGTAGCCTGGGGAACAGGGCATGAAGCTAGAGGCAGGTTGAGAAATGGCAGTGTTGTCCACTCACAGAGGTCCCCTCTGGGTTTTCACCCCCCAGAACCTGCCTTTGGGCTGTCTGCTCAGTCCTACTCTTAGCCAAACCAGCCACAGGCCAGGGATCCCTGAACTTGTGAGTGGCTATTGTTGGCTCTCAATGGAGGAATGTGCAGGCTTCTCATTCTTTTCTTTAGGTACCCAAGCCCAGGTCTCCTTTCCCAGATTTAGGGGTATTGTGGCCTGAGGTCTCTCCTTACCTCCTGACAGGACTCAAGAAACTCGTCTAAAGTCACGATGCCGTCTTTATTTTTGTCCATTTTCTGAAAGATATGACAGGAAGCACATTAAAGAACCTGACAATCTGCATTGCAAAGCTCACCTTTAAAGTTTCTCACCAGACAGGCAACTCCATTTGGGCCCTGGTTATAACACTTTGATCTTGGTGAGTTTCTTTAAATCAAAAGACTGGTTCCAGACATCGATTTTTTTTCTGCTGACATCCTAATGTGTTGTATCAGTCTGTTTTCTGTTGCTATAACAAAATACCTGAGGTTGGGTGCTTTAGAAGAAAAGAGGCTTATTCAGCTCACATTTCTGGGGGTTCAAGATCATGGCACTGGTTCGGCTTGGCTCTAGTGAGGGTCTCGTGGAGGATGGCATTGCAATGGTGGGAGCCCATGTGGAAGAGATCACATGGAGAGAGAGGAAGCCAGACTGTGGGGGAGAGAGTCTTGCTCTTTTTATAACAACTGGCTCTCATGAGAACTACAGCTTTAATCCATTCTGAGGCAATGTCCAGGGGTCTAATGACCTTCCAGTAGGTCCCACCTTTTATAGGTCCCATCACCTTCAACCTCCACACTGAGGATAAAGCCTCCCACATGTGAGCCTTTGGGGGTACACTCCAAACATTTCCAGCCCTAGCATAGGGAAGCCACTAGCTTGTCCCCTGGCAGGAAGAACACTGGACACAAGAGGTTCCAGTTCCGTTTCTGTTGCTGGCTGGGGGAGCTTCCGCTTCCCCATCTGCAAAGTGGACTGGAGTGCGCTCTGAGGTTACTCCATTGCTAGATGAATATTTTTACCCAAATGCCACTAGGATGATGCCACTTGCTTTCTCAAAGGTCAACAGTGTCCCCCTCCTTTTTTTTATTGGTTGTTCAAAACATTACAAAGCTCATGGCATATCATCTTTCATACATTTGATTCAAGTGGGTTATGAACTCCCATTTTTACCCCAAATACAAGTTGCATAATCACATCGGTTACACAATCACATTTTTACATAATGCCATATTAGTGACTGTTGTATTCTGCTACCTTTCCTATCCCCTACTATCCCCCCTCCCCTTCCCTCCCCCTCCCCTTCCCTCCCCCTCCTGTACTAGAGCAAGGCACTTCCATTTAGAGGTATCACAGTCTGACCCACCTAGTTTTAATCCCCCTACCCCTCAGACACAAGTGGTCAGCACCGCAAGCGATCAGACAGTTCTTGGTTCACTCAGACGCTCCGAGCATTTTATAGACTCTAGACTGTACTGTTCCACTTGGAATTAATCTATTAATTAATCCATTAATACACTTTCATGTTCTCTTCTGCAGCCTGTGCTTCACAGGGGAAGGGGCTCCTCAAGGCCAATACATCTTAGGGTTCCTTCCTGTTCCCCGCAGGGCCACACACAGGACTGGACACAGGCCCTGTGCTCAGATGCTCGGGCGACCAACCTTAGCGGGTGGGTGGCGCATGGCACCCACCTGGAAGAAGACGTCCACGTGCTGCCTGGGCGTGTCCTCTTTGAGCACAGGATACGTGTACTTCCCCATCATGTCATAGATGGCTTTGACAATGTCCATCATCTCCTGGAGAGGGGACAGGAAAGCACACGGGTGGGGACCCCGAGGTCAGGCTCTTCTGAGGTGACAGGGTTTGGGGTCCTGGTTCCCCCTGTGCTTAATTAACTAGATGAGAAGGAGTCAACAGCAAACGGAGGGGCTGTCACCCGGCAGGCTCCTCCTGGAGAGGAGACCAAAGGCCGCTCTCCCTGACCACAGAAGCTCCCGGGTAGTCAGCTGGGTATCGTCCTCAATTGGGGGTGACACGTGGGAGTCCCCATGCACAGGCTGGGGAAGCTGAAATATTATTCTGAATTTCAAAGAAGCTAATGTTCTGGCTTAGAGATTTAAAAACCCTCACAGGTTCTGTGGCTGTTTTAAATGAAGAAAAAGGAACCAAGCGTCAGGATTATTGACAGGGCACTTGAGTTTTTCTAAAAAAAAAAAAATTGTTATTAATGATTTTAGATTTACAGAAGAGTTACAAAAATAATACAGAGAGTTCATGTATATATTCCTTAATATAGGAACTTGTCCAACCAGAGGAAAATGATCAAAACTAGAAGATTAACCCACTATAGTGCTATGACCTAAATTGTGTAGCTTATTCAAATTGCCTCAGTTCTCCCAGGTCTTCTTTCTATTTGTGGATCCCCCACTGCATCTAGTTGTGTGTCCTGAGTCTCCTCAGGACTGGGCACTGTCGATGTAAACACTGGTCAATTAGTTGGCAAAGTGTCTTGATTTGGAACCTGGTTTTCTTATGGTCAGAAGCAGTGCTCTATGTCTTGGTGTCTCATTGCTGGCGATGTTGGCCTCAAGTGCTTGATTGAGGTGGTGGCTTCTCCTCTGGTTTCAGTGTCTGTCTGTGGATCTTGCCCACAAAAGTTACCTTTGTGATGTTTGTCTAATCTGATTCTGTACTCCCTTTACTCCTTCTGTATTCATTAATTAAACGGAATTCTCCCCATTTTATGTGTATGTTTGATTTTTTATTTGTATCAGTATGGACTGATGGATATTTACTACATATTCACTACATTTTTTTACTACATTTTGTTGGTGATAACCCATCATCATCATTTTTCATTTTGCTGCTTAAATTGCCTCAGTGACTCCAGTAGCCTTTCTACATGTCCCTTCCGGGATCCAGGATTGTCTCGTATTTTCTCTCTGTCAATCCGGGGACCAACCACTTCTCCAAGGACACTGGTTCTTGGAGTATTGAGAGAACACCATGCATCCTACTTTCTGAGTTAAAAATGTAATAGCATACAAATTTTCAGGCCATATTTGCAACTTGAGAGACAAATAGCATTTCATTGTTGTAATAGACTTCACTTTCTTGGTGAGATTTTTAACATTAGGCATTCATTATTTTTCACGTCATTTCCTGTGAACTTTGTTCAGTTATTTTACTCATTGTGTTATCTATTTCTGATTGGACGGTGAGAGCTCTTTCTATACTTTGAAAATTGCTAATTTACATAAGAGATATTTAAAAAAATCTACCACATATTCAATACTGCTTCAAGGAAATGCAAAGGTAAGCACGGGAGATACCCTTGCTTTTGTTAAGATGACTAGCTAGAAATATCAGCCCTTTCTAGGATTACAGGTTGTAAATATTTTAGCTAGTCTGTCATTTGCTTTTCAACTTTGTTTATGATGATTTACGATGTACAGAATGAAAAAGACTTGTAGAGTGAAACTATCAATAGTTTTCTTTTATTACTTCTAACTTTGACTTTATGTGTTTTTCATTCAAGGTCAGGTGTCTGTGTATGACTTCTAGTTCTTTGAGAGTTCAAAATCAACTTTATATATCTATGATTAATTTGGATGTATAAGTGGGAATGTTTACTGTCAAAGTAGCTAACCAGTTTCCCCAGAATAATTTAATTATCAGTCATCATTTTATTCTTTCCCTTTATCCTAAACCCAGCTCTCACTTGTACCTGGTGTTCTCTTCTGCCCACTGACCCACTTCCCCTCATTGCACCTGTTATAAAGCTTTAGCTCTGTAATTATCTGGTAGAGTCGGTGCCACCATTTTTCTTTTCGAAAATTATCTTTGCTATTCTCATCTGATTACTTTTCCAATGTGACTCTATAACGACTGTGCACATTTTCCTCCCCAAATAGCACTTTCATTCTGAGTAGGAGTAAAATAAATTTAGTTAATTAGAGAATAATTGCTATCTTTACAATATTACTGTCTTTATAACATACTCGCCTTCGGAAAATGGTGTGTCTCTCTACTTATTCACGTTTTCCTTTTTGTATTTCCCCCAAAACCTTTTATCATCTAAATTATGGATATTGAAAAATACCTGTGTGCTTTACATTTTACTATTGTATTATAATATCTTTGTTACAGTTTTCTGTTAGTTATAACTGATCAACCAACGTCTTTTTGATATATATATGTATATAACTTTAAGTTCTATTATTTTAAGTTGATTTTCTTGTCTTTGTTTTCCAGATAGAACATAGTATCATTAATAAAGGATATTGCAACCTCCTGTATTTATGTTTCATTTCTTTCTCTGACTTATCATACTTGAAGAACTTTTAGAGAATGTTAAGTAACAGTGTGGGTGAGCTGTGTGTACTCTTGTCTCATTCTTGCTATAACTGGGAACCTCTAGTGTCACTATGAAATATGAAACTGGGTATCATGCTGGGGTATTTATGCTGAAGAAGTATTTTACTCCTAATTTATTAGCAGTTCTTAAAAAATATCAAGAATAGATGGTAAATTTTATCGAATGTGATTTTAGCATCATATCATTTAATCTTCTGATATATTGATACGATGAATTATTTAACAGACTTTCTCTACTATTGAATTATTCCTGCAATAAACCTCATCCTAGTCATATGCATTTCTTTAGAGTACTAGGATTCATTTCATTTGGAATTTGTGGTCTATATTTTGAGTGATATTGGACTCTTGTTTTCTTTTCTGCTTGATGGGACTTTCTTTTTCATTCAACACATTTTTTTGAGCACTTTCTATGCCTAGCCCTAAGTACTTCCGCCTTATAGTACACTTTAAAAAAATAAGTCAAACTTATTGAGGCATAATGTTCTTACAACGGATTAATCCATATAAAGTGTACCCTTAGATGAGTTTTGAAAAATGCATACACCCATGTCACTGCCACACACACAAGATATGGAGTACTTTCATGTCCCTTTGCAGTATCTGTCAACCTCTGGCACCAGACAACCACTGGTAAAATTTATGTCACTATGGAATCACTTGCATTTTCTAGAATTTCAGATAAATGGAAGCATGCAGTATAACTGAATTGTCTTCATCCACTGAAGGTGTGGTTCATGGGACTCAGGGCCACTGACGCTGGCAACATCATGTATTTCCTCTTACTGCCGAGTGGTAACCCATTGCATGGACACACCACAGTGTGTTTATCCATTGTCCAGTTAGCAGACATTATTTGGGTTGTTTTCTGTTTGGGGGCTATTATGAAGAAAGCTGCTATGAACAGCTCTGCTTATGGAATTACATATATATATATTTTTTACATATTTTGAGTAAATCCCTGAAGGTGGGTTTTCTGGATCCTATGTTAATTGCATGTTGAACTTTATCAAAGATGTTGAGACATTTTCTACGTGTCTGTGTCATCTTACATCCCACCAGCCTGCATGAGTTTCTATTGCTCCACATCCTTCCAGCAAGTGGCCTTTTTCATGGCAGCCATTCTGCTGGGTGTATAATTATATTTTGTTACAGTTATAATTTGCATTTTTTGAAGGCCAGAGATATGGAGAAATATTTCATGGGCTTATTGGCCATTCACTTATCTCCCTTTCTGAAGTATCTGTTTAGCTCTTTTACCTACTTTTAATTGAGTTATCTTCTTATTGAATTATAAACATTCATTTTATATTTTGGACACCAACCTTTTGCAAGGTATAGAACTTAAAAGCCTTTTCTCCGAGTCTCTGGCTTGCATTTCCATTTGCCCCCTACCTTTTCAGTGCTGAGGACCCATCCCTGGGCCTCAAGCATGAGGTACGTGCTCCACTCCTGAGCTGCACCCTGGCCCTGCAATTCTACTTCCCTAAAGGTGTCTTCCAAGGAGCTCTGTCTTGCCTCAGAGCCTCTCAAGTGGCTGTTCCTTTTGCAGGAACACTTTTCCTGGCTTTTGCATATCTGGCACCAGTGTGGCAACACCATCTTAGTCGCCTTTGCGACCGTCCCTGCTAAGACATCTACCTATCTGTCTGCATTAGGCCTGTTTACTGTCCTTCCTCCATGCTGCTCTGTGGGAGCAAGCCGGGTCTGATGGTTTGCCTCTTTCTCTCCAGCACCTAGAACACCTGGGAACCCTCACACAGGTGTTGAGCAGCACGAGACAGAATGAATGAGGAATGAAGTTAAGGAAACCTTCTGAGCATCAGTGTTCTCTCCGTACCAAGAGAACCTGGCAGGGCTGAGGTGAAGGTCAGAGAGGATGTCCAACCTCTGGGCACCATGCCTGGCACATAGGAGCTCAGCAAATGGGATGCCTTGGATGCTCAACTCAAGCAGACATCAATCACAGTGAGTTTTGAGACAGGCCTGTGAGCATCTCATCAGCTGAACATGTATTGAGGCTCTAAGTGCCAATCAATGATTCAAAGATTGATTGGCATGATTTCTTTAAAGACAGCGACACCTCCCTTCTTCCTCTCTCTGGCTTTATTTAGGTGAGGCTGTGCTGGGGCGATCCCATGGTAGTTCCCTCTACTTTAGAAACCTCTTTTCTCTTTAAGAACTGCCTGTCATCCCACCATTTCAGCTTTGGGCTCTAACGTGTGGCTGCTAACTGGCTAAAATGCAGGTCCCCTATGAGGAGGAGGCCTTCACTAAAACAAATCGTGGGTGGTGTGCACCGAATCTGTGTGGCCCAGGACACGGAGGCTGCCGAATCCTTTCTCCAGCACCTGGGAACAGGGCAGGGCCAGCAGTGGGGATAGTCAAAGGCGCCTTGTTCATTTTTCTGGGACCAGCTCATTTTCTGTGGCCCCAAAGTGGATCTGCCGCGTCATTCAGATAATTTTATCCTCATGTCTGGGAGTTGCTTCCTAGTCTCTTGGCACCTCCATTGTCCCCGTCAGCCCCTGCTCTCAGCTCACTTACCTCTTTGTTTATGTATCCATCTTTATTGATGTCATACAAATTAAATGTCCACCTTAGTTTCTCATGGACAGTTCCTCTCAGTAAAATCGACAGAGCAGTTACAAAGTCCTGAAGCAGAAGAGACAGGAGTGGGTGAGCCACCAAGTTGCTGGGTGGGCAGCTAGCTGGCTCTGTGGGTCAGACCCTGTGGGGCTTTTATAGAATGACATCTCTCCCTCCACGTCTGGTGTGCCCAAAGGTTATGGCCAAGCTGGCTGAGGAGCTCCCTCTGGGCACTGCCCACGCTGCCCGCTGTGAGGAAGGTGCCCCTTGGGGGAGAACGGAGCTCTGCATTGTGAGTCACCCCCAGGCAGTTAAGTAAGGCCACCTCCATTCCAGACTGACCCCAGTTTTGCAATCCTGTGCTTGTCATGCTCTAGCAGCTCCCGGTGGGGACTCTGGACGGGGACTATGGCTGCCCATGTTCCCGCCCGCCTCCGCCACTTACTAGCTCTCCGACCTTGGCAGAGCTGCTCAGCCTGTCTTTGCCTTACTTTCCTCATCAGGAAAATGACAGGAAGCAACTCAGCCCAGCCCTGAAGGGGTATCGTGAGGATTCCACGAGATGACCAATGCACAACGCTGAGTCCAGAGGCGGCCCTGGTCAGCGGGCAAGTGAACTCTTAAACTTGTCGGGCTCAGACCCCAAGTCCCCGAAAACCTGGAGAGTGGGGAGAGTTGCTTCTCTCTCTCTTTAGGAAATGTTCATCACATGGATAAAGTTTCTTTGTCTTGACTGAGAGCTTTCTGATCTGACCCATTCCCCCCAGGACCCTGTGACTTAGAGGGAGAGGCAACAGGAAGTAGGGGACTCCCAGAGTGTACCCAAGAGACTAGCATACCTCGAACTTCACGGAGCCCGCTTGGGTGGTGTCGAAGGCGTTGAAGAGGTAATGGGCGTAGGTGCTGGCGTCTGCAGGCAGAGAGGGAGCAGGTGAGGAGCTAGGCTCCACACGGGGGAGGGGGCTTTAAACACAGAGGCAGGGTTTTGGCCAGAAGGAGAGGGCGACCGAAAGGAGAGACTGGTAGGCTGAAGCCCACTGGCTCAAACCCTGGGGTTCAGGTGGGTAGTTCTAGTAAGCAGTGGGACATGCCCTTGCTCCTCCTCTATCCATCTCGAGATGACTCCAGCCTCCCTGTGCATGTAGCCTCTGGTGGCTGGCTGGCTGGCTGGCGACTGTGTGAGGGTCTGAGCAGCCATGTGGTGCTACAGAATGAGCCTTTGCTCAGGAGCAGAGACCTGGCTTGGGTGGCAGCTCTGTTACAACAGAGCTGTGTGTCTGGAGGCATCTAAAGCAACCTCTCTGAGCTTCCCTTTCCCATCTCTGGACACCCAGGTAGTAAGACCTATATCTTGACATTTTTGAAGAAGTATGTTAAACTAGAGCCCCACCTGCTACCCAGCGAAACCTGACAAAGACAGCTCAACAGAGCTCAAGAAACCGGTTCTGGGGCCTGCGTGAGACAAAGCTACTTTCCCTCAACTTGGGTTGGGGCCTGTGCTGGGCACCTATGGAGGCACCGTCTGCTGCTGAGTAGGCCCATGATCAGCAGGGTCTGTAACGTGTTTGGGACTTGGATCTCTGTATTGTCTAGATCCAGGGACAGGATTCTGCAGGAGATGGCTCCTGGGGACAGAATGCAAGGTGGCATATGACACACAGAAGTCTCAGGAGGGGCCACTAATGCGGCCCTAGGTCCCTGGGGCCAGAGCTGTCCCTAAGGATCAGGTAGGTGATGGAGCAGGTGCTGGGGGTCCAGTACCCTTGCTATGCAGCTTCACAAGCATGACTTCGAGCTGTCCGTATCTTGGTGGACTCGTCTATTTTATAGTCTCTAGCAGTTGCTAAAGTTCTTTCCCAAATTTCTGGCTGGTCTCAAAAAGAGTCTGGCCCCATGGAGGAGCCGGTGTGGAAAGCTTGGCCCCAGGCACTTCTGGGATCCCCCTGTCTGTCATGCACTAGAGTGTGGTCCTGGTAACATGCCCAGGGTCTCTGAAACTCGCTTGTTCCTTCTGGGGTCACAATACCTGCTTTCCAGAGCTGCCAGGAGACCTCTGAGGGATACCACCCACCTCCCTCCCCTCCTGGAGTGGGTCCTTTTAGCGCTCTTTTCTGTTAACGCTTTAGAGAACCCCACAGCTTTAATGAGGAGGGGACGGGAAAGGAGGGTGGACTTGGAGGAAGGGACGGTGCCGACTAGAGAGGGCCTTCCTCAAGGTCAGACTCACCTCCATGAGGAAAGAACTGGGCATAGATCTGCTTGAAGGTCTCTTCATTGACCACGCCACTGGGGCACTCCTGGGTGAAGGGAGAGAGTCAGTGGGACATGTCTGGGGGTCCGCCCCAGGAGAGGAGCCTGGACCCACCGTTGGGGTCCAGGTTCCTCTGATCCCTGGTGGGCAGCCCTGCACAGCACCCATGCATTTCTGTGTCTCTAAGGTGGGTGTCTGGGACGTGATCCCACCTTAGGACCAAACCTGTTTTGCAAAATGATGAGATGTCATCTGAGAATGGACGCCACACAGGGGAAAGAATGGGGCTTCAGGGTTAAACAATCTGGTTTTGGATCCTGGTTAAAGCATTTCTAAGCTTTGTGACTAGGGTCATGTCAGTCTCTGATCCCCAACATCTTGACCTGTAGAAAGGGGGCCAAGAAGGTTGTTGGGCAGTTTAACCCATCGTCTCGACGTGGACCACCTATAAAAACTTAACATAGTGTATGCTCTATCATATAATATTAAAATCAGAACATAATCATTACAATATTAATATAATAATACATAAGTTCAAGATTATGACTTCCAAACTATTTTCATGTCAACTTCATTGACATATTTGAGAACTGTAAACTTAACGTATGATGTGGCATGGAACCACGGTCGATGCCAACCCATGTTGATTCCCCTCTGTTCTGGACACTGTGCCATCTGCTGCCATCCAGCTGCCTCGTCAAGATCGCAAGGAAGAGGCCCAAGGGCAGCAAGCCAGGTATAGGACAGGCACAACCAGAGCTCAGTAGGAGGGGAGGTGCCCCAGGATTGTCAGATACCTTCAGGAGGTATGTGAATCCCTAACAGCCTTGGGAACACTGAGACTGTGGTCAGTTTGGAATTGACCAAGTTCTGCCTGTAGGCTGCACCTGGAGGAGGGTGACAGGAGCACCTCCCTCTAACCCAATCCATCCCAGGATTTGGGAAAAAGTTTGCATTGAGATTTAAGCTTAAAAAAGAAAAATAAAATAAAACCAGTATCCAGGATGGCCCCTGAGAACTCTTGATACTTACTTCCCCCAGATGGCAGGATGTATTAATGTAGCTACTACTAACTCCCTGCCCCTGACTCCACCCCCAATTACCCCTTGGCTTCCTGTGTAGCTCACAGGAAGAGGTTCCAGCAAGAGGAGAGGGGTGTCTGGTCCCACTATCAGTCCGTATTTCATGGTCCACGAATACAGGGACATTCAGCCCGTGTGAGCTTGATTAGCTAAGTGAGCGAGCTCAATTGCACCAAGATGAGGGTGTGAATACCTGCAGCCAAGGCTGGCTCAGGCCAGGGCAGTCTCCTATGGTGGCGCCACCTTGTGGAGTTTCTGTGCCACCAGCTGACTGCCCTCACCTGGAGCTGATCTTGTGCCCCCTTTGCCCTGGTGGCCTCCCTTGCACAACCACAAATCTGGGACACTCCCTTGGGGGCTCCCATGACATCGGGAGGATTCACCCATGCAGAGCCCGTGTGCCTGCCCCATCTTACGTTTTTGAAGCCTCGGTAGAGCACTTGCAGCTCCCTCTTAGTGAAGTTGGTCTGGGCCTCGAGCTGCTCCAGTCCTTCAGGCCGGTGGCACACCATGGTCATCTCCAGCTCATCTTCAATCTTATCTGGAACCAGAGGGGACGGCATTGGAGCATGACCTCAGAGGCCACTCTTGTCGGTGTGGGACATAGGTGGGTGGCGAGTTGGGGTCCACCCGGAACCCCACTTCCCTGACCAGTACTGTCTGTCTCACCATCTGTCTACTCTGTGACTCTAGGTGTGACAGATGCCAAAAGGGAGGGAGTGTTAGCTGTGACAGGGAGGTAGGGAAAGGAAGCGGAAGTGGAACCGAATTCCTTTCCAAACACCCTTTTAGCATATTCAAATTGCTGCCTGCTGGACCTTCGGATTCTGCAGACACAGGTAAGCCGGCAGAAGGACAAACACTCTCCCATCAGCAAAGGGAACAAATCTATAGAGAAAACTGAAGTCTCTTGGCATGGGACACCTGCAGGAAGACTAGCATGACTTAGTCAAAAGTTCTAATTGTGGACTGTTACATGCTAATTTTAAAATCTGCATTTTACATGGTATTGTTTCATAGTATCTGCAAGATATTCTTAAGTACTAGGAAAATGACTTCAATAAGAGCTACTTTGTATAAATAAAAGCTCTGGCAGCATTTGAAAGGCACCAAACCATTGAGAGTTGCTTCTACTCTTCCTCAGAGGGTACTACATGTGGTAACAGTGTTGCACTAGCTGTTTAGAAAGTGCCCAGTAAAGCCAGCAATTTGTCCACTTTGCATTGAAGGATCACAACACTCATGAATAGTGGAACCTTCGAGATGCTTTATTATCAGAGGCATAAGTGACTCTTTTCCTTTGGGCTCTGCTGGAATGCTTTCAATAAATTTATTCCAATAAAGAACCAATAACCACTTGACCTTCCCTGCCTACCCATGTCACGCAGACAGACATCATTAGACCCATGGAGTGAACAACTGTAAATCTGAACTTGCAAAACTAGCAGAGAGATGGATGGGCGTCTGGAACACACACACCACGTCATCGTCATACCCGTGAGAGGCTGATCGTCCCTGTGGGAGAAAGGGCTGAGCAGGTGCTTTAAATTCTATGCACTGCCCTCATCAGGGTTGATCTCTTTGCGACACATTAGCTCTGCAATTGTTACTTTCCCTTTTCAGGTTTTGATTCCAGTGAGAAAGGAATCCATCAAAGGAAGTTTGCATCTTGTATATATTCCCAAAGGTAAGGGATAAGGCTCCAATAACTTGGTAACAATTCCTAATTGATATCTTTTCTTATGTGCTGGGCAACAACACATATCACCTCATCCTGTTGGGAGTGAGGCAGATGATCCAATATAAATAAGGCACTCTGTTTATACAACGTAGTGGCAAGTGGCCCATTTCTTCATAATTCTTGCAGAGCCTTTAATGTTATGTTTGTAGCTAATGAGATAAGTAGCAATTATCTAAACACTGGAGCATTTCTATGTAAATGAAAGGGCCGATTCTCAGGAAATAGAAGGAAAAAAAAAAGAGAGAAAACGAAAAAAATCCACATAAGTCTAATCTAGGATGCTTACATATATTTTATGTATATTTTAAACTCATTTGAAAACAGAAATCAAATATTGGTTTAAATCTCCTACTATTAGATCCAATAGTAAAAATGCACATATATTTAACTGTGCATATATTCTTTAATTTTCTAAAAAAAAAAGCTGTGCATATATTCCAAAGAAACTTTAGAAGAGGCCACAGAGGTTTTAGTATCCCTCCTATTACCCCTTGCTGTCAGCATGGGCCCAGTAAAGGAAGGGGAAGCAGCAAAAATCAAATTAAAATAGAAATAAGGAATTTTTAGAAAAAACGATGCAGTTTTGAAGGTATCAAGTCTACCTGTTGAGTTTTCACTTATCCCAAAGCATGAAACTCTTTTTGCAGTGGGGTCTCATTCCTTATTCTTCCTGGGACCAAATTCTTTCCTAGCTCAGGGAAATTTCTTTGCAAAAGTAGAAAGAATCCGATTCAGAAATGTTACTTGCTTCCTATCATCTTTATTAAAAATGCACCAAGTAATTATTGAAACATCAACGACTGGACCCACTTCATTAAGGTGGAACCGGAAGTTATTAATAAATGATTTGCCTGCTGTCTGCACGGCAGGATCAATTTCCATATGCAACAGATCCAGTCTCAGTCCCATCTGGGTGTTTGGATAGTGCTCACCTAGCTTTTGCTTTCATTTGCTTTAACAAATCATTGTTATTTGATTTTTCTGTCTGAAAAAAGCAGGGACAAAAGGGAATTCACATTATGGGGGTTCCAGAGGCTAGGGAGTTGCTTGTGGATGTTAGGAACTTAAATCAGAGATTTAATACTATGGAAATGACTCCCTAACAAGAATCAATTTGAACGCCTTCTCTTTGTTCAAATGTTTTTATGCAACTTGGTGTTGGGTGGGAGTGGGAAGGTCCCCACCCTTCCCAAGTGGGACTTAGAAGACAATTACCCTATTGGATCAGGTGATTTTCTGTCTGAGTGACTCACCAAGTGATAACCTCTCCCACTGGGGGTAATTATGAGATGGAATAACCCACCAGAGGGTGCTGCACAGATTCCCACATGGAATAGTCGATGACTCAGATTAAATAGTTCTCGGTGTTTCAGGGTTTTGGGCTGTTCTGAGAGTAGGATGAGAGAGAGCATTAGACCCTCTCAGATTAAGAGACAGCAAACTGTGCATTGTTTGCTTACACCTTCCTGAGTTTCTATGTCTTTAAAACACACGGGGGCCCATGCTAGGGCTTCTAGCAAATATGTCTTACAAGCTCTGTCACTAACTAGTTTATATCTGTGTCCTAGGTCACATAGGCAAACTGTGACAGAGTTGGACCCCAAATCCAGACAGTCCCAGCTCTTTTGTTGGGGCTATGGATCCCCACAGTGGCTTCTACTTCCTTCCAGTGCAAATTGCAAGCTGGTTTTAACCAGCCCGAGGTAGTCCTGTTCCTAATAAGCCCCACGCCTGAGTGTAAGTTAGACCCTCAGACTGTGCGGCTACGGTCTTCTTCCCGGTGAGATGTTTCTTGTGAGACTCCTGAACAGGGCCATGACCAAAGATCCTGGCTGCCTCCTTCCCCTGGGGCTTAAGGTTGCTTCTCTAGGGAGGGGTGTCTGGGTTGGACTTCATGCCCACCCCTTATTTTGAGGTTGCAAATGGTGGCCTGTGGGCTGAATCCAGCCCAATGTGAGGTCTCATTGTAAAACATGTGTTTTTCATTGGTTGCGAATGTTTACAGTGAGAGATTCATGTGTCAGGTTGGATTCCTGATTTCTTTTGAAAAAAATGTGATTATTTGACAACTTAGGTCTCAAATTTGCCAGGTCAATGTCCACTAGAGCTGGGCAGGGACTGTCTCATCTGGGCAGCCGGAGCCTCTGGGCTCCCTCTGGTTCACTGTTGCTTCTTTTAATCACCGAAGCTGCCTGCCTAGCCCTGGGGATGAATGAGTTTGGGTTCTCAGGTCTGAACCTCCTTGTCCCACCCTCTGTCTGCACATCCCCTCCCCCACAGTCTATTTCAACACATCCACTTTGTTGCCTTAGAACTTGAAGCTGATCATAGGAAATAAACGTAGTAAAATAGAGAAAAACTACCTCAGGAAATGCTGACAAGAGGGGAAAAGAGAACACAGAAATTCAGGCCATTTGTCCTACGCAGTTACTACACTCCAGCCACAAATTAGCTCTGAGTTTTATGTATGTCATGTTGCTCATGAAAAGAAAATATGTCAGTTTCTAAGGAGAAGCAAAGCCTTTCCTAGGACTTATCTCTAAAAGAACATTCCCAACTTTTTCTATGCAGGTCAAATTTGCTAACAAGGGGCACGGAAAGTGGGTGAATGAGAAGACTAATTGCACAATAGATGCTTCATCAAGAAGCTCTTCCTTTGCAACTAATATAAAGTACGCAAGTTAATTTAAACTTTTTTTTTTTTTTTTTTTTTTTTTTACCTCTCTGATACTGGTAATACCACCAGGCGATGTCTAGGAAAAAGTAAGAAAACATTTTACCAAATCCATTCATTGAAAACACAAAACACATTTTTATTGCCCCTCTGAGAATGTGCGGGTCACCATCTCAGGAGCAGAGCAGGACTGACTTCTCCATCCATTGCCCATGGTCAGAACAGGCAAGAGCCATGGGGCCACCTCCCAGCAGGCTCCGGGAGCATATGCCCTCAGCCATGCCCTCAGCCATGCAGCCATGCAGCCCAGAGAGAGATGGGATGGCACTCGGCAGAGGATGCACGGATGTGAATGGGTCCTTGGAAATACCCACGTGTGGGATGGAGGAGTGGCTTACAAGATTCCCTCCACGAGGAAGCCCCCGTTACCCCATATGATTGCGATTCAAAGCTGAATATCTTGCAGGCTGATTTACTTCCTTGCTCAACAATTATCAGGGACGTTCTACTATGTATATATTAATGAGAAAATAACTGTTTCCTGCTCCCTTGAAGCTTACAATCTACAAGCCTTGGCTTCTCTCATCCCTTCTTAAGTGTTTGAAGTAACTCAGTTGCAGAAGACGGAGACAACTATTGGAGAGAAGAGGTCACGCATTAAGATGTGTAGCCGAGTGGACGCCGACTAAGCTCTGTTACATCATATACAAGACACAGGACAAAACGTCAGGCTTGGAGAACCACCAGTGGTCTGGGGGAGCTGGGAGAACCACCAGTGGTCTGGGGGAGCTGCCTCCTGTTGGCCTTTTCTGGTCTGTTTGGTGGTCAGCTGGTTCTCCCTGTGAGCTGTTTTTTGAACCTCCTCCTGTTTTGCCAGCACCCCTGACTAAGAGTGTGGGTGGCACAGCTACCATATATACTGTGTCTTAGTGCCCACCCCCAACTCACAACCCCAGACAGGGATGGTTTATTTCCCTGCTGCTCCTAAAAGTGCTAGTACGCATGGCTGGGTATTCATGTCTCCTGACTTGCATGCCTTGGGAGAGACTTATTTTGTTAGATTTAGTTTGATTACTCTGGTCAGAGGTATTTGTATACATTCATTGATTGATTCGTACTAATAGACTATATTTTTAGAGCAATACTAGGTTTACAGAAAAATGGCACAGAAAGTACAGAGCAGCCCTATACACCCCCCACCCCAGGGTCTCCTATTATGAACATCTGGAATTGGGGTAGTGTATTTGTAATATTTGGTAATATTTGATGAGCCAATGTCAACAAGATCATGTTAATGGAAGTCCACGGTTTAACATTAGGGTCCACTCTGGGTCACACAGTCCTGTGGTTTTTAACATGCATCATGTCAAGTATCCGTGGTGAGACTATTTTAGAGAAGCTTCACTGCCCTGGGTGAAGTGCTTAGGTAGTATTTTGATAGAGAAAAGTTTACAAGTATGGACTGACTTTCTCAGCACCTCAGGCATGGTAGGTACTGGGAAAGGGGTGGAAGAACACAAGGTCTAACATGTATAATTCTTGAATTGGGGGGAGGCCTACACATAGACCAGGGTTGCAAACACAAATGCCAGTTGAGATTGGCAAGGGGTTTGGATGAGTACAGTGATGGGTGGACAGACAGACTGAGGACTGGAGAGCAGTTGCCCCTTGAGAGGGGGTGAGCCCAGTGAGTCTAGACTTTCCAAAAGATGTCATAAGTAAAAGATTGTGCTTCCTAGTTCTTAGATGTGATCAATGCACTTAGCATTTAATACACGCAGCGTATGCCAAATATAACACCCCTGGGAGGGGGGTGCTCCGGGCTGCTGGCCTCAAACTCTTCATCAGCAAGTCATTCCAATGCAGTGTGGATAAGCCCAAGAACTGGAGGCAGAGGGGAGAAGCTCCTAATCAATGCCACTGGGGTGGCATGGAACTGGTGGGGAGGGATGCCGCCAGAGAAAGCTTCAGGGGAGGGGAGAAGCCATTGAGTCTTGAAGGAAGAGGGACAAGGGAACGGCACATGCAAAGGTGCAGAAGCTGAAAGACCCCCGAAAAGTGAGCTCTCTTGCAGCAGAGCTGAACTCTACCGAGAACAGCCAGGAGAGAGGGTCTCCGCCATCAGTGTGAAGGTACTGGAGGGCCAAGAGTGAAGCCCCTGCCCAAACAAGTGGATCTTCCTTCACCCCAGCACCTTCCAGAAGTTGAAGACTCAATCACATAGTTGACACATTTTTTTTTTTATTCTACTATCCACCATTCAATGCAAATTTGCCAGGCATGTTAAGAGACAGGGCAAGAGGAAGAAAATAGAATATAGTAACAGATCTACAGGTGATCCAGGCTCTGACTGGCACAATCGGGCATGGACTTTAATATACAGTGAACATATCCTTGAGAAAATAGGTAAAGAGGCTGTAAAATTCCACCAGAGAACCAGGGTATATTAAAAGGCAATTAAACATTTTAGAATTGAAAAATATATTACCCCAATTTACCAAATAAATAGACCAATTCAACAGCAGGTTAGACATAGAGGAAGAGAGAATTTGGTAGATAGAGCAATAGAAAAACATACAGACTGATGGAGAGAGAGAGAGAGAGAGAGAGAGAGAGAGAGAGAGAGAGAGAGAGAGAGAGAAGAATGGAAAATACAGATAAGAGCATAAGCGATATATGGAACACAATGAAAATTTCTGACATGTAATTTGCAGTCCCCAAAGGGGGAATGATAGAGATCATAAATGAAAGTTTTATAAATGGATGAAATATGTGAGGCCACAGATTCAATAAGCACTACAAACCCCAAGCAGTTTAAACCCCAAGAAAACCACAGGGAAAAGCAACCACTAAACTGCTAATGTCCAAAGAGAAATAGGAAATCTCCAACACAGGACACCATGCGTCAGATAAAACCCTAACTACTTGCTACGCGTCAGCCCAGACAAGGTAAGAGAAACTGCTGGAAAAGATCAGCCCTTCTGGGCTTGGGATGTGGCTCAAGTGGTAGCGCGCTCGCCTGGCATGCGTGCGGCCCGGGTTCGATCCTCAGCACCACATACAAACAAAGATGTTGTGTCCACTGAAAACTGAAAAATAAATATTGAAATTCTCTCTCTCTCTTAAAAAAAAAGATCAGGCCTTGGTGCCCTGCAAGCCTGAATCCAGAAAAGCCGGCATGGCCGTGTGCACAGTGGATGAAGGAGAAGTTAAGTTGAGAAGCTTTGGTAAAGATGGGGAGGGGCTGCCTGTAAAGCAAAGACTGATGGGACTGAAGAAATAACATCTTCACAATCACATTAGAGATTTGAAAACACCCCTTAATGCAATTGATAAAACAAGCAGACTATAAAAAAATCAATATCAACACAGAAGGTCTGAGCTAACAATGAACTTGGCCCCACTGACCTATAGAGAGCTCTTTACCCAACAATCATAGACCACTTCACATTTTTTTCCAAGTGCATGTAGAATATTTACCAAAAATTGACCATTTCCTGAGGCACAAAGTCAGTCAGCCTCTATGTTTTGAAAAACAATTATAATTATTATTATTATTATTATTATTTTGGTACTGGGAATTGAACCAAGGGCACTCTACTGATGAGCCACATCCCCAGCCCTTTTATTTTTTTATTTTGAAACAGAGTTGGTCTTGAACTGGCAATGAGCCTCCTGCCTCAGTTTCCAGAGTAGCTGAGATGAAGCTTGCCCCCTGCACTCAGGCAGTCTCAATAAAGTTTGAAGAGTTGGAGTTATTCAGAATATTTTCTACCCAGGCTGAAATTAATCAAGATATCAATAGCAAAAAAAGAAAACCAGAAAATCCTTTAATGTGAGAAATCAAGCAATTTAGATCTAATTTCTAAGTAACGCATGGTATCAAAACAACAGCTCATGGAAATTAGAAAGTCTTGGGAACTACAGGACAATGAAAATACAACATATTAAAACTTGTGGGATATTTCTAAAGCTGTACTCAAAGGAAATTGGGAAGAGCTGCATATGATTTACATGACACAATGACCATAAAAGCACAGAATGCTGTGCTTCCTCTTGAAATCACATTTCCAGTATGACCAGTGGTTCAGTGTTGCCTGAACTATGGTGTTTACATTAAAACTATGTCAGTGATGGACTGCTGGCATTCAGAAATGTCACCTCCTTCCCCTTCAACATGGTGGGTTTGCTCTGAGGAGGTCAGCACCATTTTGATTGACAGCCTCCCCTCATACAATTGGGGTGAAGATCTTTGTTGGTACCTGCATGAGGCAGAGGGGAAAATTCTTTCCGTCCTTAAACCTTAAGGCTTAGATGCTTCCAGCTGAGGCCACTTAGACTCTTGCAGCACGCACACAACTCATCCGCTCTGAATTTTATAAACTTAACAACGCGTCCCGGGAGTGCTTAGCTGAGCTGTGATAAAGATTTTCTGAAGGCTCCAGATATTTTTTTTCAGTCTTCTTGGTTCAATAAAACTCAAATCATGTTTTGCTCCAAGCATTTGTTCTCTTAATCTTGAAACCCCTTCTGCCCCCTTTAAGCAAAATTGAATTTATACATTTCTCATTCATTTATACTTTCGTCCTGAAAAGGTTTGGAAAAAACAGAGTTCTTAAAAAAAAAAAATCTCTGAGAGATGCTAGTCCTATTAGATGGCAGGTTTTCAAGATCAAATGAGTCGAGAATTCTTTAATCGACAGTGCCCTTCCGTCTGCCGCCCTTTCTGCCTAAGCGAGTATGTTTTAGTGTGACCTTAGGTCAGCACAGATTGAGGCATATGGAGATGAGAGTGTCTCTTGCTTCTCTCAGGTAGGGGACATTTACTGGCAGAAATAAATGATCAGAAATGCAATGCAACAATCAAAGGTCCATGAAGTCACCACATGATTGTGACACAAGCCACGGTCCTGTGACACAAGTTAGAGTTATGACTTGTTCTGGTCCCATGTTTTTGACCAAGATGGTCAAAGCAAAGACGTGTCTGGGAAATGGTTTGTCTAGATGCTGGGGCTGGGGAAAGAAGGACCCTAGGAGGTGTTTCATGTCACCAGGACTCAGTGCCCTCCCGCCTCTAAAGCAATCCTGCAGGGCAGAATTGGAGCTTCGCTGCAGTGTCTCAGCCACGGGTGGAAACGTCTAGATGGCGTTTCCAGCAGACCTTTTAGTCTAGACCTCTTAGTGCCCCGGGGCGACTCCGGCATCTCTGCCGCTCTAGGGGGCGATTAGTTCAGTGTGTCACGGATCCTGCCACCAGCCAGCAGCCACCTCCCGCCACTTCTCCTCTGGACTCAGCAGGAAGGTGCCCCGAAGTTCCAGCATCAGAGATGGCCAGCTAAGGAGCGCTGCTGCCCCATGTTGGGGAGAGGCGCTGCCCAGGTCAGGGGTCTCCAGTGTTTCTGCAGAAATAGGAGCATGAGGGGGTGGGTTTTAGTCTTCTCTTGACCAAGGAGCTGAAGTGACGATTCATTGCAAATGAAGAGAGTCCAGGGAGAAAGGGCTCTTTTGGCTTAAGGTGGAGAAATGAAGGTGCAGGGGATTGGAAGCCTGGTTAGCCTAGGACTTTCTCCCCAGGGGAAACTCGCGGGACCTGGGTCAGGTGAAGGAGTGAAGCACCCGTCTCTCCCCAGCCTGCTGTGTGCAGAGGGGCTTGCGCTTCAGGGCGCCTGGACAACTTGCCGAGGGTGCTTTCCAGTGGAGAGCTGGCTTTGGTGTCTGCCTGATGTCTAACAGTGGGCTCCTGGGGAGTGGGGGGAAGCTCGGGGCCCAGCATTTCCCAATGTCCTTGGTGAAAATATTCCCAACATGGCCTCGTTCTGGCTGCTGATCCGAGTGAAGTCCAGTGGTCGTGCTTTGGGAAGGGCCATCTCCAGTCCGGCCCACCTCCACCCATTACTGCTGCTGTTCAGAGTAGCTGGCCTACATTTATCCCTAATTAGTGTGCCGGAGAGTACAAACCAAGTTCGTGGGGTGAGCTTAGACTCTGTCATTGAAGCTAATAAGCCCTTCCTTTGTTATTGGTGTGAATGTAAAGTTCTATGCACCAGATAGAACAACCACAAGTGGGAAATAATAGGAGTTGGCCAAGCGAGCTTTTGCTGCGCTCTGTCTGATGTATCCCTATGTCGTTGCAGGTCTTGGGAGCTCAGAGAGCAGGTAACAGCTTTAGAATTGATCTGCTCATCTCACTGTCCCTAGGAGATCTGTAGTTATTAGACTAATTCATGTTATGATCAGACCCACCTGTAACTGTAAATCTAAGTGAGATAAGATATGTAAAATGCTCTATGCACATAGTGGGTACTCAAATACATCATTCCCATCTGATATGTGTTAGGACTGTGATTTTCAGGGTCTTTCTCAGCAGCAGAACTCAGTTAGACACTGTCTAGGTCACAATCATGCCTTCTCTGATGGATCTAGTTAATTAAAGGGCTTCTCCTCCATGTCGGAAGATGTCCTTATTCTGTGATCATCTCTGCTAAGGAGACACCAATCGCCAGTTCCGGTCCAACCATGCACATTATCTTTTATATGACCCTTAATGGCCATAAGCAGCCACAAGACTAGGTGAAAGATCACCGGCCACCTCAGTCTGAAGAGGGCCGTGGAGCAAGCGGTTATGTGGGTGGTGGAGACTAGAAATGCAGGCCTGGATTGTCAGCAAACCCACGTAAAGACTGGCGGTCATTGAGAATGTGCCTGCTTCTTCCCCCTGGAGTTGTTGAAAGGCTTCCTGCCCTCTGCCTTTAATAACCCACGCAGTCAGAACTGTGTTGCTCATTTCTTAGCTGGAGAAGGCGCTGGACACTACCTTCACCTGGACCATGAGCTGGCAAACATGGGGACTGCAGTCAGTTCAGCCGAGGGTGTACGCATGCCTGCCCGGAGGCAGGTCGGTTGTGTCAAGGTGCCATCTCCCCAGGACTCAGCTTGGGAGCCTCTTAACTGTGCACTTAATAAATGAAGCCTTGGCAGACACACCTTGAATTATTAATGAAGTTATTCAGCTTTGATTGTTTCCTTCTTTTGGGGAAAGTTTATTCACTCAAACGCCTTTGATTAGACTACATAATACATCACAATTGGGCATATTTTATGTGCAACTTTATGGTGATAATAGTTCTGTCTCATTTAGAAGCAAATCAGACATTATGAACTTCGTGATTTATTAATGTATTGATTTCTATAAATGTCAGCACATCTCACATCCCGTCAGAGAGCCCGGGAGCAATCAGGGGAGAACCAATAAAAATGTAAAATGAAACCATCATAAAAAGAGGAAATACTGCCTGTTTCAAAGCCCTGCTGCCTCTTGGAATTGTTTCAGGATTCAGATGTTCCCATGGAGGTACCCCGCCCCAAAGGAACCCCGCCTGCCTGGGGGCTGTGAGGGGTGGGCGTCTGTCCTCCCCAAATCTATTTTAACTGAAAATAGATAATATAAGCAGAAAATAATGGTGAAGAGAGGGCGTGGCTCTGGGGAGGGTCGGGACTGGTTCCCAGAGACAGGCTGGGATTCTTCCCTTGATGACAGGTCACCTCCCTGCTACGGAAACTCCAGGCTAAGGCCCAGGTTCCCAGCAGGCATCTACGCTGGGGGCCACGCTGCCTTCCGCAGGATTCCCTGCGACTCTCTTGAGTGGTCCTTGGCAACACTCCCAGAATCCACGGGGGCACAGACCCCTTTCTACTCAATCCCACCCACCCTTGAAACCTGGCTTAGGGTGCATCTGTGCTGGGCAGCTCTCTCAGAGCACCACAGGGAGAGCTCTCTGTTACCTCTGAAGCGCTCATTATTAATCCCCCAGCAGGTGTCTGCCAGTCCGGCGCTTCTCACACGCAGGGGTGGAGCAGGGAGACATGTTTTGTGCTTACTTTTTTTTTTTTTTTAAATTTGGATGTCCCCCTCCTCCAAAAAATGTCTTATATTCACTTTGCACACAGTAGGTGCTTAGCAAGTCCTCATTATTTGCTAAAAATGAGTAGCACTACAGGAGATAAAAGGGAAACACATCAAGAGTCCAGGGACAGAGGTCAAGGGGAGGTCTGGCCAGTCAAGTGGTTAATCCCACAATTTGACAGTTTCATTTAGAAATCACAATCCGGCAGTCCACAGAGTGTTATCATTGCTTCACTGTTTTAAATGCGAGTATCACCAACAGTTGTTTTATATAAAAATATGGATGTTTGGGTCCTTCCTAGAAATCTGAAATTATGCCATGCCAAGCCCACGTTCCCCCATGGCAACACTCACTGAGGAGCGGCCGCTTGGTTCAGACAGGGCTTGTGCTCTCTAGTAAGCTGAAGTCCCCACTACTCCCTATTGCCTCCCCACCAGACCAGTTGTTATTCACCATTGCCTACTGATGTCACTTCCTGGGTCTGCAGTCACTGCTTAACACCCCTTTCCTCCGCCCATACTGTGTCTTCCAAGTGACTTTTATGTGCTTTGTGAAAGTCTAGAAACATGACAGAGTTTTCTTGGGGAGGGGTCTCAGTCAACACTGAGGAGGCAGGATACCCTGCACGGAGTCAGGCTGTATCCCTAAATTTCGGCTGCAGGCTGATGCAGGCCTGGCCTCAGGGACGTGTCAAGTCCCTGGTGGAGGAAGATACTCTGCGGCAGCCTTGACCTGAGCCTGGCAGCTGGAGGGGATGGCCAGGTGAGGAGGAGGCTGGGCATTCTGGGGGGGCACAGCGGCCTCTGCAAGGACCCAGGGTAAGAAGACAGGCCCGTTCCACCAGATGACAGAGGACAGTGTGTGTGAAGGCTGGGACTAGTGGAAAGGCCCAGAGGAGAGGCAGGCACAGACCATCCCGTACTGAGCCTGGGAACCCATTACCACTCCAGGGACAGCAAACAGCAAAGCAAACACAGAGTTGGTTTCAGGTTGAGAAGTGGGAGGGGAGTCACGCAGGATGCTGTTCACGGCTCCCCCCGGGTTTGAGGCTCATCTTGAGAGCTGGGATCCCTGCTTCCTCTCCCACTCGCTGGGACTCCTGGAGGTGTCCCTGCAGGGCCAGGCTCCATCTGGGGACAGTGCTTCCTTCCTCTCCTTGGGGCTTATTGCAGCATAGACTCTCCGTGAACCAAACAGGCCCGAGGCCTTGCCTTGTTCCAGCTCTCTGCTAGAGAGGGCGAGGGGAAGAGCATCGCCCCCTTCTCAGTGAACAAAGCCTACAATGGGAGACATTTGGGGTTCGTCTAGGATACCCAAGGGCTCAGCATTTCCTGTTTAGAACACCAGAGGTTGAGTCAGGTGGGGCTGGAGATCTGACTTCATGGGGCTGGGGCTCCGTGGTAGAGCGCTTGCCTAGCATGCGTGAGGCGCTAGGGTTCAATCCTCAGCACCACGTATAAATAAATGAATAAAATAAAGGTCCATGAAAAACTACAAAATATATTAAAATAAAAAAAGATGATTATCAGGCTGGAGAAAATCTCCTGAGACTGGAAGTTATTTTTTTTTCCCCTAGCTAATTAGTAACTTCCTCCTTTTTTCTTTAGTTATCTCTTGACCCTGCGGTGGGAAACAAGGCCTGGTGGTCATCAGGGGGAGGGATTAAACACCAGGAACAGGTGAGATAACTATTGAAGCAAAATCCAGGAAAGTAGGAGGCGATGGGGCCAGGTTCGGAGATGTGGGTTGGGCTGCACCCACTTCAAATTATTTCTCAGAAAAATTCCTAGAAGTGGAAAAACAGTGAGATGAAATAGAAGATCTCTCTCCATCTGGCTCATCTCTACCTATATCGTACCCATCATCTGTCTGTCTGTCCGTCCTGTCTCCATCTTCTAAAATGCACACATTCATACCGTCATGGTGGGTCTCTGAGGGAGGAGCTGTGAAGCGCTTATATCTATACATACAGATCTTACATTTTTTTCTAATTTCCTGAAATGAATATTTGTGAACTTTAATGTGAAGAAATCCATAAAAAGTTATTGTTACGTAAACTTGGAGGACAAAGGGTGAAGAAGCCATGGAAGGGTGAGTGCCGGTCGGAGCTTGAGTGATGCTGTTGGGGTCCCCCTCTGCAACAGAGAGCAGGATGCCACCCAGACAAGAGGCTCACATAGACCTGGCAATGGACATGTCCATCCACCTCAGGCTCAACATCTGGGAGGTGGGAATACTCCCTATTTTCCAGGAGTCTCAGGAGAGTTAAATGAGATAATAAGTAGAGGTGCAATGGGCACAGAATACGTGCTCGATAAATGCTAACAACCCTCGGAAGAGAAAAAGGCGTCCGGGCTGGAGGTAGTGGATTAGACATGATGCTTTCGATGGTGGAGGGGCCATCTCTGAGGCAGAGGGGTTGGCAGAGATGGGGTGTTGATGGGAACATCCCTCACTGACCACAGCAGTGGCTGACCTCCAGGCACGGAGCCCTTGGTATGCATTATCTCCTGACACCCTCCTAAAACCCTGAGAGCTTTATCTTTTAAAGACAAAGCACCTGAGCCTCAGGGACACGAGGGCACCCACCAGAGGCCACCCAGGTAGCAAGCTGGGGACCTGAGTTCCAATCCAGGCTTGTTGGAGGCCATTCTTAACTGCTGTGTTAACCAAATAAGCTCTCCTGCCCCACAGAACTGAGTGGAAAGCCCAGCTTTGCCATTTGACACCTGGTGTCCCTGCGGGAGCTGCCTACTCTGTGCCTCTGCTCCTCTACATGGTGGCTGCGAAGCTCAGAAGGACCAGGTGTGGCCAGGCATCTTGACAACTGTGTGGTCTGAACCTGGTGACCAGCAGTGGTCCTCATATGGTGGTCCCTGGCTCCCAGGTCTGGGGCCCCAAGAGGACATTCCCACAGTGCCCGGGTTTTCCGAGGCAGTGTCTCCAAGCTGTGCTGCTGAAAAAGCAATTTTTTTCCTCTCGCCCGTGTGGATAGATTTTTAATATTTAATTAGGGAGACCTCCTGCTTGCAGAGAGGGCAGCACTTGTTATTAAATCCGGCTGCTTGGGCTCCCTCGCTTGCCCGTGGGATTATTCATTCATTTCCAGTCACACAATTTAATATTGCAACAGCTAATGGGGAGATGTTGATAATTTGTAAAAACTGGTTGGTCCCGAGGCCATAGGAGCAGCTCCACCCCTGGGCCAGCTGTGGAAGCTAACGCAGATTCTCTGGGGACAAGGGCTCCCAAGAGCTTTGGGTTCACATCTGCAAACATCTGTGGAGCGTCTGCTGGGTGCTGGGCACCACGTTGGGAGCCATGAGGACTTCAAAGACGTTTGTGGCACAGCTGCTACCTTGAGGTGTCAGGGCCCTGAATGTATTGAAGGCTGGACTTGGCAGCCGGTGCACCTGGGTTCACAGTGCCTACGTTGCCATTCGCAAGCTGAAGCACCGGGCGTTAACGGCCGGGGGCCCATTTCCATGGACTTGGCATTTCTCCTGGAGACTATTCCAAAGTACCAGCCTCCAGCCTGCAGGGCAGCAGCTCGACCAGTGGGTGTTCGGCATGCACCGGCAGAAGGAACTTCCCAAAGAGCAGACACTATGGACTATCTGATACGGGCTGGGCACTTGGATCGGCATGGAGATCCTACTGGTGAGCCAGGATAGGCACAATTCTTGTCCCCAAAGCTTATGGCTTGGCTCACAAGGGACTTGACCTGAGAGTCACAGATGCAAATATAACATCACAACTGTGAAAAGAGCTGCAGGGGACAACTCTGTGGCACCATGCGGGGACAGGGGGACTGGGGAAGAGCAGGCATCACATCAGAGATGCTTCCCTAGGAGTGGCGTTGGGCCTGGATGGGGAGGAAGGTGTGTGTGTGTGTGTGTGTGTGTGTGAGAGAGAGAGAGAGAGAGAGAGAGAGATTCTGAGTGTGGAGGGAGGATGGGGAGGAGCTTCCAGAAACCTCCTGCAGAAGCCTCAGAGGAGAAGGACTTGTGGTGTATTCAAGGGAAATCCATGGGGCCCTGCCCTTACTTTGAAGCCTTCAATGGCTCCCTATGCCTGCAGGGGAAAGGCCGGGCTGTGTAACAAGGTGCTCAAGCTTTTCTATGACCTGCTCCCCTGCCTACTCTACTGCTACATGCGCTCACTCCGTGGAAATACCATGACTGCCTGGCTGACACTCCCGCACCTTGGCACAGTCCTGCCTGCCCTCTGCAAATTTCCTGGATGCTATTCTATTCCACACCTCCAGGGGGCACCACTGACATGCGCTCCAATGGGTATGGTGACCTCTGGAGTGGTGCAACATGCAGCCATCTCTCAAATATCGCCTCAAGGGTCACTTCCTCTGAGTGCGAAGGGTTTCGGTGTTTCCCAGACAGCCTTCGGTTGGCGTGTCCCCTCCCACAGTCCAGCCCATTGGTGGACAAACGCGGAAAGGCTTTGCAGTCTCTCCCAGATCCCTGAGAGTTCAGGTTGTCATTTAATATATATTTATTGAACTCCTACTCTGTGCCGGGCACCATTGCAGGTAAGAGCAACACAGCCACCAATAAGTGGGACCCGTCCTCTGTTCAGCAAAAATGACACGTTAAACAATAACCCTCCAAGGGCTGGGGTGTGGCTCAGTGGCAGAGTGCTTCCAGGCACGTACAAGGCCCTGGGTTGATCCCCAGAGCTGTACAGACGTAAAATAAAATCAATCAAATCAAATCAAATAGCGGTGCAAATAATTATACAAGTGAATATGCAATTATAAATCATGCGTAGAGCCACGGGAGAGACTAGGGCTGTGGGGAAAAGAGCCCAGGAGAAACCCAGCCCAGGCAGGGAAGGAGAGTCTGTGGGCACCGGAGCCCAAGGTTCAGGCGGGAAGGAGCAGAAGGCAGCGCCAGGGAGAGGGACGAGCACGAGGCGAGGTCCCGAGACAGAAAGAGTGTGGCCTTTTCAGGAACTAAGAGGTGGAGGGGACAGGAGTGCCACGAGGTCAGAGCCACCACCTGTCTTAGGAGGACAGTTTTTAGTTTTAAAGCAACTGGAAGCAGAATTACTGAGCTCAGTGTTACCTTGAACCAGAAACTTTCCCAAGTGTTGATCAGCAACAAAACAGACTGCGTGCAGCTGCGTGTCCACAGGGCCGGCATGTCCCCCAGGAGGAGCTGCAGGATGCATGAAGGAACTGATTGGGACAGTATCTAAGGAGATGGATGGAAAGGGGGCAAAGTCCTAGAAATGAACCCAGGCTGTTGAAAGTCAGGGTAGCGGTCCCCTCTCTGGGGGACACTGGAGGGGGAAGTGGGATATTTTCATTCTCCCTCCCCTGCCACCTCTCTCTCTCTCCCCCTCCCTCCCTCCCTCCCTCTGCCTTTCCTCTCTGTGTGTGTGTGTGTGTGTCTCTCTCTCTCCTTCTGCTTACGTGGGGTCTGGTGCAGACTATATTTTTAACAAAAGTCTTTATTTTTAGAAATAGACGCAGAAGGACCTGTCGTAACTGAGGAAGGGATGAGGTCAACTTGGGAGGAAACAGGTGAGAAGCAAATTTTCAAGAGTCTCTGGCAGAGAAGTCACCAGACCTGCTGACACCTACATGGGGACGCGCTGAGGGACAGGGATCAGGAGGTGACAAGGACCATTTCTTCAGCAGCTGGGTGGATGGTGGAAACGTGTCTTGGGGTGGGGAAGGCTGGGGGAGAGCGGTGCCATCTCTGTCTGTACCCCTGGCCCTGGTGATGGGGCTGTTACAGGGAAAAGCCTGGTTAATACTAACGTGTCTTTGGCTGCTGTAAAGTCAGTAACCTGTGATCAGTCCTGGGAGAACTGCCGCCAGCCACACATTCTACAAACCCTTTCTTGTGGCAGATAGTTCAAAATCATTGCTTCCTGGACTCAGCAGGCTCAGGGTCATTTGCCAATAGGACAGGGTACATTGTTGTCTCTGTGGGTACAACGCCACATTCTATGCTCAGACATGTATCGTAACTGCTTCAAATGTTCCTTATGGCTCTGGGTGTTGAGAGGAAAGAAAAGAACATTTTAAAAGAATGTTCAGTGGAAGGAGGTCTGTTGAAAGCACTGCACACCCTACATTAACCAACCTCAAGAGATTATTTTTCCCAGTTCCCATTTCCTATGGTATTGGGTCTTGGTTATTAGTCGTCAAGTGGCACAGCTGGAATGTGAACCGTGATTATGGACCGCTGCCTCCATCTGACCAGGCTGAGGTCAGTGATGGAGACCATCCCAGCTCGGCCTCCTGATGACAGGAAGGAGCCCGATGCTTCAAGAGCACTTGGGGGATCTCCCAACCAGAACTGCTTTATTTTCTCATGGTTAAAAATATTTGCCCATAATGTCTCTTTATAAGATAATAAAAATGAACCATCTGTGGTTCATTGGAAAACATGTCTCAGGCTTATTAAAAATACATGAATTTTTTACTTTAAGATAGGCTGACCATATTATTCAAAAATTGTAAACTGAATTTGTATTATCTATTATTAATTTATTTTTCATAGAAATCTTTCATACAGATGAGCATTCTAATTACTCCTGAAAAAGTAGGCAGCGGCAGTGAGGTTTCCGGTTGAAATGGTCCTGGAGATTAACTGAAACTGAGAGCACTTCAGCCTTCTCCCCGTTCTTGAGCAACACTGTCTGTCATCCTGGAGGGACCCGCCCGGCTTCCTCATCTGTTCTGGATCTGTCTGACTTTGAGGTTCTCCTTGGAGGGAGCCAGGTGCTCTGGCAGATGGAAGCCCAGGGCTGAGCTGCCTGCGCCTGGGTCTTGCTGTCTCTCTCCCCGGGCTCCCTGCCCTTCCCAGGCCCCTCTGCGTCTCTTTCTAATCCTTCCTCCATGCAACAGAGAGGAGTCTGCCTCAGCACCTGCCTCTCATGTTCTATTGACAGGGATCCTGGGGTGCACACTTTGTATAATTGAAATATCTCAGTCTTTCTAGTTGGATGGAGGCTGGTTTGACCGAGAGCCTGCTGTGGTCAGGCATTTGCCCTGGGAAAGGCGGGGAAGGGGAGGGAGCTGGTGGCTGCCTGAGGGAGTCTGGGTGGCTCCCATTTTACACCTGCCACTCGTGAGCTGGGTGGCTTCTGCAAATACTGCACCTGTCGGGTGATGTTGCCTCGTCTGTGAAAGACGCTCACTTCTCAGGGCCTTCCAGAAGGTTCGTGGATATCCAGAACACTAAGTAATGGGTTTATTGTAGGCCACCCCGAGTCTACTGCTACATGAGGTGGGGGGCTGTGGGGCTGTGGAGGCTCAGGGTCACCCTACCTGGGTGCCAATCTGTCTCATCTGTAAGGGACAATGTGTGGGTGGGTGGTCTCTCCAGACACACCAATTCAGGGCAGAAAACTCTGATGGGGTGGGTGGGTAGTTAGGGGAGTGGGCTTAAAGCCTGGGTTCTGGGCCCACAGCCCAACTTCTGGGTTAGGAATTTCCACCCTGCTGCAGTACAGAGGGGAGGGGACACTGGGTTCCTACTTTTCCATGCTCTCTGTATTTTAGTTTATTAATCAGTTATGAATCTAGTCTCTAGAAACGTCTTCGAAGTCACCTTGAACTTATGCTGTGTTCAATTTATATTAATTTCCTCTTGAGATGGCGAGTTTCATTAAGTTTATTAGTTTTGGGGAAGTCAAGCTGCTCGCGATTGGTCCTAGTTTGCTTCCTTTAATCTTCTCATTTCAGGCTGTTTAGGGTTCACCTGGTGTTCACATATTTAACAAGCACGCGGCCATCCCCTCTCCCCATTCAGGTCTCAGCAGAGAGAAGGCATACAGGAAGGGAGTCCGTGGCGCCTGTGCATGAGTGTCCCCTGTTAATCTCCTCCCAGGTTCCCACCAATCCTGGGAGAGGACGCAGTTTGCCATCAGACAACCTGAATCTCAGAAAGCTGCCGTGACTCCCAGGTCCCCCAGAGAGTGCTTGTACCGGGTCTGAAGCGCATCTTGTTCTGCAATTCCATAAAGGAATGTCGTTTCCGTGATGCTGTAAGGGGTCAGCCCAGCGTTTCGAGGCTGGGCTCCTCTTCTTCCGCCCTCATTCTCTCCTCACATACCACAAAGATGCACGATTTTTCCTGGAGTTGATCAGCTTTGATTCTTTGCTCCTCCAGGCCTGGAGACTGTTTTTTTTTTTTTTTAAAGCCTCCTTACTTTACGGAAAAACTTGGTTGGCTTGGTTGGGGTGGGGTGGAGGTCTGGAGGAGGGGTCCTCCAGGGGTCCTTTCTTGCAGCCTGTTTCATTCCTGTTGCTCCTGGCTGTGGGATCTTAGGATAAAGCCTGGTGACTGCTGTGGTTTGACAGTGACCCGGCTGAAGCATAGCCTGTGCATTTAACTCCAGGGTGTTTAACTGCATCTGGCCAATGAAAAGCTGCATGTTTGGGATCTGTACTTAGGGGGTTCTTGGGGAACATTGAGGCCCTGTATATCAAGCAACTTTTGAATTATGTCTCTATTAGCGTGTGTGAATGTGTCCCCGGGGAAGCCGGGCAAGCTCTGTTAGTGGAACAGTTTAAAACAGGATTGGAGGAAGCAGTGGTGGAATATCCCTCAGGGAACAATAATTATAAACAGCAGTTCCATGTAAACAGGTCTTAATGTGTTTTCTATATTGAATTCCTGAGAGTGCGAAATGGGGTGGAGTTTCAGCGCCCCCTCCAGGGCCTTGGCCCTGGGCACTGGCAATGGGAGGAGGAGGTGCTCAGGGCATCTTAGACCCTGGTGGTGGGAGCCCTCGGATTGTGCCCAGGGGCTACCCGTGGACTACGTGATGCTAAGGCTTGGTGTCCTTGTGCAATCTCCAGGAAGTGGCCTCCTCTCTTTGTGTCCAAGTGAAGCATTTACAGAATCGTAACCCTGAGCCGAATGTTCTCATACGATGCATTTCAAACGAATCCTCCCAACATCCTGCAAGATGGGTGAAGTTACCCTGTTTTACAGGTGAGGAAACAAAGCCTCATGGGGTTAAGTATCTTGCCCCAAACCATCAGTCAGCAGATGGCAGGGCTGCGTTGAAGCTCTGACCTTGGACTCCAGTTCTCCGGCTATTTCCATAACACCTGGTCATTTCCATGTTCTTTGAGTCTTTTCCAGCTAAACATTCTATGAAATTTCTTCACTACCAGAAGCCTGGTGATCTCATCTTGGTTTGCAGCACCACTTTACCTTCCTGAGACTCTAGCATCCAGGGCCAAAAAGCTGATTCCTTCATTTTGTGCTTCATGGCTGCTGCTGGCTCCAGAGTCTTAGGGCTCATGGCCAGGCCCAGCAGGTGAACCATGGGCTGCAGCCATATGTCATCCCAACTGATGGCTGTCATAGTGTGGGGCCATAGAGAAGTGGAGGCCCTGGCTGGTCACCTTGAAAGCAAGGACATCATGGGTCTTCTTAAGTCATTAAATTAGAATTCTTGGGTCGTGGAGATTTCAGGGTTGGACAGACCTTAGATATCATCCAGGGGTTTTCAGACCACCATGCAGGTGGGGGATTCCTTAATTGAGGGAAACCAGACTTAGACACCAGCTATGGGGGAGGTGAAAGCGACTTGGGGCAAAGTGGCAGATTGGGAGAGCTGAGTTTTCCTTCCCCGATCCCAACAAAAGGGTCCCAGGGGATCCCCCTGCAGATCATCATTAGGGAACCTGTGATCTAATTCAGCCCTCTCATTGTACAGAGGTTGAAGTGATCCCAGAGCGGGTGCCCACGTGCCTCGGGTGCACTGAGGCTGGAGTCCAAGCCCACGGGCAAGGCCACCCAGAGGTCTACTCCTAACCATGCAAGTGGCAGTGAGGGCCCCGGAACTGACTTGGGGGGACCTCCAGGTGCTTTGCTATAAACAGTTTGCACGTTAATCCATTCAATCAGGTTTTACCAAATATCTAGTCGTGGAGTCCAGAACTCGCCCTGTTCTTAGACTATTCTTTACAACGTCAGAGAGTCACTCCAGTGCAGGGCAGAGGGGAACCACAGCTTCTGGGACTATGTGGGATGCATGTCAGGAAAGGAGCAGAGAGGCTGGAGCAGGAGCCAGGTTCCAGAGGGAAACAAGAGCCACGGGAAACGGGCGAGAAGCAGTTCTCTGTGTGCTGTGGAGTCCTTGCTGCTGGAACAGGAAGCCTCTGTCTTGGGCCTCCACATGCAGCCCACAGTGTGCAGACTTCAGAGGGAACCCCTGCCTGCTGTGCATTCAGGAGGAACCTGTTGGTTCATTCAGCACTCCCTGGGCCTGCTCTGTGCTGGGCTCTGCTGGGCAGGAGGGAAGTAGCTCTGCCCATGTCCCCTTTGTCTAAGGATAAAGGCAGGCCTGTGAAAGAAGGGTTTGGATTTTGTTTTAAGTGAAGCAGGGAACCACTGAAGTGTTCACTACAAGGGCTGCCTGATTTGAGGTACATTTTTGTTTTATTTTTTTAATTTTTATTGTTGGTTGTTCAAAACATTACATAGTTCTTGACATATCATATTTCACACTTTGATTCAAGTGGGTTATGAACTCCCATTTTTACCCCGTATACAGATTGCAGAATCACATCAATTACACACACATTGATTTACATATGAGAAGAAGATTAACATTAAACAGGGATGAGAGGTGGGAGGGAAAGGGAGAGAGAAGGGAAATTGCATGGAAATGGAAGGAGACTCTCAGGGTTATACAAAATTACATACAAGAGGAAGTGAGGGGAAAGGGAAAAATAATACAAGGGGGAGAAATGAATGACAGTAGAGGGGGTAGAGAGAGAAGGGGGGAGGGGAGGGGAGGGGAGGGGGGATAGTAGAAGATAGGAAAGGCAGCAGAATACAACAGATGCTAGTATGGCAATATGTAAATCAATGAGGTACATTTTTTAAAAGATCATTGTGGATAAGAGTGAAGCAGAGAGCAGGAAGACAGCTTCTAGCCTGATGGGCATTACTGTCCAGTCCCTTTCCTGGACATCCTCTCCAGCTCTCCTTAGGTCACACCTCATCATCCAGGCCACAAACATTTTTTCACCTCCCAATGCATCTTTAAATATTCACACTGTTCCTTTTGCTCAAAATATCTTTTCTTCTTTTCCTGTAAGGCTCCTATTCATCCTTCAAACCCCCTTTAGAATGATCCCTTCTTTGGAAGTCTTCCCTGATTCCTTCAAGGCTGATGTAGCCCTAGTTTTCTTCTGCATGAATTCCGGCTTTATGGCTCAGCTATGGACAAAAAGCTGACTTGGGCAAATTATTTCACCTCCCCAATACTTGTTTTTTTTTTTTATTTGTCAAATGGAGAAAATCATAGTATCTTCCTCACCGCGTTGTTTTGAAGGATAAGTGTGACCAGGATCGCAGAGGATTTTGTGCAGGCTGCACACACAGATACTCTTATCACTCCGTGTAATGTTACAAATACATGACTGTTTTTCTGATTAGACTGTGAATGCCTTTGGAAGATGGGAACAGATCTTACTGATTCTGTGTTTCCAGCATGTGTTTTGGTGTCACCTGATTGTTAAACAAATGCATGGATGGATGACTTCCTGCCTGACTTCCTGCAGACACAGCAGGCTCCCTCTACTGTGCAGAGACACTCAATATTGACTCTTTATTTCCTTAATGTATTATCTCTCTCTCTTTTTTTTTAAATTGGAAACTCAGGTGGCAACCTTTGCATGTCAGCACCCGAGAATGATCCCCAGCTCCTAAGCTGAGCCCCCGTGCCACGGCCTCGCCCTGCGAATGTGGTGGGAATGGGCTGCAGAGCCAGGCAATGGCCACGGCCTCTCATCTGTGTGGTAAAGGATTGTTGAAAAAATGAGAATGCATTCAGGTAAAAGACTCACATTCAATTATTTGGGTGACTGAATGTAAATGAAAAGGAACATTCTTTTAAAAAAAGCAGATGAGTTGAATCATTTATCTTTCTTTGAAGAAGATCAGTCCAGTTAGATATAGTTCCAGGTCTCTTTTCTCAGAGCCTCTGAGCTGGGATGGGAATTCACACCTCGATTTGTGATGCCTGCTAAACAGATGGTGAATCACCTGCTCTCCTAGTCCACAGATCTAGTGTGTCTTGTGTGCTGGGTTCAGGAGATGCCCCTGGCAGTTTGGGCCTGGAGGAGGGGCAGGCATGCCTGGGAGAGGAGGCAGGTGGCAGTGCAGGGTCTGGAATCAGGTGCATTTCTTTGGCCAGATTGGGGTCTTCAGGCTGTGGCTACGAGGAGGGTGGTGGCCTGGGCCTGGGCAGCTTGGGCTCCTCTTTGAGAGCAGAAAGAATGGGAAGGTTCTGATGGGAGCAGGGTAAGTTCTTGTCAGTCAGACAAGTAGAGAAGTCAGAGACAGAATTGGGAGCCATCCAGAGCAGGAGTCAGGGCTGTCCCTGAGTAGAAGCCCCTCACCTTGAAAGAGAATGATCTGGGAAAGTCGTAAACCTTGACCATGTAAAAGTGACAATATGATGAACAGGCTTGGTAGACAGAGAGAGGGATGGGACAAGCAGAGGGAAGTAGAAGTGTCCTGTCTTCTGATATTTCAGAGAAGGCAGGTGATCGACCCTGCCGAAAGCTAATATTTAAGCAATCAAGGAGGAAATGTGTCATTCAAAGTGTAACTGTATCTATGGAAAAGCCAGAAGTAACTAACCAAATTTGGAAGAGGAAAAAGAAAATAGAGAGTTGGGGCTGAGACAGCAGAGGAGCCAGGCCCTGGATGCTTTGTGGTGGGGTGAGGAGCTGGTATAGGAGCCAGAGGAGCCAAGGGCTTTTTTCCGGCACACAGGTAAACTCTCTGTATTCCCTTCTTTCATTCCTGATTCCTGATAGTCACAGAAGGACCTGAACCTGCCGGGTGAATTCCACCAGCTCCCCCATCTGGGCAGGATTCCAGGGCTGTGACTGCTCCTCTTTTTTGGAATTGCTGAGAGACCATGTGCTAAGTCTTCACACTTACCAGCATGGAAGGTCAGTGGGTCTACCTTTACCTGAACTTTTAGGTGTGTGCATTTTATTTTATAATGTATTATAGCAAACCAAGAAACATTTAAAAAAGACCCGTGCATTATTTTCCTGAGGTTGTCATGGCAAATGACTATAGACTGGATGGCTTAAATTAATAGAAATGTATTCTTGGAACTAGGGGCCAGAGGCTCCTCCTGTCTCTGTGGGCTGAAATCATGGTGTTAGCCAGGCCATGCTCCTCTCAGCGGCTACAGAGAGACTCATCCCCTGAGTCCTTCTGGCTTCTGGTGGCTGCCTACATTCGTTGCCTCATGGCCACATCACTCCAATCGCTGCTTCTGTCTTTGCATTGCCTTCCCCTGTCCTGTCTACGTCCCCTGCCTGCTCTCCATCACTCCCTTTCTCCCTGAACATTTATGATGGCATCTAGGGCCCACCTCATGCTTCTCGATAAGCTTCTCCTCACAGGATCCTTAACTAGTCACATCTGCAAAGAACTTTCTCCTTATAAAGGCAACTTTTACAGGTTCCAGAGCTCAGTACCTGGTCCCCTTGGGTGGCTGTTACTCAGCTCGCGGCAGCCTGCCTGTGTTAGGTCCCCAGGGCTTCACTGAGAGGAACAGTATAGACACTCACTGAGTGGAAATGGTGACATTCCCAGTGCTCCAGGCACACCTTAAGCACAAGTTTGGACAGTGGAAAGTGAGCCCAAAGAGTCCGCTGAGTCCTGAAGTCGTTACTTCCTAGTCATGCAGCTTTGAAGTAAAAACTTCAGTCTCAGTTAAAAAAAAAAAAGCTATAAACATTGATTCAATAATAGTATGAAACCTTTATATTGAATTGCCCTAATGTTCAGTTCAAACACTGAATGGCCAGATATTTCTCAAACTGTAAAGTATTAGTGCTAAGTCTATAAGAAATGGTTAGATCTGGATACGTGTGGGTAGCTGATGTCCTAAAAACCATATTTCGAAACATTTGCCATCAAGGGGGTCCAGCAAGCCTCAGGGTAATATGACAGGTTCATGCACTTTGGAATGTAGGGCAAGGACCCCAGTGAACCCTCCTGGGTTCTCATGATTTCCCCAAGAATTTTAACAACTATTATTCCTATTATTTTCAACGGAAAGTCTTGCTTAGCCTGTGATATTCTTGATTTCATGACCAATTCATGGTCAGAGGTGTAATAAAATTGCCCCATATTTAGAGAGATAAAAGATATGGTGGCAAAGAATGACGTTGAGACAAGCTGACACATACCTCCCTGCCTGGGCTGATGATCTGGCCTGGAATAGTGTAGCACTTCTCAAGTGACCGTGGCAGGGCCATGACATGGGGCTGTGGGAAGTGCTGAGGGCAGGGTTAGAGTAAGCCGGCCCAAAGCAGCCGGTGAGAAGAGAGGCAGAAAGTTAACTGGTAATGGTCTCGGAACCTTCTGGAACATATTACCTGTCTGCCTCCCCCTGTCCTGCCTTGACCCTCTCCGCTAAGCAGCCCCTGCCATCCTCTCCTTGGTGGAAGTAGTGATGAGCTGGGTTAATTAGCAGCCCTGGCAGGAAAGGCTGGAAATGCGTATTGGCACAGCATGCAGAGAAAAGGTCATCCCCGTGTTCCTGCTGGAAGCTTCCATAGCATCTTTGCAACCCAAAGGGAAGGATGATTCGGCTCAAGAGGACTGGCAGAATTTAGACCAAGGACGCGAAGCATGAGTTCAGTATTTTTTCTCCAATGAGTAGCATATTCTTTTGATTGACATGCTCTGGGGCCAAAAAAAAAAAATTCAGGATTAATGAAGCTCCAGCCCTGTGATAGGTAAGAAGTGTGGCACTCCCCACGAGTCAGGTCATTCAGTCCTCACAACAACCATAAGAGCATTAGTGCTGCTGTTATGAATCGCATGCATTCTGTTTCCCCTGTGGTTATAAATTGAGTTGTGTCTGCCTAAAGATTTGTTGAAGTCCGAACCCCAGGTGCCTCATCTGGAAATGGGGTCACTATGGATGTGATCAAGATAAGATGTGTCATTAGGGTGTGCCCTGAGTAACATGACTAGGTCCTTATGAGAAGAAGAGCCTGCTCTATGGACACACAAACACCAGGAGAAGAAAGCCTTGTGGGGATGGAGACTGAGCCTGGAGCCACGCACTGGCCCCAAGGGCCCTGGAGCTACCAAGCACCGGAAGAGGCAAGGAAGGGTCCTTCCCAAGGGACTTCAGGCTCTAGGGACGTTTGCCAACTCAATTTTAGACTTCTAGCTTCCCAAACTATGAGAGGATAAATTTCTGTTATTTAAAGTCACCCCGTTTGTAGCAATTGTGGTAATTTGTCGGGGCGGTCCTTGGAAATCACTGTGGTTAGGATCCCATCCCCTCTATCTTGCCAGTGAGGAAAGTGGAAGCTAGGGAGGAGCAGGGACGTGCCCAAGGCCACACGCTCATGAACCGCACAGTCAGGGTTGGAACCCAGCTCTTCTGAGTCTGGGCTCAATATCTCTGTACCCTGCCAAAATTACCCAGAAAAATGTTAAGAATGAGGCCTAAGAAAGACCACTGGTGGGTTCTTCAGAGATGTCCCACCTCCGTAGAGTGAGGGCATCACTGGTCCTGAAGTTCTTAGATGGAAGTGACATTCTCTCCGTGGCGCAGAGAGAACGGGTGGGCAGAGTTCCCATGTCACGCACACGTCTATGTTCCTTGGGGCAGCATGGTAAGGGTCTAGCATAAGAGCCTGTGTGTGGTTTGGCTTCCTGACAGTTCACAGCCCCCACCTGGGCCTGGCTTTCCTGCTGAGCTACTTGGTATAGAGAACAGAGTAGACAAGCACCTCCCCTTGCTACTGCTGCATCATTGGAAAGTTTATTTAACTTCTCTAAGTGTGTCTTCTTCCTTACATAAAATTCCTTGACATTTTCCCTAAGAGTGCTGCCTCCAAGGTTCCATTAGACCAGGGAGAGGAAGCACTCAGCACCCTCCTTGGCCCGCTGCAGGTGCTGAATCAATGCTAATCCCCTGCTTATCCTTTCCACAAGGTTCCTAGGGAAAGTTTTAAGCATCTGTTCTCTCTTTTCACCCAAAATCCCCTCATTACTATAACATCAGATGGAAGACTGGTATCCTCTCTGGGGACAAAATCCAAGGCTGCCATCTTAAAGGGAGACGGATACTTAGGGACGTGGAAAGACAGAACAGGGTAGTATTTCTACTGCAGCTTTATCCTTAAAGGGAGGTAGGCGCTCTTGCTTTAATCTGTCATCTCAGCGCGTGGCTGCTCTGAAGGCCTGGGCAGGGCTGGGGGGTGTTCTCTGGGAATCTGGTGGAGAGCGGGGGCTGTGTTCATCTCTGGACTGGTGAGCTGAGCCTGGGTCCATGAAGGGGCACCACGAAGGAACAAAGCAACCAGGGGACGCGGGCCTCAGAGGGTCCCTGCATGCAGACCTATTCTTTCAGGTTGTTAGATTTTGGGTAGTTTTTAAGGAAGAAAAAAGGCCTCTGAATGTGCTTCAGCATTCAAAAATCTCAGGAAAGCAGAGCTATATAATCAAAGGGTCATAGATACACTAAACTATAGCTAAAGGTTTTTTTTTTTTCCTCAAAGCTGTAAACACAGCACTAACATATACGACAGATAAAGTAGAGCGGGGCTGGGGAAGCAGGGACGAGGGCCTCAGGGTCTTGGTTACCATGCCAACCTGTTGCACTGAGTTCAAAGAAGTATCTGCACCACTCTAGAATTCCATGGATTGAGATGAAAAATCATCATAAAGAGCTGGGCACAGTGACACACACCTGTAATCCCAGCTGCTCAGGATGCTGAGGCAGGAGGATTGCAAGTTCAAGGCCAGCCTCAGCAACTTAGCAAGGTCCTGTCTCTCTCTGTCTCTCTCACACACAAATAAAGTAAAATAAAATAAAAATAAAGCCAATAAATAAAAAAGAGTTAAGATGTAGCTCAGTGGTAAAGCACCCTGGGTTTAATCCCCAGTACTTAAAAAAATCATCATAAGGAAACCCTAGACCCAAGATTAAACCAGGAGAGATCATGCATAGAAACTGAGTCTCAGGATTGTTACTCCAGGGCTCATCCAACCACACCATCTTGCAAGTCACTTTTCTCACCTCAGCCCTGATTGGTATTTCCAATCATCTTTATCTACAAACATATTATGTAGTTAGTCACGTGAGGCCTCTTGGAAAAGAAATTCTGCTTACACCGTGAAGTTATGGAAGAATACACATGGAATAAGCTTTATATATAATTTGCATATTCATTGAACATACATTTTTGGAGGCTGGCATTGTTTTATACCCTGTTCATCAAATCTAAAATCTTTCCAGAAGCCTAATTTTATGTGATAAAAATCATTCAAAGTATATTCTATTTGGAATTGGCATCTCATAAGAAATAGGAAAAAACTCATCCATTCTTGAGCTTCTTTCTTTTTTTGTGAATTTTCAAGTTTTTCAAATTGTTATCTTACTTGTACAAATGGATGGGACACCTTGGGATAATTCAAAACACGTATACAGCCAGGCGTGGTGGTGCACACCTGTAATCCCAGTGACTCAGGAGGCTGAGGCAGGAGGATCGTGTGTTCAAAGCCAGCTTCAGAAACTTAGCGAGACACTTAGCAACTCAGCAAGACCCTGTCTTTAAAGAAAATATTTTAAAAAGGGCTGGGATGTGGCCCAGTGGTGAGGTGCCCCTGGGTTCAATCCCCAGTACTGTACAGTATATAATGAAAAAATCAGGGTAATTAACATTTCCATCTCATTAAACATTAAAAAAATCTTTTTATTAATATATAATAATTGCACGTAATTATGGGGTACTGTGTAATATCTCAATACGTACCACACATACTGATCACATCAGGGTAATTAACGATTCCGTCTCATCCTTACTCAACACAGAGGAAGAGCTAAGTCTTTCCTGGTAGTGAGGGGATGCAGTTCACGGCTTCCTGTCATAGATTTTACCCACAGTGAGAAGAGAGGGGCTGGCAGCCTTCAGACACCAACTTCCTAATCACACTGGAGCTCACCGGAATTTGTCACTACATTGTCATTGAGGAATGGGAGTAGAGTCACACTGTGGGGTAGTTTTGGAGCAGGGTTCTTTGCAGGATTGGAGCTTAGGGCTGGGAAACAGCCAACATTTGTCAACTATTTTCCGATTGTCAGGCACCAAGATTAGCGTTTTGCAAAGGGTTGAGCTCCCTATAATCTTACCATTACCTTAAGAGATTAATCCACATAATGACTTCCACAAGTCTTTGGTCTCTACTAAAAACACGGCCATCAGACACCTTCAAAGGGCCGGGGATGGGCGGCGGGGTCTCCAATCCCGCGTGCGCCCCGGGACCCCGCGGATGGCGGGCGGGCGGGCGGGGGCGGTCCTAGCTGCCCCTCCCCGCGCCCGGCGCCGCACATTTCAGCACCACGGAGAGCGCCCCAGCTCAAGGCGGGCACCAATCCACGAGGATTCAGCTGGGCTTTTTCAAATCTCCCGGGTCTGGGTCCCTGCGCTCCTTTCTGTGCATTTTCTAAACTATTTTCACGACTCAAGCCAGAAAAGACATTCATACCAAACGGGGGGCTCAGGGGTTCGCTTACCGTCCGACAAGTCAATCAGTCCCAGGTAGTGCAAGAGTTTCAGGGAGGAGCACACGACCACCACTATGCCCAAGGTCTGCAGCCCCTCCGACTCGCCCTCTGCCCACATCTTCTCCGAACCCTGCACCAGCGAGCCGCCAGGCGGGCATTGATCAGCCAGAAAACCGCTCAGCCCAGCCTCCCTCCCCGCGCTTCCCCCAGCCAGTCCCACTTCCACCCAGTGGCTCTCCCGTGGCTCCCGCCCTCCCTTCCACTCCTTCCCACGCCCCCACCTCTCTCCTGCGCCGAGCTTGCAACCTCTACGTTTCATAGTAATGCTTGCTTTTATTTCCTCTTCTCCCAAGGTAACATCTCCACGGGTTTAACCAAGCCCTAAACATCTGCTGGCTGATGTAACCATAATTGGCAACATCTTACAACAGACGGAGGACACAGAGGGAATGTGTGTGTCTGTGTGCACCATTTCAAAGACAAAAGGTCTTTAGGTCTCAGCTAGACAGGGAGGTGAAAGCTGTGTTTTCCAAAGGGGCAAGGGTTTGCTTTCACTTCCTCAGTCAAGTAGCAGACAAGCTGATCCTGAAGTACAGGCAAGTCCCCAACTGGACATGATGAAGTGTCCCTGGAACCTGTATCCCCAGGAAAGTTATTGTAAACTTTCCACAGTTCTTTTGTCCTTGGGTAGTTTTATATCAGTATCAGAAATGACTAAACGGGTAGCCGGGCTGACTCTATGATCCTTGGGCAGCAGTGTGACGTCAAATCTTCTGCAAATAAGATAAAAAATGAGGAAGCAAAAGGGCCTACTGTTGCTGAGTCTTCAAGTTTGGGGCTCTATGGTGTCGGCAGTGATCTAGGAGGGAAAGGAGTTCAGCAGGGTGAAGAGGAAAGACCGAAGACCCAGAGTCCCAGGAACCTGTCCTTAGGCAAGTTCCTGGATCCCCAGGAGGCCCAGTTCCCCCTCAACTAAAAGACCTATGAAAAGTATGAGAAGACAGTAGGCACTTAGCAAGCACGAGTTTCAGACTTTGAGAACACACTAGGTTGGCAACAGGGGTACATACTTCTTTGATCCAGAAATATTGCCAGTGAATTGTTCAGTACATGGCCATTTTCATATTGAAAAGACACATGCACACATTCTGTATTTTATATACATAAAATATTTTCAGAAGTCTACACTGATTGTTGACATTTTCAATTGCCTCTGGAAAGGAGAATTGAGGGATTGGGATTAAAGGGTGACCTTGTTATTAAAATTTTCACCCTTTATATTTGTAAAATGAATTTAAAACAATAGCAATAACAAAATTTGAGTGCTAGTCTTCCCTTCTCCTTCTTTGCTAAAGGGGAGACATTCTACACAGCTCTATGTGTCACTCTCCTCCCTCATTGGTGTCTGGGCAATGATATCCTAGTACATTAATACATTTTCTGTTGTTCTAACACAATACTGGAGGCTGGATACTTTATAAAGAAAAGAGGTTCACTTAGCTTATAGTTCTGGAGAGTCAAGGGCAGCATCTGCTTGGCTCTGGTGAATCTCATGGTAGATGGCATCACAGTGGCAGAAGTATGTGTGCAAGAAGTGTGTGGGAGAAACCAGGCTCACTTCTCATGTAACAACTTCCTCTCCTGGGAACTAATCCATTACCACCAGACCTGACCCATGCCTTGGGGCAGCTTGAGTCCATTCATGAGCTGAAACTGCCATGACCTAATTTCCTTCCATGGACCCCTCTATTCTCTCAACGCTGTCCCACTGGGGACTGAGTCTCCAGTGCACCAACCTCTGGGGTCACACCATATCCAAACCATAGCACCTGGAGCCAGCTGGACCCTGCTTCTAAGAGCTGATGGTTAATTTTCAGGAAAGCTGAGAGGCACTTGCTAACACCAGGGGGGCTCAGAATGAGTATTTTCACCTCAGAAATCAGCAGAAGCTAAGCATCTGTGCTGCTTCCCCGCCTCACCTCCTCCCGTTTACAGGACCCCAGGCGCCACTGCAGAGCCTGTCTGCCCAGGAGGGATCCTGGCCAAGTGGCCTCCCAGGGGTTCTCCCTGGAATGCTGGGCCAGGCGGGATCTGGGTGGGATGGAGCGTGGATACATGAGACAGGAGGAGGGGTCAGAGGCAGGGGCTCCCAGGTGTCCGGCAGGTCAGAACTTGGTTCTCTGGGCGCCTCTGGCCTGGGCCTCCTGTTCTTCTCCACTTGCGGGGACTGTGCTGTCCCGTGCTCCTGCCTCTGCCTCTGCAGCTTCGCAGGTGCTCACTGCTCCAGATGGCAGCCCTGGGCAGATGGCTCTGGTCTGTTCCTCTCCTGGGCTTCCGTCCCACGTTTCCGCCGGTTTCCCCATTTCCCCTGGCGCACGGCACCCTCCGTGCCCATCCACCAACAGGTATTCCTGAGCATCTGTCGGAGGCAGGTCCAAGCGTCAGGAGCTAGCTCAGGCCCCTGCCGCTTTCCTCTGGAACCAATGACGCAAGAAGGGAGGTGGCACTTCCCACTTTCTGCTTTGCCGTCACCATGTAAAGACCTAACATTTTCCAAGAATCCTGACCTCGACGACAAGGTGACAAGTCTGGCTCCGGATCGTCTCCCATCCCTGAGCCTTAGGAGCACCCGTGCCTCAGCTGAGTCAGCAGCAGCCAGAGAGATGCCAGTGTTTCTTGGAAATTTCCAGGTGCCTCTTTTTCATCCACAAGAAGATCAGAGGGAAATTCGGCTCTCATGGGGATCATGGGTGGTGGGTGTCTGAGGACGAGGCCCTCTTGGCTCCCAAGGCCACGCTCCGGGGGCATCTGCTTTGGCATTCGTGACAGCTGCAGGAATCGTTGACCCGGGAACCTGACAGAGCCTCCTCTACCTGTGCCCCCTTTTAAAAAGTTCCATCTTTCACCCGATGAGGTTTTTTTTTTTCCTCCATGGGGCACTTGCAAAATTCATCTCACAAATTGCTTTCTCATATTTCCAGATCGATTGTAATATGAATATGTTCAACCTGGGAGTTCTGAGCCTGCATAGAATTTGACATTTTTCTCATTAGTTTGTCCTGGATTACCTTTTTTTTTTTGCCAAGAATATTTACCTCCTTGGCTCTCTCCAGGGCTTTCTCAGCACTAGCCGGCCTTCCCTGCCCCAGGCCATTTGCCACACAGAAACAGAGGTGTGGTCATTGCTGCAAAGTGGTCTGTCTTAGGACAGGACCGGAGGGAAGTTGGCTGAACTCCGGGGGCCAGATTCCCGACTTTGGAGCTGACCTGGATACCACAGGAGGCTGGATTTCAGGTCAGGCCTTCACATTCAGACAGAATGGTGCTGTCCCCTGTCTTCCAAGGCCCCTCAGGAGTCTTAGAAACCAAGATGTCCGCACTCACTAGTACCAGGTTTCTGCCAAATTATTGCACAGTCTCTGGGTTTGAATTTCAGCTCTTCCACCTCCTGGATGTGTGAGCTGGGGCAGGTCTTTCAAACTTTCAGAGCCAGTTTCCTTAGTCTGGGGATAACACCATGGGACTCTTAAGATATCTGAGTGAGATAATGCCATAAACTGTGCAGCACACTCTCTGACACCCAGTGAATAACAATGTAGCATAGAGCTCCAGGACACAACCTCTGAGCCAGGTTGTTTGCATCGTCTCTTAACTCTGCCTCCTACTTTACTCTGTGACTGTTGGTAAGTAACTTACCCTCTCTGTGCCTGAGTTTTCTCACTTATGAAAAAGAGATAGTATAGTACATTCTTCAGAGAGTAGTCATGAGGTTAAATTGAGTTAGTAATTATGCATCATTATTACTATTATTATTGTCCATAAACTCAAGGATATAATGATCATCTGGGCCCAGGGAGAGAGCTTAGACTGGGCATGTACAATTAGGAGGTTTGCATCTGGGGAAGAGGGGAGGCGTGTTTCAGGGAAGGAAAAAGGCTTACTCTGGAAATTGCTGGCTGCTTGGACTTTGGTTCTCCAGCCACAAATTTTCTTCCAAGCAACTGTCCTCAGCTGCTCATGACCTGCTGCTGCTTAAACATTGCTGAGTCTCTGCCTCCAGTTGGGAAATCAAATTCTGTTTCTCTACCTCCGTCTTCGGCTCTCAGCCGGTGTGTGACCTCAAGTTCACAGAGGGGCCCTTTTATGGCCTGGATCTGGAATGTCCCCCAAAGACTGGAGGCGTGGTCCCCAGAGCAGTGACATCCAGAGGTGGGTTCTGACCCCATCAAAGGGTTTCTCCCTCTGGAAGGACAATGGGAGGTGGAGACACTACAGGAGGTGGGGACACTACAGAGGGTGTGCCCTGGGAGGCTTTCTCTTGTCCCCGCCCACCTTGGCTCCTTGGCTCCTGAGTGAGCAGCTCTCCTCCCCTCACACCTGGAGGCCCCACCTGGCCTCTGGACCAGCGGCCACTCTGCACTGCAGCTTCCGAGGCTGTGATCTGACATGTCCCGTCCTTTCTCAGTGGTTCTGTGGGGTCTTTTGGTCACGGGGATGAGAGGCCGACTAACACGGGTCCCAGGGGACGGGAGCAGTCCTCTCAGTCGCTGGTCAGCGGTGCGCAGAGCTCCACCCACACCTTGACAACGGGGCTTGCTGCCCGCCGCCGGCTTCCTGGGGCTCCCCTGTTCTTGGACCCACCAGCATCCACGTGTTCAGCTGACCCCTCCTGACAGGGTGCTGGGCAACCTTCACCCAGATAAACGAATTTGGTAGGAGCCTCATTTTCCAGGACATTCTATTGCAGTTGGTATAAAAATAATGCCCCAAATTGCACATGGAGTTTTCTTTTCTTTAAAAGTTGTGAAAGAAATGAAAGAAATCCTCAGAGCGCCATCCCAGAGCTCCCGATTCCACCAGAAAGCAAATTATTTAACTGCAAGATGGTTATGATTCAGAGAGAAAATCGTTATGATTCCCATCACTGGTCAGAGCGGGAACATTATTCAGGGGTTCTTTATCCTAGCCCTTTTCTTGGGGCCCTTTTGGGGGCACAGGCTGGGTTGGCTGGAATGAGTTTTATAACCATGGTGATCATTGTACAATAATAGGGTAATCGCACATGCCTTCCCTGCCCCCTCCCCTCTTTCCTTTTTCAGATGCCCACCATCCACCTAGCTCTGTGCAGCTGCTGGGCACTGTGATCAGGCCAAGAGAACAGCCTTACCCTGTAGGAGGTCTGCAGTGTCCCCAAAGTCCATTGGGATCTTTCATTTGCAAAGTTCTGTTTAGCTGCACATTATAACCTCTCAATAAAAACATCCGTTGAGAAGATGCTGCGCCATTCTTCATAATCAACTTTCAAGTTAGGATACAATATTTCTATTTGCAGACAAGAAAATGGGGTAAAGAGCAGGGACCTAAACCCTACTACCTTCTCCAGGGAGCAGGGTCTCCTTCTCCACCTCACAGGCGGCCCGTGTCCCCCACTCCTGTGTTTCTCGGCAGAGGGACTGTCTGTAGGTGTAGGTCTGTCTGCTTAGCACAGGCTGGATAACAAACCCGGGGCTGTCACGGGAAAGAGCAGCAGCACGCACACTATTTGTCTTTTTAACTTTTTAGCTGTAGTTGGACACAATACCTTTATTTTATTTATTTATTTATTTTTATGTGGTGTCAAGGATCGAACCCAGGACCTCACACATGCTAGGCGAGCCCCAGCCCCAGCCCCCACAGTCACTATTGAGCGCACCATGTTGGTGTCCCCGTCAGCCCCCGTCATTTGCCGGTGTGGGCAGAGTTTAACGGTGGCCAGTGGGAAGGTCTTTGTAAATAAAGCTTGTAAGTGATGATGTTTAAATAGCCAGAGACATGTTTTCATTTCCACTCCGTTGCTTTCTCAAGACGGATCCAGTCTGTCAGAATCCCAACAGAAATTCCAATTCACTCCGCACATTTGTCATCGAGCCTGCGGATTTGACTTAAGCTGATTAATGACGGTCTCCTTCTCTCCCTCCTCCCTCCCGTCCTCCCTTTCTTCCCCTCCTCCTCTTTCCTTCTCCTTCATTGCTGTATTCCTAGGAAGAACCTATCTGGGAAGCTGCCAAATATCCCATAATGCACAGAAGAGCCCCTGCCACGCAATGGATATTTGTCCCCAAATGCCAAGAACGCAGAGGTGAGAAAACCTGCCTTAGGGTCTGGACCCAGGAGCAGATCCCGCCTGGTGGGATCTCCACACCTTCCACCTACCCACACGTCAACCACCTGCTTTCCAAAGCCGTCTCACTCATGCACACCCCGATTGGTTTATGTGAGAGCTCACCCACCCCACTGTGCAGGTGGTGAGCCCGTGGCTTTAAAGGGGTCCGTGAAGAGTGACTTGGAAAAGGTGCAGAGTGGCAAGGACACTAATGAAGCTTTGACAGAGATGTAGAGGTTATCTCCCCAGAGAGGACGTTGCAAAGGAAGATAAATTCCTGTCCTTGGACTCAAGAGACATTGCACAGCCTCTGTCATGTCGGGAGCCATCGCTCACCTTCTCCCAAGTCTTCCCGAGCTGTCGAGCTGGTCTTGGAGGCTGGCACGGCACTCTTGATGCTTCGAGGGCAGCAGAGCTGGAGTTTGGTGCCAGGACAACACTCTGCTTGCCCTGTGCCTGGGGAGAGGTGTCTGAGTCTCCCAGTTTCACGTCCTCCGCTGCAGCCTGGAGATCATAACTCACCTCTATCAGAGGTTTTTCATGATGGACGTCTTGGGACAGGTGACCATATGAATCTATCTGTCATTCTTCTCACAATTCTTACTCTTCCCACTCGGAGTTTAAGTAAGTTCAGAACACTACAGCCAGTGAGTGGCAGGACAAGGGTTTGAACCCAGTTCTGTCTCAGCTGAGTCACGTTGTGTCCCTAAAGGGGAGGACTCGAAGGTCATCCCACTAATTTGACCAATTTGAGCAGAGCCCCCGTGCACCAGTCAGAATTCATCAAGCATTGAATAAAAACAAAAACAAAAACACATTTCAGTGGTTATTTAGCAACTCAAGCAAGTAAAACAACACGGCCAAGCTGCCGGTGTCCTGGGGACGTGCTGGAGAGACAGACGGATGCTTTGTAATGAGACTATCGACTGCAGGTACAGGGAGGCTCTAGTGAAGAGCAGCTGACATTCCCTTGCAAATTCAAACACCCGCTTTCCCACGTCCTTGCTATGGACCTTCTCCACCTCTGAAGACCACCAGTCGTAGCCTGTGCTCCAGGCAGAGAGTCCTAGACGTGGGATTAGTGGTGACCCTGGTAGCGGTCATGTCCTCCAAGTTCTCCTCCATGTCCTCTCACCCCCACTCCCTCCAGGGAAGACATTTGTCTTCAGAGCCTGGCGATGAGCCATTTGCCACTATACACATTTTGACATATTTTACATATGCTCTAAGAAGCAGAGGCTAAATTACACTGGTGAGTTATTAAAAACAGCTCTCAATGCTGTTATTATTTATTGCATTTCCAACTCTTGGCAGCAGCTGATTACACTGCTTAATCTTGTATTTTTTTTTTTAATTCCCCACCCTGAAATTAATTCTCCCTGCAATGAATAAGCAAGGTCAGCCACACTGGGCCCCATTTGGGGAGAAAGCTCACATTCTGGAAAGGAGTTTGATTGGCAACCCTGGGACGCGGTTGGTCTCTATTTCCCCCAGAGAGGTCCCTCCCTTGAAACGGAACACCTGTCCCCACGGTGCTCCCAGAGGGAACGCTCCAGGTCGCAGGGCTCACCGTGTCCCCTCTGTGCGGGCCCCGTGGCTGCCAGCCAGACCCGTGCCTGGCCCTGCCTGCCTCTTGCCTTATCTCTCCCACGGGGACTCACAGGGACTGGCCACTTCTGTCTCCAGCGCCTCCCCATGTTGCGCCTGTCCCCTGCCTCCCTGTTTCCTTAGCCAGCGCCTCTTCCTTCTGGAAGCTTCCTGTGAGGAGCTGCTCCAGGGAGCCCCTTGTGGACAGCACTGGCAGCACCTGGCACGCTGCACTGTCACAGCAAGGTCAGGGTCTCGAGTGGCTCTGTGATCTTGAGAAAGAGCCTAGACCCCACCCTCTAAGCCCCCAGCACCAGGCCTGGCCCAAAGCAAGGGCTTCAGGAATTAAGAGGCCCCAGGCAGGAGCAGGTACAGAAGCAGGGGAGTGGAAGGTCTGGAGTCGGGCACATCCCCAGGCACACTGTCCACTCCAGATACCCGGTGAGCATCTGTTGGAGCCAGGGACTGTGCTAAGTACTGGGATGTGGTCATCAGTGGCCTCCTGGGGAACTCACGCGTGACTCCGACATGGCACCAGTGTATGACCCTCAGCTGTGGCGACGATATAAATTGAAAATGCTCAGGGATGAGACAACTAACATGGGGACAGAGGGGGTACAGGAGCTCATCAGGGAGGCCTTCCTTGAGGAAGCGATGCCTGAGGGAAGAGCTGAGGGCCCTCCCTGGGTGGTGGGGGCAAGGACATTTAAGGGAAAAGGAACATCATCTGCAAAGGCTCTGAGGTGAGAGGGGCCTGCGTCTAGGAGTGTTGAGGAATGGAGTAGAGGCCAGGGCTGGAGGCCAAGGACTGGGCAGGGGTGGGTGGAGAGGCCCAGTAATGGGGAGGCCGGGAGGCTGCAGGGGCCGGGCGCACAAAGACCTGGGACCAGGTTGAGGACTTTTCTAGCCTGAGCACAGTGGGTTTTAAGCAAAGGAATAGTGTGTGTGTGTGTGTGTGTGTGTGTGTGTGTGTGTGGTGTCTGCAGTGGACAACGTGATGGAGAGGACAAGGCACACAGAGATGGTGGGCACGGACCCCCACACTGCCCCAGACGTCAGCGTGGCAAAGTGGAGTTAGTGGCTGAGGGACGACATGAGGGGAACCTTCCAGAGGTGCTCAGGGGGGGACCTAGGGCCCTGTGTCGGGTTCATGGTTCCAATCTAGGGTACCCCCCTTCAATGCAAACAGCCTGTCCTGAGGCCACCTGGTCTGGGGGAGCCTCTTCCATAGAGTGGGGTGGCCATGGGCGGGACCTGGGCTCAGGCTGGCCCTATGCCTCCAGGTAAAGAGGCCAGAGAGCTGGGCGTCACCGTGGCCTCTAATCTAGGGCCTGGAGGGTTAGGTCAGCTCAGCACTAGACTTAGTTTGCTGCCTTGAGAAGAATGGGGTCTCGGGGGTCCCTGGTTCATCTTTCCAACTTATCCACCCATCCGACGGCCCACCTTCTCACCAGCTGTCCGTCCTACAAGTGCTTGCTGGGAGGCACGTGCTGGTGGCTGGCCCAGCCTGTGGTCCACCCACTGCACACTCCTCCTGTGTCCACATTGTCCAGTATGACCTAGAGCTGTCACCCATAGCCAAGGGGAAGGAGCCGGCTCGACACTGTCGCTCAGTTTTGTTCTTTGGGTTCTTGGGCTGCTGAAGCAGAGCCCCAGGCAAACCCGCTTTCCCCTCTCCTGATTTAATTGGCCCATTATTTTAAACTTTTGTAGATAAGGGAATAAAAAAGTCAGTGGAATATTGTATTCATCACATTCAAATTAATATGCTTCATTACCACAAAGACAAGGAGTGTGGTTGCAATATTTTCTCAAAACTTTTAATTGAACCGAGCATGGGAGGGGGGCAGAGCAAAAATGGAAACCACCAAGCTCAGCTGCTGTTTTTCACTTTCTCAAAATGTGTGTTGTTTGTGATCTACTCATCTCATTAGTGTTAATTATGAACTGAAATAAAATGGCATTTAACACTGTGCTGAGACTTTAATTAAAGCTAAACCTTCAGACCCAGGAACTCTCTGAAGTCTAAGATCATTATCCTAAGAGGAGCCTTGTGCTGGGCCTGTGTACCCCACAGTCACTGTTTCCTGCTTCTGGGAGACTGCTCCATCCATCCATCCATCCATCCATCCATCCATCCATCCATCCATCCATCTACCTATCCATCTATCCATCCACCTTCTTTCCATACATTCATCCATCAATCCATCCATCCATCCATCAATCCATCCATCCATCCATCCATCCATCCATCCACCTTCCATACATCTTCTCAACAATAAACCTTAAATCAATGTAGTTTCGGGGGAAGAAAAATATTATCTGTTAAGTACCACTATATTGATCACTTTAAATGCATTAGATTCAGCCTAGTACAGCACCAGGAACTTAGGGGTTCAAGCAAGGGTAATTAGTACTATTGTATATATTCTCATTTAATCCTCAAATGATGAAGACAAATTATTATTCTATCTACTTTACAGGAAGTGAAACAGGCTCAGAGAGATTAGGTGATTTACCCCAAATCATGTTGATTCCATGTTTTCCTGCTTTACAATGCTGAGTTCAATTGAGATCATTGGGTTGGTCTAAACTCACTCTTTCCTTCTACAAACACACCACACAGGGTGGCCAGGACCTGGCAAGGGGCTGGAGGGAGCTCCTCCACACTCCCAATCTGAGGGTAGCAGAAACTTGGATGAAGGAATGTCTGGATTGACGACCACCAATCTGCTCATTGAGGGGAGGAGACAGTAGCCCAGACCAGGGGGAGCCACCTGCCCCATGTCACAGTAGAGTCAGCACTTGGACCCAGGACTCAGTCTGGTGATATTTCCCTTATTCTCTCCAGGATGCACGGGGAGCCTCTCGGGATTCTCCTGTAGAGGAGGAGATGGGGTTGCTGCAGGAAGCGATTCTGGCCCACTTTATCCTCTCCCGCCCCTGCCGAGATCCTCTCTGTGCGCTGCTCCTTCTCCCCACCACTGCTCAAAGCTTAATTAACCCTCCGGAGGTCTCTCCCCTGGGGCTTCACCTTCAGGGAGAATGGGAAGCAGTTTTGAGGAACAATGCATATTGCTTTCTGGCTCCCCCACATCTGGTCCCTGTGATATCCTTTAGGGTGGAAACTGAAAGTGGCCAGTCTGGTCCTTAGAGTCCTCTGTCCTTGATATTGGTTCAGGGATGGACATACCATCTGATCGGAATCAAGGAGATTCTGTGAGACTCTGAAGTTCAGGTATATGACTCAATAGGTTCCCTTTTAAGGAATTTTTGGGCTGGTCTTTCTGTTACTTGCAACCCAAAGAATTCCAAACAGAGCAGTAAACTGAGACTAATATTGAGTGCAGACTCTGCGCCAGGTACTGTGCTGGTCTCAGTGCTTGTGAGCTTACTTGGTACTCACAGCAACCTCACAAGGCATGCGGCATTGGATCTCTCTTAGTGGGGGAGGGCAGCTGGTGGCTGAGTGTGGGAGCAGGGTGGCCCTGAGTGGCCTGGCTGTCCTTGTGCTCACCCACAGAGCAGCACTACCCTACACAACCCTCTCTTCAAGCCCAGAACTCTCTTTCCCATCTGCTGGTCTATAGTGAGGCAGCACCTGACCCAGAGACTCTTGGGAAGGACCAGATGACCTTCAGGAGGCCTCCTTGGGGGAGGCGGTGCATGCACATGTGCCCTCCAGGGCCTGCCAGCTGCTTGGGCCTGCACTTCTGTCACCAGAGGTGGGTTTCTTTGGGTAAATTATTAATAATCATTGTAAATGCAGCAATAGCAGTTTTTACATTTTTTCAAAATCTGCCAAGTGCCGGGCCCTCTTTGAGGAATTTTGTGCACATGATCTTAATCCTTAGAGGACAGAAGGTCAGGTCAACTACAGTGATCAGAGGCCAGATCTCTCCTCAGAGCCTGTGCAGGACCCTCTCTGGCCCCTGGCCTCCTGGCCTGGAATTACCGGAGGGAGGGGCGGCCAGTGCGCAGGCAACGTGGAGAGGCCAGACTGACCCGTCTGCTCTCAGTGATGGACCAGGGACATTCCCCAGTGACATTCCTTGGTCTGGCGGAGGTGGAGAGGTACAGGGAGGCCTCCTCAAAGGCCAGCAGCTGCCAATAGGAGCATGCTGGCCGCGGCTCTCTCTGCCCTGAAGGGCTACTACCCGTGGGGCGCATTCCTTCCCATGGTTGCTGGAGTTTCCAGGAGGAATGTGACTTAGTTTCATCCTCACAAAGAAAGCAAAACAGGCTGGTGGCCCAGGGTGAGATCAACATGGGCTCTGCAACAGAAGGAATCGGGGTCCTGAGAAACGGCTGGTCCAGGCCGAAGGCGGGAGGCACAGCCAGTGAGCCTTGGGCACCTTTTGGTGCAGAGAGTAAGGAAGTGCTGATACGTGTGTGCCACACACTCTCACACACACACTCACACACATACACGCACACACCGCCGCTTGACGATGGTGGAGTATCCAGGGATGTGGGTATCCACGGGTCCACACAGGGGTCAACACAGCTCTCATGCAGAAACATGTCAGGCAGCTACGCGCCTGAGGAGCTGGGGTGTGGCCCCCCACTCCCGATGGTGAGCTGTGCATAGGGACTTCCTTCCTGAGAGGACATGGGGGGCAGGGGAGTAGCTTCTCAGCGGGGAGCCTGCTGCTCACTGCCTCAGCCAGCTGATCCAGGTGCACATGCACAGTGACAAGTCACATTGACAGGGTGCCCCCTGCAGGTGATGGGATGTGGGGGGCACTTTACCCCCAAACTTCAGTCTAATCATGAGGCAAACTTCAGATGAAGCCTGACGGAGGACCCTCCTACAAAACACCTGCAGCGTTCCCTCCAGTTCCCATCCAAGGAGGGTGAGATCGGCTGCGAGGGACACCCTGTCCATTCTCACCAACTCAGCTGTGGGACCCTCCAGGTGTCCACTGGCAGGTGAGCAGGTAAAGAATGTGGCGTAGACACAGAGAGGAGAATGACTCAGCCTCAAGGAAGAGCGAAGCCATGGAGCTGGAGAAATAAGCCCGACGCACACAGACAAATGGCACATCTCTGTCACGCGTGGACGTTAAACAAGTCTACGCGAAGGAAGAATCGTGATACTAGAGGCTTGGAAGGGCGCGTATGGGGGTGGATTAGAGGGCATTGAGTTTGATCAGTGCGTACTGCATGCGTGTGTTCACCTATCCCGCTGAACCCTGAGAACAGGTACAATTAACACCCGGGAAAGACAGACTCCTGGACACCAGAGGAAATCCATTGTAAAAAACCAAAATGTCAACAAAACACAACACACTGTCTACGGAGCATCTCTTTAAAACTGTCAAGGTCATCACCGTGAAGAGAGGTCTGAGACATGGCCGCAGCCCAGGGCAGCCGAGGGAGATGTGAGGCTGAGCGTGGGTGGTGGGGGGTCCTGGATGGGACCCTGCAGTAGGAAGGGGAAATCGAGGAGAAACGAAGGGAATGTGAAATTGCTGTGGGCCTTACTGATACCACTCCCCTGTGGCCTCATTGACCGTGAGGGGCTAACACAAACGGCCAGTAGGGCAGGAACCTGGGTGTGTGTGTGTGTGTGTGTGTGTGTGTGTGCGTGCCCCACTCCTCCTTTGCAGATTCCCTGTAACCTAAAACTATGCTAAACTGAGAGGGTTAAGCAGATAGAGCAGAGGCCAGCAGGAGGGGCTGGGTGCCTCCTCTGGGGCCCGCCCTCAGCCAACTCAGTGTGCCCCACCCCCTTTTTTGGCTAAGAAAAATCTCGATTCTTGTAAATAAACCTCTATTTGTTGGGCTGGAAGGGGACAAGGTTATTGTACCCAACTGGCCTCCCCGGGCCCCGCAGGGTCTTCTGGAAGTTAGATTCATTACCTCAGCATTTTCCAATGATTAACACGGATCAATAATCTACCGGGTCTGGTCCTTAAATCAATTGCTCTGTAATAAGAACCAGAGTTCCATTTTATTATCCCAGACCTGGGCCTTTTATAGAAAAGGCTTCTGGGGATTTGGACCCATTCCCTCTGCTGCGCTGGTTAATTAAAACTCTACTCGGGTCTCTCGAGCCTTGGGACAAAATCGCTCTTAGGGAAGGACTTCCACAAAACGGGCATTTTCACTCCTGGAATGTGTCCCCAAAGGCCCATTTGTTAAAGGCTTGGTCCCAGGTGGCACTATTGGGAGGCTACAGAAATCTTGGGAGGTTGGGCCTAATGGAACGTCCTCAGGACACTGGGGGCATGCCCTCAGGTGAATTGTGGGACCCCAGTCTCTTCCTCTTCTTTGCTTCCTGGCTCATGATATAAGGGAATTGTTCCCTCATACAGCCCACTGTGTGAACCACCTGCACAAGAGGCCCAAAGTAATGGAGCTACCTAATTTTAGACTGTAATCTCCAGAACCGTGAGCCAAAATAACCCTTTTCTCTTTACAAGATAATTGCCTCAAGTATTTTATTATAGTAACTGAAAGTTGAGTTAGTGAGTCAACTAAATTTTCTTAGGATCTACTATATGCTCAGTTGCTGCTCCCTTCCCCACCGAATGCCTTATCTAAAGCATGAACGCCCTGGTCCTCTCCTGTCACTGCTTTGGCTTCCTTCAGCATATTTATCACTATGGAGTGTTATGTTTAATATGCTTGTTATTTTTTTCCTTTTGCTTTACTCCCCCAATTAACAGCAAGCCCCAAGAAGGCAGGAGCCTCTGCATACCTACAATGTCCAGTATGTAACAGATGCTCAGTGAATAGTTTTTAATTAAAGAATGCTAAGGGCTTGCTGGACACAGGGAGACACGCGTGAATGAGATGCCCTCTGTGCCCAAGGGCTGTCCAATGGAGTGAGTGGCAGGAGGGTGCTGACACAGGCCCTTCAACAGAGACGGGAATGGGTGGGGAGCCCAGCGAGAGCTGGCGGAGAACTGGGCCTGTCCCGGGAGGCTAGGAAAGGCTTCCTGCAGATGACCTGCAGGCTGGGTGGACAGAAGGCAGGAAGAAAGAGGACAGCACCCAGCCAGAGGGCCGGGAGTGACAGTGTGCGGGAGGAGGGTGCAGGGAGCCAGCCCAGGAGTCGGCCTGGCTGCAGCGCAGGTGTGGACAGTCGAGGATGAGACTGGACAGGGCAGGGGCAGACTCCAAAGCCCTGGCCATGTCTGGCCAGCACCCTGATACGACCCTGGAGCTGTGGGCACCGGGGAAAGAGGTGGCATGGTCACATCTGTGTTTGGGAGTAATGCTGCCCGGGGAGTGGACAGCACTGGAGAGGGTGTGGACGGGGCTGGAGGAGGGCATAGAAAGAAATGGAGGCCGGTGTAGACACAACTGGAGGATAGTGTGGAAGGGATTTTGGGGGGAACAGAGACAGGATTGTGTTTGTTACGGTTCAGTTCTGAGGTGTGTCCCCAAAGCTCATTCGTTTCACCTCTGAATGCAAGGATGTTCAGAGGTGGCGTGACTAGACCATGGGAGTTGTCGCTCGTCAGTGGATTAATCCAAGAAATATGGATTAACTGGGCAGGAACTGTAGGCAGGTAGGGTGTGGCTAGAAGATGCGGGCCTGGGGAGGGTGGGGGAAGACTTTGGGGTTTATATTTTGTCCTGGGAATGGAGCCCTCCCTCCCTCTCTCCCCCTCCTGTCCCCCTCCCTCCCTCCCTCCCCCCTTCCTCTCTCCATCTCTCTGCTTTCAGGTCCCAGGTCCTCCTTCCACCGGATGCTCTGCCTCACCCTGGGCCCAGCGCTATGCAGTGTGCCCTCTGTGGACTGAGACCTCAGAAGCCATGAGACAAAATAGACTTTTCCTCTTCTAGTTGTTCTTGTCAGCCTTGCCCCAGAAATGAAAAGGTGGCAGAAGCAGGGGACAAGGGTGAAGCTGTTCAGAGAGCTGGTGAGGCCCAGGGTGGTGGCCAAGCAGCCAGGAGGTGGGGGACGGCTGCGGCAGGCTCCCTCAGGTAGGCGGGGCAGGGCTTGGCTGTGCGCAGGGCGGCGGGGACGTCAGGGTGGCCCCTGAGCTTATCCTAAATAACTCCGGGTCATGAGGTGGGAGGATGTTTTAAACCGTTCATGGGGCTTCCTTCCCTGGTGTCTTCTGCTCCCTCGTCCTTCCTGGTGACAGCCGCAGTGGGGGCCCTGTCCTGGGGACCCAGGGTAAGGTGCTGGTTCCCAGACTCTGAATTTTAGGGAAGACGTCCCAGCTCATATTCTTGGCTCCCCCCAGCGCGGTCCAGATGCCCAAGTCCCAGGTGCCCTCTTAGCCAACAGACTGGAGAGCAGCTGAGGATGTGGGCGGCAGGCAGAGGAAGACACCCTGGGCTGGCGGGGCCGGGGGCAGAGAGGGAGAACCTGGAGTGAGAGCCTGGAGTCTCCTCTGCCCTACTCTCTGGTGCGCGTGACCTTGTAACAGTGGAACCTTGACCTTGGGGATCAGGACAAGTGGGCGGATGCTCCCTCCTGGGTGCAGGCCCTGGGATGACGAAGCTGCTGGCTCTCCTGTGCTGGGGACTCTGGCAGCAGGAAGGAAGGAGTGAGGTAAGAGGGGACACTCCCCTGGAGCTGGAGGTCAGCTGAGAGGCCAGGGAGAGGCCTGCTAAGGCCTTACCATAGCACAGAGGTTGCTGGGGCTCTGGCGGACTCAACGCTGGACACAGAGCAGGTGTGACTCCAAACTGTGGTGCTGGACCTCGCCTCCCCCGGGAGTTAGTTACTCCTGCTTAGTGCAGAGCCCCTTGTGAGTTCTCCAGTAAAGAGATGAGGAAGAAAGTTCCAAACTGACTGCCAAGTTTGTGTACCTGCCGAGCTTATCCTAACTAAAATTAAAATGCCCGTAATAACAGAACAAGTTTCGTTACAGAAAAACAGAAGTGACCTTTCTGGAATACTTGGCTTAGGGGTCTGAAACCATCCCACCACCCACAGTGAGTCTGCGTTCGGCAAGTGCTGGCTGGTGCCTTCCGGCTGTTAACTCCCGTCCTCCCCTGGCTGAAGCCTCCCCTGGAAGCTGCGGCCAGGCCTGGAGACAGAACGCTGGGGCCATTGTGCTGGTCTTGCAAGGAAGTTTCAGTGTTGCCCATGCTTCCAGGAGGCCCAGGAGTAAGAGTGGTGTTCAGAGGAGGTGCGAGCTGCAGTGGCCCGGACAGCAGAGCCAAGGTGAATTTTTAGGCTCATAAACAAATAGGAGATGAATGAGCAAGAGGAGAGACGTGGAATACACATCTTTATGTTGAATCACAAAAAGGGTGTCCCAGGGACTAGGGGAGAAATATAGCATGTGGCTTTTGGGTTCGGGAAAGTCTTCTGTTAGGTCAGGGAATGTGCGCTGCTTAGAGCCTTAAGATTTCTCGTCCTGCTCATTGAATAAAAAAAGGAAAACCCAGTCCTATCTTCCTGTCATAACTTTGCCATTAGCAAGGATCTTAAGTGCCACTAACACCATTTCCTTGTTTTACAGCCTGGCCAAGGACCGACTAGAAGTTGGGATGAATGTGACGTTCCAAGTTGTGCATGTGAAGGGACATGTGGATAGATACCTACGTGTCCCCATGTACATGCACCTCACTGGAGCGTGCGTATACACACACACACACACACACACCTATGTGTGCCCCACAATGTGCTTCACATCATGGGTGACTTCCAGCTGTGTGGCTCTAGCCTTGACCTACCCTGAGTTCCGGATTCATATCACCAGTCAGGGTGTCGACTGGGATGCTCATAACAGGTTCAAAGCAAGTCTTTGATCTCTGTCTCTTACACAGCCTGCTCCACATCTTTGAGGAAGTGCTCAGGCCACGACGTACAACACCTGGATCTTCCCCTCCTCCACCCTTCCAGGCCCCATGACGGCCCCGGCAGGACCTGTAGGTTCCATTTCTAAGACATTCCCAAATCTCCACTTGCTAATCTCACTTGGTTCTTCAGCAAAGCGAGCATTCGGCCCTGGGCTGGTCACAGCCAGGACACAAGCAAGGGCGCCCTAGGGCAAGGTCTACTGAGTCTGTTGGTGGTGGACAGGGTGCATGGACAGCGCAGGGTTGGGCAAGGGCGGAGGCCTGGCTGGTCAGGAGCATGGAGCTCCACCTGAGTAGGACCTCAAAGGGGAAGCAGGAGACTACTGTCCCTCTCTGTCCCTCTCCTAGCTTCTCTGCTCCAGAATCTGCTACCTGCACATGTGGAACAGGAATGTAGGGCGCAGAGCGTGAGCCTGGGGCCTGGAGTCTGGTTCTCCATCCTGGGTCTCCAGCCGCCACCCCGTTGGTTGGGGAGGGCAGTAGGAACAATATCACTGGCTGGGCTTCTCCTTCCAGAAGCCATAAATCACAAGTGTCACGTTATGAACCTGAACCGGCACCACACTCATCTACTCCATGCAGACGGATGAATGTTTTGTATAAAGATCATTCTCCTTTAAATATTAAGGGGAAAAATTTTCCATTTTCTTTGGTATAGTTTTTTTTATTATATCTCCAGGGCAAAGGCTTCCAATTTCAAAATGTAAATCGATGAGAAACACGATTGAATTTCGGGAACATGGTTTTGCAGCCAACAGTTTGGGATTGGGTCTGAGATTCTGAAGGTTGTATAGGTCTGTATTCATAGTTCACACCGACCCTGTGAGGGTTTGAGGCGTAGCTGGGTCTCGGTTGGCTAACCAGAAGCTAACGTAGGACCCAGTGTCCCTTCAAGAGGGGACAACTTGGATTTCTCTTGGGGATGGGGGCAGGGACTAGAAACATCTTGAACAAGCTTCTCTCCCTGTTCTAACCTCAGTGGCTCATAGTAAGGAGAAAATGGACTCGTGTGCATCAAGAAACAAGCCAGAGGGTGCAATCCATGTGGCTCCTGTGATCCTCCTAGACTTGCTCGAAGAATCTAGGGGGTATCAGGGAGTGATCGGTGAAGATGGGGAGTGGGGGTCTTAGCTCAAGGTCACGTCTCTGAAAGAAGAGAGCCCAGGAGAGAGAAGGCAAGGAGCCCTTCAGAGCCGGGTTCCAGATGAGAGGGGAAGGGAGACAGGAGCTGGGCACCATATAGACCCTTCGCTGCCCTCCCCTTGGTAAACGTCAGGGTTTCAAGCCTAGAGGGCTCTGGGACCCCGAGGAAAGCTCTCACTGTAGGAGGAAGGGAAGGGAGGAACGAGGGTTCCTCAGCCCATCACCAGGGCCTTTCTCCCTCAGGGCCCATTTCCTTCCTTCTCTGTACTGGCCCCGTGTTTCCTCACGGACAGTGCAGTGTCCACAGTAAAGTCCCGGGTTCACATTCTGCCTGTCTGTCCCCTGCAGCGGCCCAGGCCCAGGGGGTGTCTATCTGGTTTTTGGGGGGATCAGGACATTCACTTGCCCTGAACAGAAGGCACAGCAGCCTTGAGGACCATGGAGCAGAACCACCCCCTGAAGCCCCAGGGACCGGCCTTGCACTGACGGGCTCAGCCCTTGCTTGGCAGCCTGTCCCCCAGCCCAGGTCTGACTGGGTCCTGGGATGGCTGTAGCTTCCTGTTCTTCTTAGCTCCTCTCGTCACTTCCTGTGACCATACGCACAGCCCCACTAGGGAGCTCCCGCCTACTGCTTACCTGGCGCTGGCCTCTCCTGGACCCCGACGGCTCCTACTGCCATCATCCTGCTGTCTGTCTCCCCCCTGTACCTTCCCCAGGCGCAGCACAGAGCGCCTCAGCTCGGGGAGCTGTGGGTGGGAGGCACCAATACCACAAGTACCTGGCTTCAGGTTCCCAAACCCCAGAATCCAGAACAGAAAAAGATATGGAGCCAAGACAACATAAATGTCTCAAGAGAGGCAGGGAGAAGTGAGAAACGGGGTCCCCGGGCTTAGGGAAGACGGGGTGGGGGGACAAAGAGGGAGGAGAAGCTCTGGGGCTTCCCAGGGTCTTGCGAGAGGGTTGGGAGGAACTTCAAGGGAAAATGGCCCCAGAGAGCTCTGGTGACTGGGGGTCCAGGCACCCCTTAGAGAGACCTCATGCTTCCTGGATGGGACAGGCTGGAGGAGAGTAGCCAGCGCTGACTGGCCGTGCTCAGGGGATGACAGCCCTCTCTGTAGGTGACGGTGACTCGGGATGGATGGATTTCTGAGTGGCGTGGCTCTATGGGAGCCTCTTTCCATCTCGACACCATCTTGAGGTGGTGTTGCCCAAACTGGAGGGAGGGTGGCCTGGAGGGAACTGCCGTGAGGACTGGCCTCTCGGGAGGGTACTGGAGTGTGACAGGGACACAGCTGCTGTCCCATCTACTGCTCCAGGCAGGAGGGGGTGGGACCCCGCCTTCTCCCCACTTCCCTCCCTGGTGGAATGGAGAGGCCCAGAACCTCCAAGGCCCAGCTGCCCTTGCTTCTTCCTGAATCTGCCCTCCCGGCTTCCGCTTCGACAATCAAAGACGATGAGGGAATGCTGTCCCCATCTGGGCCTGGCCTTCTTAAGAGCTTTGCTTTGTTCTATTCAAGTCCTGAGATGCTGTGGAAAAGCCAAACCATGAAGAGAGTCCTTGGAGACCCCGAGGGAGAGGCGCGTGGCTGTGCCCAGGCTCCAGCTGTCTCTGCCTTGGTTTTAGACACGTGAGTGGCACCATATTGGACTGTGCAGTCTAGACAGGGCTCTTCTGAATCCCACTGTATGACACCAGCCAGTGCTGCATGGAGCAGAATGGCTCAGCTGTACGCTGCCCTTGATCTGCCTACAGACCCGAGAGATAATAATGCAATGCTTTATTATCTTTATTAATGTTTTATTATAAAAAAATACTTGCTGTTTGAAGTCACTGTGCTTGGAGGTATTCAGTTGTACAGTGACAGAGAACTGGGACAGCTTCCCACGGGTGGAAGCTGGGCAGATGCCAGCTGTCAGGGAACCTGGGAAACACAGGCTGCAGGGGCAGGCCCAGGAGTGTCACAAGGACTCAAGATAGAAATTAATTCTAGTCTGTTTCTTGCACACCTGGTGTGTACTCCGATTTGTTCTGGGAAAATCAAAGGAAGCTCCTCCCAGGGCCCGGCCCATATCAACAGATCAGTGAAGCTACGGCCTGCTGTTAGGATGGGGTTCCCCGTGGCTTGCAGAGCTAAGAAGCCACATCCTCCTAGGCCATGCCGCTCAGAACATCCTACTCTGACTGCTTCCAGGAAACAAGATGGAGGGAGGCCAGAGCTCTGAGCCTCCTCCGTCTTGTAGCACAATGAACGTCAGTCAGAAGAGCAGGCCTGTTGTGTCCTCTTCCTCTCCCCCAGGCCTCACCTCCCATCAGTCCTTTGGGTCCCCAAGTCCTTTCTAGGGCTGTTGTACCAACCGCCCACAAGCTTCCTTCCAAGATCAGATCTTTTAAAATTTCCTACCCTGTGGCCAAGACATCGGTCAATGAGCAAGATGACGGATTGGCCTGAAACAGACTTGCCTCCAGAATACGATTTTGCTCCGTAGCAGGAACATGGTAATTAAACTTGGCTAGAGTTGGGAGAACAAAGATTCCCCAGGCAGAGCAGGAATTCACAGAGCACAATACCGTCGGAAGCGGAGTGCAAATCAGGTCACGACTCCGGTTATGGGATGTACCCTCTCTTTTCACAGGGAGCCAACTGTCCCTCCTGCTCTGAAACACCAAGGAGAGGTGAGGCCAGTCGGAGCCACCTGAACCCAGGGAAGAAGTCCGCTCTGCAGACCTTCATCTACTCCCGGTGGCCTTCAGCACGTGTAGGCCCTGCCTCGTGGGGATGGGCGTCGATATGGCCCCCAGCCACGTGTGGACCTCTTTGGTGTGGGGTGGATGTGTGCAAGTTTAACCAGAACAAAACTGGAGGGGGGCTGAGATGCAGACCTTGCCCTCTAAGCCGGCCTGCAGTGCTGACCTCCCTGGCCTGGGCTTCCATTGGGGTCCTAGGCAGGGCCTCTCATCAGGCCTGGTGTGGCCTGAAGGTTAACATTAGCAGACACGGAACTTAGGTCGTTTCCACGTGGCATGGCTCCAAAGGCACCCCAGCTTCTCCATCTAATGCCCGACTCCAGAAGGAGGAATGTCCCCCAAGGTCAGGGGGAAAAGAAATTGGTTTTGTTAGATGCATTTTTGAGTTGGCTATTTACATATATTATATTTTAAGGATGACTTCAGGAATTTTGAGGGTGATTTTGACTCTACCCAATTTTTATGTACTGATTTTGGAGCCACCGAAGTCGTGATTTAATAATCTTCCTTATCTAGCTCACTTATTTTTTTTTAATAAGTGGTAATGAGGCGAACTTGATCCGGTCTCATTTTTGAATTGTTTCAAATTTCACATTAGTATGCTCCTAAATCATGACTTTAATTAAGATGCACATTATAAACCGAGATCAGAAGCAAGCAGTGTTAACATTGCCATACGTTGTCTTAATATGATTTTACCATATTCCCAAAAAGCTTAAAGAAAATTCCTGTTCACCCTGTTGACCAAATAATGTCATGTACCTAAATATGAAACCTCGGACTCCAAGATCATTGTGAAAATTAGCTACCATTGTAATTTATGCCAGCAAGTGGCCACCGTAATGGGCCTGAGGTTGCCTTGAGCCACATCCAGATGCTTGATCTACAGGTAAATCATGGGTAATGTCTGCATAGGAAAGAGTAATGAGAACAGCAGCTGGAAAGAATACTTTATTTAAGTAATATGTTTTACCCTCGTTAAATGCATTAATATTCATGAGTAAATGATTATATATATGAATTTCCTACTGTAATGACCCAGATTCAACTAACCCTCCCCCTTTTTAATGGATACCCAACATCAAAGTGCAGCACAATTCTATCGTGACTTGAACAGGACTGGATATACAATTTATGCACTTATTGCCTCTCTGTGGTCACGGCTGGAATGTGCGTTCCCTCAGGTCTCAGTTGCTGTGCCCTTTGGTGTCCCCTGCGGCACTGTAACACAGTGCCCGGCACATAGTAGGTGCTCCACAGTGTTCAACAAATGTCATAATGGTGCCTGGGTTTTGGCAGGACTGCCGTCAATGGCACAAGAAGGCAGGGAAAGGCAGGTCACAGTGGCTGCAGGAGCAGGGTAGCTGCCTGGAGGGGGTGGGACAGAGCCAAGCCGAGCCCAGCACAGGGGCAGCCTGGCCCTGGGGAAGCTGGCGCAGAGGACGTTTCAGAAGGAGCCGAGGGACAGATTGGGGCAAGGGTGCGGGGGCTGGACAGCGGAGGGGACTGCGTGACCTTTGCAGAAGACGTGTTGCTGGGTGGTGGGGGCGCCCTGTGGCCTTGTCACACTAGCACCTTCTTTTCCAGAAATGTCCTCCCCCTCTCCAAAGGTATTTAGGGGGCTGTCCACTTGCTGCTCGCTCCACACCGCAGAGGCTTCCCTCAGACCAGCACCTGGCAGCTTCTTCACGGACCATTGAAGCTGAGATCAGGGCGTCCGGTCACCTTCTGTCTGCGTATCATCTTTAAAGAAAAGGGGGTGATGAAGCACAATGTCCCCAAATGCCCCCTTTCTGTTCCCCGAACCCAGCCAAGTTGAGGAGACAGCGAGAGCAAGCCTGGCCCCGACCGTCCAGATACACATCTTGAAGGACACTGGCTGCCTCTCCTTCAGACGGGGACAAGGGCAAGTTAGTGTTGTCTTTCTTGCATGGACATCAGGACAGTGGCTCCTTGGGATGCTGGTCACACAAGCAAACAGTGAGCTCAAGCTGATGATGTCCCTTCTCTCGGTGGCGACTGGTGCAGAACTGAGGGCACTGTGGAGAGGGGACCTGTCACTCACCAGCTGTCTGCCCCTGCACCAGATGCTGTGAGGGGCGGAGACACCGCTTGGCCAGGCACTGTGATGGATGGGGGTGCTCCTGGTTCTGCCTGTCACCACCAGAGTCTTGTGGAGCCGTCGCTGATCTCTTCTAAGCTTTCCTCAGTCAATCCCAAGTCTTGCCTGTCATCTCTGGGCACTTCCTTTGTCCTTTCAGCAAGCTTCCCCACTACTCTGGGACATCCGGGCTGTGGATGTGACAGTCTGGGAGGCCAGATTTGATGTAAACCAGGAGCTGTTGGAGGAGGCTGTGTCCTGCCACGTCTGCAGGTTGTACCGCGTGCCCAACACGCTGAGCGTCAGAAGTGTTCTGGATTTCCATTTTTTTTTTATTTGCATACACACAATGAGCTATCTTGAGGGTGGGACCTACATCTAGAGATGAGATTCATTTCTGTTTCCTATAAGATCTCACGCACATGGCCTGACGGTGACTTTTTTTACAATATTTTAGTTATTTTGTGTGTGGAACCAAGTTTTGTGGTACGGGATTTTCCACTGTGGTGTCCTGTCAGTGCTCAAAAATGTTAAATTTTGGAGAGTTTTGGATTGGGGGATTTTGGATTAGGAATGCTCAGTGGGTACTGGACAAATGAGAGTGCGTCTGCAGGTAGAGGGAAACAGAGATTTAAGAGAGAGAGAGAGAGAGAGAGAGAGAGAGAGAGAGAGAGAGCGCTCACACAAAGGAGCGGTCAGCACTGTGCTTCCTGGGCAGGCTGTTCCCCTCAGGCCTGGCTGCCCACGTCGTCCCCACCCCAGGACTCCCCCTTTTGGCTTAAGATAAGCACCCTTGGTTTCTGGCACTTAGCACTAACTTAGAGATTCTCAGATGCATCTGAAGCACGAGTCTGGATTGAGCAGAGAGAAACTCACAAACCATTGTACAGAGCCCACTCCAACCTGGAGAGGCTGTGCTGAGTGGATCACTATTGGATGACGGTGACGAAGTGGGGAAGCAACGGAGAGATGTGATCATGACACAGCCTCCGGTTCGTTGCCAAGGTCAGTGAGCAGAGCACAACCGTCGGCGAACACATGTGCTGGGGGTGCTTGGCCTGGCCAGAGGAGTGTCCCCCACTTCTCCTGCACAGAGACGCAAAATCTTTAGCCCCGCACACTCCAGCAGATGCCAGTTAGTGTTGGGGAAGAAAGTGGGTCCAGAACTGGGCTGTCACTCCTCCATTCCTCCACAGCATCTCCCGCCCAGCCCTCTGCTCTTCACCAGAAGATGGCAGTGCCCTTTTGCCCTCTTCCAGGTCACTCGGATGAGACCCCGTGACTGCAGGGCTTCTCCCCTGGGCCCTGGAAGCCCCCTCCCACCAACACGACCAACCCAGCCAGGAGGCGCCACATCCAGAGCCTGCTCTTTGTCTGGCTCTCTCCTCTCCTCCCCCACGGCAGCCAACTCCCCATTGCTCACCCTGACAGCCACAAACGCCTATTTATTTGCCGACTAACTTCCTGGTGGTTTAATATCCCCTTGAATTACTGTACAATCTCTTTCGAGTTATATTTGATTATTTTTCACATTTAAAAACATGAACACAGTTACCCAACAATGGCACGTGCCGTTACAGTCAGGAATAAAATAGTATTGCAATCCTGTACGTGCATCTTAGACAAGGAGTCAGTCCCTGGAAATTATGTCTCTAGCAGGGAGCGGGATCTGCTGTGATGGGTACCATATAAATGCATATGAGACAATAAATAGTTACAAAGGGAGGGAATGCTGAATAATTAATCCACCCGCCTCTCCAGGACCGTTCTTTATAAATCTGTCCCCCGCGTTCATTTGTTTTTTTACGGAAGCAAATATTTAAAAGTAAAGAATAAGTAATGTCCAGGAAGGAGACATAAAACGAAAAAAATCAGTGGGAGGGAGGTAGAAGATTATAGATGGCGGGGGCTCAGGGCGGCCATGGCAGAAGCTGCGTGGAGCTTACTAAGGAGACAGGTGAGCACAGGATGCTCCCGGGGGCAGTGCTGGACTGGGGGCAGGTCTGAGCAGTGGGCACCCTGGCTGGATCAATGCCTCGACTTCTTGCCTGGACCCGAGTCTATGTGTGGTCGGACAAGGAAAAACTCTCAGGACACATTTCAGAAAATTCTAGAACCCACACACCCTCTCCTGATAGGAATGGATCTCCAAGCATCCCTTTCAGACCTTGGCTTTGATTGGCATCCCTCTAGCAAAGGAGACCTACTGCCTCACTGGTGGCTTGTCTTCTCACTCACAGCCCTGACTGTGAGGAGACTCTGTCCTTCTCTCTGAGCTGCCTTCTGGAGTTTCCCCGAGAGTCAAGAACAGCCCAGACCCTTCCACCCTTCAGACCTATGACCAGAGACCAGCTCCTAGTCACCTCTTCTCCTGGCGATGGGCCTAACGACGCCCTGATCTGAAATTCCCGTGGGTCTAGAATCTTGGGCTCACCTGGGCTCATTGTACCAGTCACTCAGAGCTAATGAGAAATGTGTTTTTCTTTCTGTCTATTTCAGATCTACATTCTTCATAAGATAGATGCTTTGCAAATGTATTCTCTGACTTTGTGGCTTTCATTTTTATTAATGATGTCTTTTAGAGCAGGTGTTCTAAATTTTGATGAAATCCAATTTACCAAGAGAGTACTAGTGGGATGTATGTAAAATGGCCAAACTTGGGAAAGATCCTATGTTTGTAACTTTTTTTTTAAAAAGTTAAGCATTTATCTCGTATGACCCAGCAATTCCACTCCTGGGCATCTGCCTGGGAGGAATGAAAGCTCACATTCCTAAAAAACTTGAACATGAATATCGGGGTAGCTTTATTTTTAGTAGCCAAAATGTGAACCAACCCAAATGTTCACGAACAGGTGAAAGAATAAGCAAACTGGTGTGCCCACACAGGGGATGCTACAGGTCCCCTGCCCACGAGTGAACCCCCAAAAAGTCACGCTGAGTACGAGAAGCCTGACTGGAAACAACTCACATATATGACATGGGTTGATTCCTTCAACTCTCAGGAGACTCTTTTAAGTTTTTCTAATTTTTGCTGTTGCAAATAATGCTACAACTGATGTTGATGTTCTTATAGACTTTTCTTTTTTAATTATTCTGCAGTGTTAGGGATGGAACCCAGGGCCTCTCACATGCGAGGCTAATGCTCTGCACCTGAGCTGCACCCCCAGCCTGAGGCTCCTGAAAGGATGTGTTCAAGAGACTCTTTTAAGAGTGACATTGTTGAGTCATTTTGGGGCCATGTGTAACTTTTTTTTTCCTTCTAGGCACTGCCTGACTATTTTCCAAAGGAAGGTACCAGTTTACTTTCCCACTAGTAGTGCACAAGGGCTCCTATTGCTTCTTATTCTCCCAATCCTCTATGACTGAAGTAGGATTTATTTATTTTTTTTAATTTCATTAGGGTAAATGCCAAGGAGAGTAACTGCCAGATTGCATGGGCGGGGGGAATGCTGAGTTTTGTAAGAAATTGCCAAACTTTCTTCACAAGTGGCTATGCAATTTTGCATTTCTATCTGTGGGGAATGAGAGTTCCTGCTTCTCCACATCCTCACAGAATTTGGAGTTTTCAGTGTTTTGGATGTAGGGCATTCTAAGAAGTGTGTAGAGCTATCACATAGTTGTTTTAATTTGCAATTCCTCAATGACTATGAGTATCTCCTCATGTGCTCACTTGCCATCTTATATATCTTCTTTTGTGAGTTCTCTCTTCAAATGTTTGGCTCATTTAAAATTAAGTTGCTTGTTTTCCCATTGTTGAGTTTCAAGAGTTCTTTGTATGTTTTGGATCATAGTCTTCAATCAGATTGTTTTCTGAAAACATTTATTCCCAGACTTCTCTTCTTATTCTCTTCACATTTTTTCAGAAGTCCTGTATTTAAAAAAAAAAATCTTTTTGGTAGTTATAGATGGACAGCATGCCTTTATTTTATTTGTGTATTTTTTTTAATGTGGTGCTGAGAATCAAACCCAGTGCTTCCCATGTGCAAGACAAATGCTCTGCCACTGAGCTATAGCCCTAGCCCCAGAAGTCTTGTATTTTAATGGAGTACAGCTTGTAAATTATTTCCTTCATGGAATTTTACTCTGGTGTTTTATCTAGAAAGTTGCTACCATATGCAAGGCCACCTTTATTTTCTCCTATCTTAAAATCTGAGTTAATTTTTGTGGAGTGTGTAAGACTTATGTCTGAATTCTTCTCCCCCCACCATTTTTTTTTTATATGGGTGCTCAGGGGCTCCAGTCCGTTTTTGAAAAGACTTTCTTTGTACTCCTTTGACTGTATTTGTCTTCCTCTTTCTTGGTACTGGATTCTGTTCATTGCTCTATTTGCCTTGTCTTTCCCCGGATACCACACTGTCTTGCTTTATTGTCACTTCATAGAAAGTCTTGAGTACTTGTAGGGTCAGTTCCCCAATTCTGAGATTTAATATTGACTGGGGTGTTTGGGTCTTTTGCTTCCCCACAAAACCCCATGCTGAGATTCTGACTGGAGTTTCATTCAATCTGTAGGTCACGTTGTGTAGAACTGACATCTCGACAACACCAAGTCTTCCTATCCATGAATATGGAATACCTCTTCATTTATTTAGTTCTTATTTAATATTTTTCATCAGAATTTTATAGTTTTCCTCATGTAGACCTTGCACATACTTTCAAAAATTTATACCTCAGTATTGTAAATGGTCCTGTGTTTCTAGTTTCATATCACCCTTTCTTGTTAGTTGTAAGTATGTGGGCAGACAATGAACTTTTGTATACTAATTTTATGTCCTGCGACCTTACTATCATTGCTTAATAGCTCCAGGAATTTTTGTCTTTTTGATTTTCCTTTTGCACGAAGACCATCATGTGCTCTGGAACAAGGACAGTTTTACTTTCTTCTTCCAATTTGTTTACTTTATATTTCATTTTCTTGTCCTCATGCATTATCCAGGATTTCCAGTACAATGTTGAAAAGTAGTGGTGAGAGGGAACATTTTTACCTGTTACTAATCTTTGCAGGAAAGCTTGTAGTTTCTCACAATTAATATAATGTTACCAGAGGCCTTTTTTTAAAATGCTCATTATCAAGTTAACAAGGTTCATTTCCATCTCTAATTTGTTAAGAGTTTTTATCATGAATGGATGTTGAATTTTTGTCAAATATTTTTCCTGCAACTATTGACATAATTTTTCTTTTTTAGCCTATTAATATGATGGATTGAATTAAAGAGTTTAGAAAGTTGAACCAGTCTTATACATCAGGAGTAAATCCACTTGTTATGGTGCATATTTCTTATTATATGTTGTTGTAGGTAATTTGCTAATATTTTGTTATCTGTGTTGATGAGAGATAGGGGTATGTGAGTCTACTATCTGGTAATGTCCTTGTCTAGTTTTGGTATTAAAGTAATGTTCTCTCATGAAATAAATTTGGAACTATTCCCTCCAGTTTTATATTTTGGAACAGAATATTAAAAATTAATTTCTTCCTTAAGTAATTAGTGGAATTCACCAGTGAACCCATGTGGGCCTAGTTTTCTGTTTTTCAAAGTTATTGATTTAATATTTTAACAGATAGAGATCGATTCAGATTGTCTTGTTTCTTCCCATTTGAGTTTTGGCACATTATGTCTTTCAAGGAATTGGTCCATTCCATGTAGTTTATCAAATTTGTGGTCATAGAGTTGTTTGTAATATGGTTATTATCCTTTTAATGTGTGGGATTATAATGACGTTCCATCCTTCATTTTTTACATTATTAATTTGTGTATTCTCTCTTTTTTTCTAAATCTGGCTAGATACCTTAATTTTTTCAAAGAATCAATTTTTAGTTTTATTGATTTTCTTCAATTGATTTCCTGTTTTCAACTGAATCGATTTCTACCCTGATTTTTGGTATTTCTTTTCTTCTGCTACTTGCTTGTTTTTTGGTGCCTTAAGTTAAGGCTCAGGTTATTGAATTTTAGATCTTTCTTCTTTTCTATCTCTTTCCAATGTACACATTTCCTTCTAAGCATCACTTTTGCTACATCCTACAAATTTTGAAAAGTTGCATCTTCATTTTCATGAATTCAAGCATTTTAAAATTACTTGAGATTTCTTTTTTGACACTTGCATTATTTAGGAAAATGTTTGATCTCCAAGCATTTGGGACTCAACAAATATCACTTTGTTATTAACTTCTAGTTTTCTTCCAGTAAGATCTGAAGGCAAATACTGATTGTGTGTTCTTTGAAATGGGTTAAGATGTACTTGAAGGTGTGGAATGCGGTTTTGGTGACTCCTCATTTGAGTTGGGAGGAATGTATAATCTGCTCCTATTGAATGAGTGAGATGTCAACTATATCCAGCTGACTGTTGGAGCCCTTGAGTTCCACAAAGTGCTTATTCATTTCTGCCTGTTGGACCTGCCCAGTTCTGAGGGAGGGATGTTAAAGTCTCCAGCTATGATGGCAGGGTTACCTATTTTTCCTTGCATCTCTGGCACGTCTGACTCACAGATTTTGAGGCTCTGTTAGGTGCATTCTCTTTAAGGATTGTTGGGTTCTTGAGCGCTAACCCCGCCATCATGCGGTGCTCCTGACAATTTCCTTGCTCTGAAGTCTGCTTTGTCTGAATGAACACAGCCATTCCTGCTTTCTTTCTTTTCATTGGAGTTAGCAGGACGCCCCCTTCAGTTTTTAATCCAATCCAAGCCCTTACCTTCTTTTAAAGCCCACTTGAGGTGGGTTTGGGACCCTAGTAGCTGAAACACTCCTTTATAACATGACCACACAATCTCTTTATCATGTGGCCTCTGTGGACAACCAAGGGACTTGTTTTCTGAAACCTCGGGAGACGCTGATCTACCGCCACCCTCCACTTTACCAACAAGGGAGCTTGTGTTCAAAATAGCCCCTGAGCCAGGACGAGAAGCCTTGGGTCACACGTAAAAATGGAAGTGGGCCCTTGAAGAGGAAATGCCACCATGTGCTTCTGGCTGAGAGTTGAGCAGAGGAGGGTGATGCCTGCCTCAGAGCTCCAGGGCCAGCTCCCTGTCTGGACACCTCTGCTCCCCTGAGGCTTGTGGGTCACCCTGCCTGGCCTCTGGAAACCTGTTCCACCATAATCACAGTGTCCAAGAGGCTTTTGCTGCACTGTCTGTGTCCTGAATAAAGACTCCTGCTGGGTCCCTGGACAGCCAGCTGACCCTGGGCTTCCACCAGTGCCCAGTGTCAAAGGGGCCACTTCTTTCAAGGCCTCTCCATTTTCTGGTGACTGGAAACCTGTCACCTCGAGTCTCACCTGGATTATCCCAGTGGGACCTAACTGTCATCACAAGTGTCTCTGTGAAGAGGGGGGCTGCGGGTCCTCTGCTATGTTCCCAGCAGGGGGTGGAGGGTGGAGGCATGTGATGTCACACTGGGGTTAGACGGGAAGCCTGTCCTCCAGGGGCTGAGGTGTCTGTCTTCTTTATCAGGGAAGGTGAGCCACTTTCTGGGCAGTACAGTAAGAACACACCGTGTCCCTGCCTCAGAATCCCTGAGTCTGCAGAGAATGACGGTAGCAGGCTGGATGTCAGAGGCAGAGCCTGGGGCACGCAGCACGTGGCAGAAAGTGAGGAAATAGGAAGGCGGAGCTCATGGGGGGGGTGACCCTGTGTATGAGTGTCCTGCTGCTGCTGTAACAAGTCACCAGCAACATCGTGGCTTAAAAGAACATGCATGTATTCTCTTCCGGTTCTGGAGCCAGAAGGCTGAAGTCAGCGTCCCTGGGCAAGATGTCAGCAGGGCTGGCTCCCTCTGGGGTCATGGGGAGAGCCCCATTTCTGGCCTCTTCCAGCACCCAGCCACCTGCAGCCCTTGGCCTCTGTCCCCTCCTGGACCCCGTGCTGTTCCATCATCATAACAACCCTCCCCACCCTTTATAAAGATACTTGTGATGACATTTGGGCCCCACCTGGATAATCCAGGTCCTTAATTTGATCACAGCTGCACAGTCCCTCTGAAAGTCGGGAAACACCCACCTGGGCTTCGATTCAGCCCATGGCATCTGGAGGACCCTCTTCTTGCCTGATCTTGGGTAAGTCACTTCCCCTGGAGCCTCCCTTCTTCCTTGTAAAACTGAGATGAGAATCCCAAGTGCAGAGAGGCTGCGGCTTTAGAGACTAAAGGAACCATGGGAGCAAGTTAGTGCCTCGTGTGCCACGTGGATTTTGATCTCTGCACTTGAACTTCTTCTCCCAGACCTACCCTCAGCCCTCAGCCCTCAGCCTCGTCACCTGCAAACACGGGCAGCATTTGCAGGTGGACACGTACAAAAAGGACAGCGTGGGGTTCTAGGTAAGTCCCTTTAGATGACCCCCCATTTGTCCTTGGCACCTGGCTGTGGTGCAGGGTACCTGGTCTGCAGGCCCTGAGGCTTCCTTTCTGATGATATTTTGGAAAGCAACATTGAAGGCTGGGACCCTCCAACTGCAGTGTGCACAGGGACAGGGGACATTCCACCCACTCCTGTGGTCCCTGGGCAGCTGTGACCTAGAGAGAGAGCCAGGTTCCCGGGGTGGTGTGCACACAGTCAGTGCTCAGTACATGAGGGCTTCCCTCTCTTGTCTTCTTGGCTCCTCCTGCTTCTGGTGGGCAGTGGCTGGACCCCTGGTGTCCCTCCTGCCTGGGGTCTGGAATGGGAGTGGTGAAAGGCAAGGGCAGTGTCAATGGCAGCTGTCACTGGGATGCAGTGATCTGGCACACTACCTAGTGGCCAGTGCTTAGCTCCCTGCGGACACGGGGAGGATCCCCAGAAGCAGGGGTGTGCAGCTGTCCTGGTGGTCCCAGGTAGGAGCGGCTCCACAAATACCATCTGCTGACACGGATGGCCCTGGAGCCTGGCCCTCCTCAGGGACACCCATGCCGCATTTGCCCTGGCAGAGGGGATTCTGCAGTGACCCTTTGGGATTAGGGTGGAATGGAGACCTCCTGGGGTGGGGGACAAGGACCTGTGTGTGCCTCTCACATGGCATCCCCCTCTCTGATGTGAGGAGGGGTCATTTACCCATTTCACAGACTTCCCTGGAGTCCCAGGGTGGCTTCGGCTTGGAGGGAGGGTCTATGTGCTGGGTCTGGGCAGGGCCCCGGGGGCGCGCGCAGCCTCTTGCTGGGCTACGGCCTCCTCTGCTCCCCGCCAGGGCCTCTCATCTTAGTCTTAACATCCACCAGGTCAACAGCTCACTCCACAGAAGAAAGGGCTGAAGAATGACCTTCCCTTGTGCTCTTGGAGCTCTTGTTGGAGTCGTACTGGGGAATGGACATGAAGGGCCAGGGAGCCCTGACCACCTGCCACCGTTGCGGGGTGCTGGGCACTTCAGTTTGCACCCACCTGCCCCAGCAGGAGCCTTTCCTCGCGGCTTCCCTTCACGCTACAGAGGATCCTTCCTGCAGAGATGGCAATGCGTGGGAGCAGGAGCCTTCCATAGATTGGGCGACACAAAGCTGATTGGCAGGTGGAAAGAGTCCCCAGAATGATGTCACTTTGAGGTCCTGCCACTAGGCTGGAACCCAGGGAAGCAGGAGTCCCTCAGCCTGGCAGATGTGGGGGTCCAGAGTTCGGGGACAAGTGGCCTGGGCTTTGAGAGGTGGCATGGGGTCTTCCTGAGAGAGAGCCCTCTGCTCTCTGGAGGCGGACCCGGTCCCATCAGTACCCGCCTGGTCCCCGTCTCCAGGCTCAGACTTCCTTTCTTAAAGCTCAAGAGCAGAAGCCGACTGCCCCTGCACCCGGTGCTTACGATGGCCACAGAGCCTGGGAAGAGTCCCTCTGGGGTACTTTAAGGGAAGCACCTGCAGCCCTTTGGCTGTGCCAACTCCAAAGGAATCCTGGGGACAGCAATGCCCAGGCCCTGGCCGTCCCATCACTACACATGCAGAGAAGATGGTTTTGCTGAGCCTGTTGGACACCCTCCTTCCCTCCCTTCCAGGCAAGAGACAGCTCTGTCCGGGCACTGGTGCCTGCTGGGCCCCAAGGCCTGACCATGGAGAAGGTGGACAGGGAACACCAAGGGGCTGGGAAGAGGGCTGACCGCCAGGTCGCGGGCGAGCCAGCAGCGTGGAGAGGAACTGAGCGCCTGGGCTGTGCGCCCGGCGGGGTGTCCTGAGCCTTCGATGTCTCAGTGCCAGCCGCCAAATGCCACTTGGAGACCTGATTCTACAGACACGTCACAATCCACCCTCCCCACACTGTATGGAGTCTCAGCCTCATTCCCAGTGGCCGGAAGCTCGATCTGAGATGATGGTGTGACAGAGGTGAGGTCGGGAGAGAGCCCGGGTGGCGACGCGGCGGGTGGGATGCCATGAGTGTGGAATGGCGGAGGCTGCATGCCGTGAGGATGGGCCCCTGCAGTGCCCAGGCCACTCCCTGCACCCCACCCATGCTGGTGGGTCTCAGCCATTTGAAGCTCCCAGAAGGAGGTCTTCAGAGCTGATGTCGTTGGTCATGGGGACATGCCATGCCCCGCTTGGAGCCGGCAGCCCAGGGCAAGCCACATGCACAGACAACGGGGCCAGCTCCTAGCCTGATGGTACCCGGAAGCCACCATCCCCTGCCTCCCCCAACCAAGGGCAGAGACCCTCCGTGGAACCCCGAGGCTGGCATCTCTTCTCCAGACCCAGAGAAATCTGTGGGACCGGAAGTTCACACGTCAGTCCCCCAACACAGCATACAATGAATCAATTATATCTTACTGTGGTGGCTTTTGCTCCCAAACTGCCACATGTATCATCACACAGCCTGCCCGACTGCTTGGACCTCACTTACCTGCAAGAGAGAAACAGATGGTTGACAGCCACCTTCCCCTGGGACAAACCCGCTCTGGGACAGCTGGTGCAGCCCTCGAACGGAGGGAGAGTCGAGGTCCCAGAAGGCCCCCTCACCAGGGCAGTTCCACATGGGGGCCATGATATTTCTCTTTGTGGCTTGACCTTGACCAAGTCCCCAGCCTGAGAGAAGTGAGAGCAGGGACCAGGGAGGGGTCCCGAAAGAGGCTCTTCCCAGGGACCCTGAGCAAGGGGAGACCCCACGCACAGGATAATGGACAGAGGGACCCAGCAGGCCCTGAGCATGAGGCATTTCTGCAGGAGCTTTTGTCTCCTGGGCTGAGGGGTAGGTGCCACCTCCAGGTTAACTTCCCTGGGAGGGAACAGCATTGACCAAGGTGAATTCTTTTTACTTAGCAACCCGGGGATTTGTGGTTGGTGCACACTTGTTAGGCTCTGTTCAGCTGCAAGCCAAAAGGAATGGGCAACTCTGGGTGGGGTTAGGGTTTCCTTTAAAAGATGATGTTCACCCTCGCTGGGTCCATGTGAGGACAGATGATCTCTATTCCTCCTACGCAAAGCCCGTGTGTAGTGGGCATTTCCCTCTTGGAAGCTCCCAAGCTTCAGTCCCCCAGAGCAAGGCATGTTAGTTAGGATCTCGGGCAATTGTCAAGATAGGACTCAGAATTTAAAACACTAATGCTCTCCCCCTATTTGTACGCACAAGCTGGTGCACACTGGGAGACTTAGTAACCATAGTTTGTCCCCCTGTTATGCTCCAGATACTTGGTGTGTGTGTGGATGACGGCGGACACTGTTACAACAACCTTGAAGAAGAATCAGAACAAGTTCACTGTCAATCTTTCCCTCAAAGTGATTCATTTTAACCCAACTATAGATTTTGGCACCATTATCCAGCAGCCCACGGCCCAAACCACATGGCTATGTTCACCTGAAATTCAAGATGGCGGCACTTGGCACAGATTTAGATTGAATCACGATTTCCTTCCACTTGCTAAAGTCTTTCTAGTGCGAGGCTGGGTTAGGCAGGGTTCTCCCCTCCAGCCTCCTCACAGGGCTGATATGCACACTGTGATTTCTCTGGGCCATTTCTTGGCATGGGACCACTGTCCTTGTGTCAGCAGATGGGAATAATGTGTACCTGGCTCTCATATCCATGATACGCAGGGCACTTTGGCCCCTCCCTGTTCCCCAGTTCCACAGTGAATCCATCACTGGGTCCTATTGATTCTACTTTCTAAAATTCTCTAGGCTCCACTGCCATCACCATCTATTATGATCTCCATTTTGTAAACAAGAGGAGGAGTGTGGAGGGGCGAAGTAACCTGCCGAGTTGACAAGTTGGTCGTGGACACAGGATTCAACCCCAGAAATCAGGCTCCAGAGCTGGGCCCCAGCGGAGCTCGGAGGGAGTTTGGGGCTCCAGCTGGTGAATGTTTTGAATGTCACACAGCAATTTTTGAGATGTCGACTCCACTTGCGCTCAGTCGTCGCTGGGCCTCCTGCAACGCTAACCAGAACCATCTGCAAGGAAAGCTCTGCGGCTGCGTGGAGCTGGGGCTTCTTATTAAGCAGCCGTGGATCAGCGGCTGCAGAGCTGGGGTCAAGCAGCATCTCAGGTGGAACCTTTTGAAGAAATAGATGGCAGGCTCCCGCCTACTCCACCTAGGGGAACCTGGCTCGCCCACCCGGGGTCTCTCCTCCTCGGATGAGTCAATGGGCCCCTAACTGCAAACACCTGCGCTGGCAGCCTGGGCCTCCGGGCCATCGCCAGGCCGCTGCTGCCCTCTGCTGGTCAAAGCTGGCATTGCCAGACTTCTCCCGGTTCAGGGATGCGGAGCCCAAGGCCTTGGGACAGGGTCTCCTTGTGACTCCTGAGCTGTGGCTCCTACCGTCCCTGTCTTCTTTGGGCGGGGAATGGCCCCAGGAACTTCAGGAGCTGGAGGAAGAGAGCTGATTCTGAGTGCCCGGACCAGGAGGAAGAGGAGGAGCAGAGAGAGAGTTCCGGGTGGAATGGGACCAGGAGGAAGGGGAGGAGGGAGGTCCCATGGAGGCCCCAGGACGACCTCATTATCACCTTTAAGTAATTTCCATCCGCTGAGGAACAGCCATCAATATCTTATTTTCAGAAGCAGCCCCTCCGAATGGTCCAGTAATTTCCATTCCCTGGTCAAGAACTTAGCCCATGAGGTCAAGCTGCCTGGATTTGCATTTCATGCCCTTGCTGTGTGACCTTAGGCAAGTTACCTAACCCCTCTGGAAGGTCTGTTTTTCCCACGGGGAAACAGGGATGCTGCAGGATGTAGAGAGGCACCCAAGAAGACTCCAGGGACAGAGGCAGACAGGCCACAATGCCCAGGAAGGGGGACAGTGGGAAACCGCCAGATGCGGCAGGGGTTTGAAGCTGGCCTGCCCCGCCCCCACCCCAGGGCAGGTGGCCTGGTTTCCAAGCCCCAGGCTGAGGTTGGAGTGGTGCTGTACTGCTCTGGAGTGCCAACTGCCCATCTGGCAGCACGGGGACCTGCCTGCCCTCAGGCTGGCTCAAACCTTGCTGGGTGGCTGAAGCATGTCCCTACCCTGGGAGCCACTGTCCTTTGTCCTTTGGACACGTCTCACTTCTCTGCCTAGAGCTGAACCGAGAGGGCAGAGAACCAGAGGCCTTTCCTGGAGCCCTGAGCCAGCCCATCTGACATCAATGCGCCAACCCCAGAAGTCGGTCCAGTCCCCACTAAGGACATGACAGCAGGTGCACCTGGAATCCCTGGGCGTATCTGTTTTGGTCACGTATATATAAATACCATTGTCATAAAATAACCTTTCTGTTCAGGGGAGGCTGATTCGGTGGGGGTTTTGAACGTCATCTCTCAGTGATCCTGTGGGGGTGTGGGTGGGCTGGGGTGAGGGACGATGGCAGCCCAGGCGGAGGTCTTATTGGACTCCGGCTCCCCCTTGCAGGCCGGCCCTCACACAGGAGGTCTCCTGTGCCAGAGCCATCATGGGGCCTCTGTGGAGGGAGGACCATAGCACGCATCACCCAGACCGCAGAGCACTTAGGATGTGGGGGTGTCAATAATAGGTGCTCAGTAAATGCTCACTCCCACCCACCCTCTGCCTCCCAACAGCTGCTCTCTCTGCACCATCACTGGCCTGTGGCGTGACCTTGGGTCGACCTTCCCAGGTCCACCATTCCCCTCCCTAATGGACAGGAATGCATCCAGGTGGAAAGCCCTGCTGGGAGAGCTCAGGTCTGGTTCAGGTCAATGGCTGAGCCATCAGGCAGGCGGATGCATGCAGCAGATGCTCAATTAGTGTCCTCCTAGTGGGTGACTCACTGTCACTGGCACAGGAGAGCAGGCTGGGGACAGCCTCAGCTACTCCAGGCTCCAGGAGCGCCCCGTGGGCGGAGCTTGGCCCCTCCCTTGTCCTGGCTGCTCCTCCTGCTGTCCCTCTGCCCACCGGGCTCAGGCGCTGTCCGCCCTCCTCCCTGGGCATTCCCACAAGCGGCACGGCTCCGTGCTCTCTGCGCCCGCAGGGCCATCCTTTCCCTCCCGCCAGGCCCTGCCCTCAGCCCCGACCCTGTCCCCAGCTGCCTCTTGACGTTTCCACACCGAGACGCTCAGATCTGTAGAACAGCCCGGGGACTCTCCCCGCAAACCCGCCCCGTGTCTCCCGTGGCATTTAATGGAACTGTCCTCCTGGATGCTCAGATGTCACTTGGCAAACTTCATCACATGTGTCCCTCTCACCCCCACATGTGGCCATCACCGTCCTGACATCCTGTCGGCTTGACCTTCAGGATACGCCCAGAGTCTAGCCCCTCCTTGCTCTGGCCAGCTGTGCCTCTGCTGCCCTGTCTGAGGCTCTGGCACCCTTGCCTGGCCTCCTAACTGGTTTCTCTGCTTCTGGGGTCTACGGCACCACTGCAGCCCAATGAGTGTGTGTGTGTGTGTGTGTGTGTGTACTGGGAATTAAACTTGGGGTGCTTTAACCCTGAGCTCCATCCTCAGCCTTTTTTGTGTTTTACTCTGAGACAGGGTCTCGCTAAGTTGCTGAGGCTGGCCTCTAGCTTGTGATCCTCCTGCCTCAGCCTCCTGGGTTGCTGGGATTATGGGTGTGTGCAACTGTACTCAGCCCAGTGAGCCTTTGATAGAACTAACTTGGATCGTTGTCCTCTTATGTTCTTCAGTAGCTCCGAATTTCCCCACAGTCCTTGCAAAGATACTTCTCTTGGCTGGAAAGAAAACCCAGAACAAGACAGAAACTGGGATTTCACAGTGGGGGGAACAGACAGCAGTGAACAGCTTCACCTGTGGGTGGCTTCAGTGGGGAGGGGTCTATGAAGTCTTTGCTGACGTGGGCCCTGGCTACACTGGATAAGGGGGTCAGGGCGGGCCTCTCTGAAGAGGTGACATTTACAATAACAGAGACTTAGAGTTGAAAGGGACTCTGAGACATCTGCTTTAATGGGTCTTCTGGCTTCATTCATATATGGGAGAGAAAGCAGCCCAGAGAGGTGAAGTGAACAGCCTAAGCAACACAGCACACCAGTTATGGAATTGGAGTTCCCAGTTGGCCTCCTGGCAGTTTAACCTGCTGGCCGGGAGCTGTGATCACCAACAGACATCTAGGATCGCAGTGAGCTATCAGTCCACACACACACAGAGCTGTCCTTCAGTCCTCAAGAGGACTGGTTCCAGGACCCCCCCACCCCCACCCCAGGACACCAGAGTCCACTGGCGCTCCGCCCCTGTCTGAAATGGCAGGGAATTTGCACTTAGGCTAGGCACATCCTCCCCTGGACTGGTCACCTCGGCATGACCTATGACCCCCAATGCAATCAATGCAGGTGCTGTGAGGAGCTGTCATCTGCTCCGCTGAGGGGACAGGGACGCGTTCCTAGCCGTCGCACTGGCGGATTCCTCTTTCTGGAGAGCTGTCCTGCAGAGCCCTGAGAACCCGCGGGGACTTTTTCGGGTGCCGTAGACCCCGGAAGTCACTTCTCAGCGACGTGTTCCCCGACCGCCCAGCCGGCTGCTTTCTCTGCTCCCGCACGTGCCGCCCTCCCCTCGTGCCCCTCCTGCGCGACCGCGCTCAGCGAGCCTCGGCTGGGGGCTGGGGCGCGGGTGGTGGCCTTGCTCGCGAGCCGCGGCTTCGGACGGGGCGCGGGCCTGCCTCGCCCTCTCCGGACACCAGGTGGCGCCCCACACCAGCAAAGCCTCGCGCTGCCCGCGTCCTCCTCCCCGAGCGCGGGACCTCGGCGCAGCCTCCCGGAGGCAGGACCCCCCTCTGAGACCGGCGGGTTCCCAGGTCTCCTCTGAGGAGGGGGCAGGAGACGGCCTCTTCCAGGCACCCTCTGTGCCCAGCCCCAGGCCTCCTCTCTGCCGCATTCCACGCCAGGGAACGCGCTGGAAGGCCGACCGCGCGCTAGGGCTGTGCTGGGTGATTTTTTTTTTTTAATCTGTTGTCCCACTGACTCCTCACTATAGCTCTGTGACATCAGCATCATTGTCCCAGTTTGTAGACAAGATCACTGAGGTCCAGAGAGCCCAGGCTACTTGCCTGAGGTCACACAGCTGGTAAAGGCATTGCCTGACTCCAGGTCAGCCTCCTTCCACTCCTGAGTGGCCCTGCCCTGCACTAGCCTGGGAGGATCTGGAGCTGCCCCAGGTCTGTCGGGTCTGTCACCTAGGAAGGGACGCCCCTCTGGCTTACTGGCCCCCGTCTTTCATCACTGCCCACATCCCTGGCGATCATCCTTGCATAATGATGTACACTGAGTCCAGAGAGGTTGTAACACAGACTGGGGCTGCTCAGCGCAGCTGTGTCCCCACCCCCTGCTCAGGGCTGCCCTGGGGTGGGAGGCAGAGCTCTGCAGCCTGAGCCCCTGGGCTGCTTCTCTTCAAAGGATTCTCAAAAGCCTGGCAAGGCAGCACCAGGGGCCGGGTGAGGCCTGCGGCTCCCAGGGGCCTCCCCTGGTGGGAGGGGATACAGGCAGGGGAGGGTCACTGGCAGCCCCGGGGGCCTCAGCGCCTGCCCTGGATTTGGGGTCAGGTGGTCCCCCAGCCCCAGGCCCCGGCATTCACGCTCCCTGAGGCAGAAACGGATTCCTTTGATTCTGATGCGTGGTTTTGGCTTCCCAAGTCAGAGGAGCCTGGCCTGGGGGTGGGCGGGAGGGCAGGGACCAAGGCGCTGAGGGGGGGCGCCAGTGGGGACCGCAGCCAGCCTCCTCCTTGTGGCAGGCTGCTGCCTGCCCTGGACCCTGGGAGAGGCTGGGGGAGGTGCAGCTGCCCTGTTGGGACTGTCCTAGGAGGGGGGGGGGTGGGACATGGCCTGTGGTCACCCCGCAGGACCATCGTTGGCCTGCAGGTGCAGGCTCCACTCTGGGCTGATCCAGTGCCACCTCTGCCCTGATTGGGACTTGTCCCAGGTCACCGGTGGGGGTAGGAGGGGCCTGGGGGAGCCGGGGACCCCTGAGGAGAAGCCCTGAGCACCAGGCAGCGCCAGCTCCAGACGGTGGCCTCTGCTCAGTGGGGCAGAGTGGGCCAGGCAGCTCTGTGTGGGGACCGCTGGCCTCTGCGCAGGGACATGATGCTGCTTGTTTTTAAATGCCATCTGGAAAGGTCCCTGCGTCTCTTCTGCCTCCTCTTTGGGTCTGGAGCTGCCTTGTAAAAGCTTCGCACACTGTTGACGGGCACGCGACCTGGCACGGCCACTAGGGGGAGGGACAGGGGTCCTCCAACAACCGAAAATAGTCTACCATGACATCCAGGATCTCTACTGGGTCAAGATCCACAGGAAGTACCATCAATAGGGCAAAGAGACACCTGTAGCCCGCGAACATCGCAGCACTGTTCACAACAGCCAAGACATGCAACGCGTCTGGGTGCCCGTCACCAGATGAATGGGTAAAGGGAGTGTGGTGTGTATACAGTGGAGTATTACTTAGCCATGAAGAAGAAGGAAATTCTGTCATCTGCAGCAAAATTGACGGAGAACATTATGTTAAGTGAAATAAACTAGAGAGAGAAAGACTAGCACCACATGTCCTCTGGCATGCGTGGAAGTTAAGGGGAAAAAACCCTTAAATATAGAATAGGAATCAGCAGAGCAAAGAGACACTGCAGCCCGTGTTGGTTGGGGGTGGAGGGTGGGTAAAGGAGGCTGGATTTGATCAGAGCGTGCTGTGTGCACGTAATGAGCTGTCACACGGAACTTCATCAGTGTGTGCAATTAATAGACGCTAACCACGTTTTAACAAAAGCTTTGATGTGGTGAATGGCAAAGCCAGTCGCCATGGCTCAGCACTGCCCAGTCCTGGGTCGTGGGTCCTGGGGGCCACAGGTGTGGACAGCACAACACCCTCAGCATTTCCTGTGCACCTACTAAGTGCCAGGCCGGGTGCTGGAGCTCTCAGGTCTCTGTTTCCCCTCCTCACTGCCGCCCTGGGAGGTGGGAGTGATGGCTCCCACATCACGGGTGAGGAAACCGCCTGCCCAGGGTGCCGGGTGGAGAGGGCAAAGCCTTCTGAGGGCTGGAGGTGCTCTCTCCTGTAGAGTCAAGTTCACAGCCATCATCTCGCCGAGTCGAGGGACTGTCTCTGTTTATAGAGGAGGGAATAGAAGCTCAGAGAGGGAAGTTGCCCCGCCAGGGCCACACAGCGCGTCTTACCGCATACTGACCTGCCTGTCCCCTGTCCCTTGGACACGGCTGGGTTTTCTGACGGGGAGGGACTTTGCCTTGGTCAAGTCTGTGCCCCAGAGCAGGTGCCTGGCTTTTCCAGGTGGACAGGCCGTCAGCCCCTGAAGCCCCGTCCTGCTCTTGACCAGAGGGGCCTCTGTGTCCCCGCCTTGTCAACTGCCCGCACTGGCCTGCCTCGCCCTGCTCAGCTCCAGCCCCCTGGGAGGGGCAGGTCCTACCTGGGGCTGGCTGTGGGGTGGAGCTGGTCCCCTCCTAGGAGGCCTGGGGCTAGCAGGAATCTGGCCTGGTGACTTCATCCCTCTCCTACATCTGAGCATGTGTGTGGTGTGGGGTGTGGGGGTGGAGGTGGCCCAGTGGGGGGCATGGAGGTGGGCCTGCACGCTGACCACACCCTACAGAGAAGGGGACCAGTAGAGGACAGGGAAACCCTGAGTGCGTATGTCCTGACAGCAGAGCCACCCGAGGGGAGCCCGCTGGCTGGGGGTGGAAGGGGAGGTGTCCCAGCTGGGGGAGGTGTCCCCACTGCCCCTGGAGGCGGCCTGCTGCCCCCTTGCTCCTCTAGGACTCGTCCAGGGTGTCAGTCTCGGGGGGGGGGACAGGGTGTGGCTTGAAAGTCCAAGAGCCCTCCCAGGGCTGAGCAGGTCCCAGGGGAGGACCTTTTGCCCTCTGACCGGGGCTCTTATGCCCTCGTTCCTCTGTCCCCTGTCCCAGACGTAGGCCCTGAGCCAGGAGGGCCCTGAGGTCCAGCCCGCAGCCCGGGCTCCGCTGGCAGAACACCCAGGCCACCTGCCCAGGCGCCCGGCCGCAGCCTGTGTGGTCAGGGCTGTTTCCCAGGGGGTCTGAGCAGCCAGCAGCAGGAGGCCTGTGCACCTTGGGGTGCAGGGGGGACAGGTGCTCCCTGGACAGCAGCCCTGGGTGTGAGGTGCGGGAAGAGGGGGAAGGACAGGGAGTCGGGTTGGGTGGCCTGCTGTGTGACAGATGGAGGTGCTCCATGTGGGCTGGGGAAGGGGCCTGGCCAAAGCACAGGGCGGCCAGAGGCCAGAGGCGACCTCCAGGCCCGGCCTCAGCTGGAAGGAGCCAAGGAGGCCACGTTCCTGCCTGACCTTGGTGGGGGTCGGAGCCCCTGTGAGGCCTGGGGCCCCGCCTGCCGCCGGCTCCCAACTCTAGACATGGATCCTGAGAATGACCTTGAATGTCCTGCCAGGGATGTGCGCGCAGCCTCTCGTGGGGATGAATATTCATGCTCCGCCGGCACCTGAGCAGGACAGCCAGGCCTGGTGGCCGTGAAATCATGCCAGGGCCCAGGTCTGGGGCAGGGCAGCGTCCCATGTCACCTAGTGGACAGTTGTGAGACCTGGGTGCCTCCTCCTTCATCACGCACTCATGAGTTAGGTTTCTTCCTAAGTCTGTGTCCCAGCGGACCCTCACTGGGCCTCCGGAGGACATTCTGAGCATGGCCAGGAAGGAGGCCCCTAACACCCCCAAACATACTTAGAGACGGAGGTGGACGTTCGTCTTGAGGTCCACTGTGGGCAGTTCTAGGAGTATCCACATCCCCGGGCCTCAGTGTCCCACTTGCCACACGGGGAAGGCGGTCCAAAGGCACAGTCCTCTGCAGGAAGGAAATGCCCTGATTCCTGTGAAGGGACTTGGCTCCGCAGCCCTTGGGGTGGCTGACCGTGAGGGACCGGGAGGCCGGTGTGCTGAACAGGCCGCTGGGAGGTTGCTGGGTCCAGAAGTCCCCCTTCAGGGAGCACGGCCATCTCCTGGGCCATCTCTGAGTGACTTGGGGACAGGCTCTCATGCTTGTCTGTCTGCCCAGGGGAGCCAGAGTCCCTCTCCTCTCTGGCTCCCTGCTTCAGCCCACGTCCCTCAGGATGCACCTGAGTGGGCAGGGGCAGGTGGCCCCAGGCTCTCACAAGCCCAGCCTTGCTGTGTACCGCCCGGGTAGGGGTCATGGCACAGGTGGGTCCAGGACAGGCCCAGCAAGGGCTGTCTCCAAACCTAGCAGAGTTGTGTGGGTCCTGGCAGATGTCTGGGGGACACCCATGAGCTGTCCCCAGGACTTGGGCACCCAGGTCCATGGGGTCGGCCGGGCTCTTGGGCAGTGGTGGGTGGACTGCAGTTTTGTCATTTTTCTGGGACTTGCAGGGACCTTGTCCTGCCCCAGCTCAGCTTGGCATGATGGGAAGCGTTAGCCAGCTCCGGGGACAGCCAGCAGTGTCCCCTTCCCCAAAGCTACAGCGGGAACGTCCCCTAACGGTTCCTGTATTGGAAACGTAATCCCCAAATTCACGTGTTGCTGGATTTTGGGGTGATTTGGGTTAGGTGAGGCCTGGAGGGTGGGGACCCACGAGGACAAGAGTGGTTCTGTAAGATGAGGAGGGGACACCTGGGTGGCACGCCGGCTCCACCTGTCCCTCCACGTGGCGCCTTCGGCTGACGCTGGCTCTCGGTCTGGACTTCCCAGCCTTCAGGACCGTCCGGGAAACGACTTCTGCTGACCATAAGCTACTCGTGATATTCTGTGGCATCAGGGAGTGGACCAGGGAGCCCGCTGACCTGGAGTTAGGGTCCTTCCCATGGGGAGCCAGGCACGGTCATGGGAAAGTCAAGGCCAGGGGTCTAGAGGTCCTGCGACTTCATTTCCGCCCTGCTGCTTGGACGGGTGAGTGGGTGACTGTCCTCCATCTTCCTTTTCCCCACGTGCCTTGACTCAGAGGGTCATTGCAAGGGTCGGGGTGGGGGGGTTCCGACGAGGAATCTCTAGGCGCAGCGTCCAGTGTGTTCTCCTCGATGGCTACCAGGGGGGGGTCGCACACTCCTCTGCCTCAAACCTCCTGTCACCTGCCAGCTCCTCTTGGTGGCCCTCAAGGCCCCGGGGGTCTGGGCCTCTTCTCTGCCCCTCACGTCCCCACTCACACACGCTGGGCTCTGGTCTTGCTGAGCCTGGGGAGAGGGTGGGGGCCTTGGGCTGCGCTGTGCCCCTCCCTGGCCTGCAGAGCTCTGTCCTCCTGGCTGGGTGGCTGCCTGGCCATTGTCTGCTTGGTGTTGCTTCCTGGCCACTGAATCCAAAGCCACGTTCTCTGCCCAGCCCGCCCAGCCCCACGGCATGCGCTGTCCCGCAGGCTGCCCTCCCAGCACCGCGTCCCCGAGATCCTTACAGGAGGTGAAATGAGACGGTCCCTTGTCTTGGGGTTTGGGCTCAAGCCTGGGGACAATGGGAAGAGCTGGGGAGTAGCCCATATTCTAAAGGGCGGCTGGACGCACGCTAGAGGACAAGTGGCCTGGATAGTGTGACCCCCCTCCACCCAGACACCGCAGGAGGCTAGAGATTCCAAGACTGGTGCAAGCAGAGCAGAGAGAGCTTTGGATTTCCTCCTCCCTCCCACGGGAAGTGACCTCCCAGGTCACAGCCCCTGGCAGGCAACCAGAGCCAGGGGTCCTGAGCTGCAGACACGCTGCAGTGCAGCCGTGAAGCTAGGTGACATGGCCCTGTGTCCCTGGGCTTGGACAGAGATTGGAAGCTGCACACCCCCAAGGAGTCTGGGAGGCTGGGGAGGTGCTGGCCTGGCCTCAGGGGACAACTGGGGAAGAGGTGCCTCTGTCCTCCATAGCACAAGGGTTTCGAAGTTTCCTGTGGCCAGGAGGGCTCTGAAGAAGGGGTGCAGCCTGGAGGGGCCTGGGGGCGATACCCTCAGGGGCTCAGCAGGACGAGGCTGGGAGGGCTGGCTTGCAGAAGCCATCGGCCTCTGTCTGCTTTCCCCTGGGAAGACCCCCCCACTGGTTGTCACAAGGAAGCGCTGGCATTGAATGCCATGTCCAGGTTGGAGAACTCGGTCAGCCCGAGCTGGCCGAGAGAGAGCCACCCAGCAGCACCCAAGGCCAAGGCCCTCGTCCTACCTCTGCCAATCATCTACCCTGGGCCGGAAGTAGGAGGTCAGGAGGAGGAGGAAGCGAGGAGGCGGGTGCACCATCCTGCCCTCCCCCCCCCCCCAGGGAGGTATGAGCCAGCGCAGGGTGGCTCCCTGGAGGCTCGAGGCTGAGGTCGGGCCTCTAACTGGGCAGGATGCTTGAGAACCGAAAGCTCTCCTGAGACGAGGGCTGAAGCGATGGGAAACCCAGAGCAGCAGGTGACGTTGCCACATGGTGACAGGATGGACAGCAAGGACTGTGCCCAGTCAGGGTTGGAGACAGACTCTGGAGAAAATGACGTGTCTGTTATTAGTGTCCCCGTTGTGCTGGCGCCATCAGTGAAGTGGTCACCTTCTGGTTTGCTTATTTGTTAGTTCATCTCTGGCCTCCCTATCCCCACTGGACTCTGAGCTCCACAGGTCCCCACTGTATCCCAGCATCTGGGTGGCTACCAGTGGCTGGCACGTAGTACATGCTCAATAAAGCCACCGAGAGTGTGAAGACCAGCAAAGCCAGCCCGTGTTCTCCAGCAGGGGCACGGCCTATTTTATTAAGGCGTTCCAATCAATTTGGAATCTGAGGGTTGAGTTTGTCCTGCATAAAGCTGGCCAGCAATCCCAGGTGGACCAGAGCTGCAAGGTGGACCAGGGGATGGGTGGCCAGGCCAGCGTGTGAGGCCCTGTTCCCCAGAGATCCCACCATGGAGGCAGGAGGCAAGGGGCAGCAGGGAGTCGGTCTCTTGGAAAAGGACAGGACTGGCCTCAGCTCTGGGACACAGGTGTCCCTGAGTCCTACTGGGAATGGCTCTGGGGTGGGGGGGGGGCGGAGGCCCACAGTCCTTAGCCCCCAGCCCGCAGCCCCTAGCTGAGTCCTCCTGGGTCTGGAGCAGACCCTTTTCCTGGGCTCCTACGACCGCAGGGCAGGGGCGCCTTGCTCCGGTGAGTCCTTAAGCTGCCAGCAGAGGGCGGCACTTGCCCTCCATCTGGAGGAGCCTTGCGGAGCCCAGGCCCAGACAGGCTCTGCGCCATCTTGGAACTCCCCAGGTCTCCACCTGGAACGTTAGGGAGCAGTTCTCACACCCGCTCTGTTTGAGGAGAGGGTTTCCCGGGGCTGCTGAGATGGAGGACCACAAGTTTGGCCTAGAACAACAGAAATGAAGGCCTGGGGTGTGGCACACTTAAAGCCCAGGTCCCATCCCTGTGGCCCCACCTCCCAGCTCCCCACAGACGGAGGCCAGGAGTCTGCCCGCGCTCCTCTGAGCCTCCAGGGAAGGCTCCCTCCTGCTCCTCCCGGCTTCCAGTGGCCCCAGGGTCCCTTGGTCCGTGGCTGAATCTCTAGAACCTCAGCCTCAGTCTGCGACCTCCTGTCTGGGTTGCTCTGTGCCCTCTCATAAGGACACGGCCACAGGACTCAGTCAGACTTTGTCTTCAGATCTTTAGTTAAATCTGCAAGGACCCTGTTTCCAGATAGGGTCACATTTCTAGGTTCCGAGTGGACGTGAATGACAGGGGGGGGCACTTTATCACCGTGGAGGGAATTTTCACTGAAGACACACTTTTCTCCAGGGACTGTGCAAAGCGCTCCCCCCACTTTCTATACGCCCCAGCAACCCATGGAAGCATCATCCATCTCATCTCTTTTCCAGACAAGAAAACAGGCTCAGAGAGGTTCAGTGGCTGGAGGCAGGTCACACAGCTGCTCAGCAGGGGAACTGGGATTTCATCTCAGGACCAGTGGATTCCAAAGCCAGGCCCTGGTTTGTGAGAGCTTGCGCTGGGCGTTTTGGCTTCTTCCTCTTTCCCTTTCTCTCCTCCCTTCGTTTCTGAGCCTGGTGCTGTGCCCACTGATGGCTCTGAAAACTGACACAAATAGGGGCACTGCTGATCGGCCTTGAGGAGGCAAGGCCACAGCCCCAGAGCCCCCAAGCCGTGCTCTGTGGTGACATTGGCGATGCCATTTCTTATCTCTCTGCATCTATTCCACCATGAGATCTTGCACCTCCTGTGGTCCAGGGGACCCACGCCCTAGAAGGCAGGAAGGACGTGGCCAGGGTCAAAGTCTGAGCGAGAGCTCCCACGAGCACAGGGCCCTCGGGTTCTCGGCCAGCGACTCCTGCACCTTACATCCGGAACCTTCCCAGGGCCCAGCCAGGTGAGCGCCATGATCCCATTTCCAGATGGGAAGATGAAGGCTTAGAAAGGGGATGTGGCTTTGGACACTGGAGAAATAGAGCAAGATTCCGACCTGCGGCCGCTGCCTCTGCAGTGGGTGTCCTCCTTGCCGCCGCCTCCCACAGTGACCAGCAGGTGGACACCTCTGTCCTCTAGCAGTTTCCCTTGGTGAAGCGGGGAGTGGGAGGATCGGGGAAGCATGTGTGCAGGTGGTCAGTTAGAGGACGCCTGGGAGTTCTGAATTACGGAAGAGGGCAGGAGCCAGTCCCTGGGGACCCAGTTCCTGCAAGTGCATTTGCGTATCTAAATTGGTTCGTGGCAATTTCGACCATCAGGAGGGTAAAATACTTGGGGAAGGTTAGCATTACTTAGCATTCCTTATTTTGTTTCTCCGGAAATGTAAAACTCCAGATTCTAGGTGGGCTTCAGGCTGAGTTGGATTAGGACTTTGGGACCATTTTCTGTGACACTTGGTCCCCCTCCAAGCTAACTCGGTTCTCACGGCTGATTCCTTCACGGAAGAGGAAGGCTCAGCAAAATGGTGGTGATAGTTGCCTCCAGAGGGAGAGAACATTTCTCTTTCTCCAACTGACAAAAGAGATTTCTGAGCTCAAATCCCACTGGATCAACTTAGGTCACGTGCCCTTTCTGCACCCCGTGGGCTGGGCTCTGGGGGAGCCCACCAGAGCCGTTGTGGGGCTGCACAGGACGCCTGTCCCAACTGCCCTAGGACAGGGAAGGGCGGTGCCACTCTCAGGAGACTCCCCACACCTGCCGGGCTCCGGGGACAGGGAAGTGGCACTTTTGTGCACTGTCTAGGAGCCAACCCTGTGTTCATGGCGGGGATGTTTATTTCCATTTTTGAGACAAGTGACTGCAGTCCCAGCTGGTGACCTGAGTCTGTGGGGCTCGGGCGCAGACCTGGGGGGCTGTCGCTCTTCCCACCTGCGGAGGCCTTTCTGGCTCTGTGGCCCCCAGCTGTCCCTCTCCAGACCCCTCCTCTGCTCCCCGTTGACACTGTGATGTGAGGACCTGGGCATGGAGGGCGGGAGATTTCTAGCCCAAAGGGAACGCAGCGTGGACGGAGCGCGGAGTGGATGGGCAGACTCACGCATGGTTTGCCAGTTTCCCCAGGGCTGCGGCGCCACCCACTCTCATTAGACAGGGGAGGTTTGTTAGGATCACACAGCAACTAAGGGCGAGAAGTCCCAGGCTGCCGTGTCCCTGCAGCCCTGTCCTCAGGTAAGAATCACCTTGGCTAAGTCACCTGCACCCCGTCTGACTTTGAGCTCCAGGCTCACTCTGACCCCCAGATCTTCTTCCTGCCTCCCACCTGCAGGCTCTGGGTGAACCTTGGAGCCCTTGCTCTTCCTGCCAGTGCCTGCGCTCTGGGGCAGGGCTGGCTCTCCTGAGGAACGAGGGGAGAAGCCCTGCCCCATCACGCAGGCTGATGACAGCAGCCAGGTCTCAGTGGAGTCGGCCGGATGCCCGTGACTGCCTGTGCCGCCTGTGGCTGGGGCACTGCGACAGGCTGTGACGGGCAGGCGGCACTTCCTGGGTGTCCGAGGGTGGAGGTAGAGTGACGAGGTCCCTTGCCTATGGAGGGGCTTCAGATGGGTGCCCTGCTCAGCAGAACCACGTGCCTGGTCACCCTGGAACCCATCCCTGGGGCCTCCAGACCCCCGAGCACCCACTGTCAGCTCTGAGGATCAAGGACAGACAGGACAGGGCCTCTGGCCTCTCGAGGCCAGGGTCACATGACATCTCAGTGCCATGCCAGGCAGGCCAGATGCCAAATGGTCACCTCCGTTAGATGGAGCAGGAAGTCGAGGCTTAGCCAGAGGCTGCTGGCCTGAGGTGGCACAGATCACGCACGACAAGGGTCAGAGTCTGGGTCCCCAGGCCCCCCGCTGCATTGCCCTCACCAGGGGCATGGGACAGAGAAGCCACCTGCCGCCCGCCTGCCTCCTCCTCTGTCTTCTGAACCCTGTAGACAGGACGGTGCCTCTGGAGGCTCCCTGGAGTGAGGCAGCACCCGGGCCACCGTCCAGACCCCAGGGTCCCCTGAGCTCTGGAGCGCTGGCACCAAGGCCCCGCTGGGAGCTGGTGGCATGCGCACGAGTCCCTGCGCCAACCGGGTTTCAATCAGGCAGCGTTTAAACTGCCCCATTTTGCCTGTGATTATGCCGGATGTTTACATCATTTGTAATGAGACAAATTGGGACAAATTGCCAAGGACACTTATGTAAACGAGACCAGTGGAAACGCTGCGTCTCCAGGGGCTGCCCGGGCCTCCTTCCTTCTGCCTGCCTCCCGGGGTGTCGCCAGGAGGGGACTTTATGTTCCAAGGCCTGTCCCCGGGACAGGACCTCCCCTGAGGCAGGCTGCACCCTGGGGACCCTCCCTGCTCCTCTGCCCCTCTCACCCCCTGGGAGGACAGAAGCTGTGCCACCAGGGCCGGCTCGTTCCTTCCCCTGGGCCCGCACGGAGACTGGGTGGCTCTGTGCCCTCCTCCCTGGGGCACGGGAGGACCTCGTGGGTCCTGAGCAGGATTCCTGGCTGGGCAGTTCAGGGACGGCTGGAAGGTTACCTGAGACCTAAGTGCAGGACGTTCCAGAGCCTTTGTGAGCTCAGGAGCAATGAGACTCTTCAAGAGCAGACGTGGCCCCAGGAGCGGAGCCCCCTTTGTAGGGCACCTGCTATGGGGTGGGCCAGGGGCAGACCCGGCCCTGGGAAGGCCGAGGACAGGCCTGCAGCCGGCCTGCAGCCCTCTGCTGACCGCAAGCTGCAGGCTGCGCTGTCCAGGTTTTGGGGACGGATAGTGGGTGCACCTGGGGACACAGGGGAGCCAGGGGGTCACAGTGTAGGAGGCCCGCAGGAGTCGAGCTGCTCGCCCCCTTACCCTCGCTCACCTGTCCTCCCCCCTCGGCTCCTGCCTGCCCTGCCCTGCCCTGCCCGGGGCGCCCTGCCCTCCCCTCCAGCCCCTCGGTCCACACGGCCTCGTCCCGCCTGGCCATCCCGGGCTTTCCCTGCCTTGGCACCTCATGCCAGCCCAGGACAGACAGTCATCATGGGCTCACTACAAGAGGACAGGGCCCTGGAGGTGCCAAGACCTGAACGTGTCCAGGGAGAGCGAGCCACCTAGTGGAGGCCACCGGCAGCAGTCAGGCCCATGTCAGCGGGGCGTCTGGGGTCGGGGACAACCCAAGGGCACAGACAGGGGACAGGTGGGAAGGCTGGGTTCCAGAGGACATGTCATCCAAGCAGTGACAGGTGTATGGAAGAGTGTTCCAGGCCGACGGAACAGCCTGGGCGAGGGCCCAGAGGCCAGAGAGAACAGGGTGGTTTAAGAAACCAAGAGAAGACACAGCGTGGCTCTGGGGACAGAGACGCAGACCCTGACGAAGGCTGGGCTGGGCGTCCAGGAGGGAGGAGGCAGAGGAGGAGCAGGGATCCACTTCACTTACACAGGGAAATGGGGACAGAGGGAGCCCTGGCCTTCACAGCATGTGCGGAGGCAGAAGCTTAGAGCCTGTCCCTCATGCCTGCGCGGTCTCCCCTGCTCTGGGCACGGGCAGGAGGTATTTGAAATTATTTCAAAATTTAAAATAACAACAAGGAGGTCCCGAGGAGGTGCGCAGGGTCTCCTCGTCCCTCCCGACGGGGCTCCTCGTCAGACCCCACGGGCTCCCTCATTTTGTCACAGCCTCTCCGCAGATGCCCAGGGCTCCCTTGTCAAAGGCCCTGTCCTGCCCCCTTTCTGGACAGCAGCCCCAGCATTGCCTGCACCTGCCACCACCTGACTGCCATCAACGGACATCTGTCACCGCTGTCACTGTCATCTTAACCGCGACGACGGACAGCCCCATGGAGGCTGGCCTTCTTCATGTTCCCTGCTGACCTCCGATGCCCCCCTCAGTGCCTAGACTGAGGTGCTCCAGAAACATGGCTGATTGAGCAAAAAAATGACGAAGAAGCTGGGATTCCAGAGGCTTCCGCATGTGTTCTGAGAACCACGCTACGGAATCCAAAACGTGGCCTGGACATTTTTATTCTAGATCCTGGGAGAAATGTGTCTTCCGTAGCGTGCCCTGGTCAGCCATCAGCAGAGCCAGGGGTGGAATCCGAACCTGCAGATTTCCCTGGATCCATCCTTAGTAAAGTCCCATCAAGCAGATACACATTCTCTAAAGGCCGCCACCCTTGTGGAGGCAGCCCTGCTCCCGAACACTCCAGTCCTGCCTCTCCTGAGGCTTACACAGCTCTCAGAGCTTTCTGGAGGAAAAATAATAACAACGAGAGGAAACCTGGCCACAGCCACTATTAACTGAGCACGTACTATGTGGCTGCTGTGCCAAGGATCCACTTGTGCCAGCTCAGTCCTCACAACAACCTAGTGACATCAGTGCTATCTGAAGGCCCATTTGACAGACAAGGAGACTGAGGAGGTGCTGAGCTCATGGTCCCAGTGTGTAAGGAGTGAGGGCTGCACTGGGGTGACCTGGGCTCAGGCCTGCACTCCTTTGTTCCCAAGGCCAAGGCAGGGTGCCGGATGACAGAGGAGTCCCCTTGGCTGTTCTACACCCTGAGCCTGCGGGAAGACCCTGGAGCCTGGGATTGTCCGCTGGAGACAGCACCGTCCTGAGTGTGCCGGGGAAGAGCTTCGTCAGGACGGACAGTTCGTCAGGAGTGCTGGTGACTAGGAAACCAGAGCCCTTTACTGGGACTGGAACTTGGCGTGTGAACGCTGTCACAGGACGGTCAGTCTGTGTCCCATGAACTTGAGTGGCTCAGCGCCTCACTAAGTTGCTGAGGCCGGCTTTGAACTCACAGCCTCCTGCCTCAGCCTCCGGAGCCACTGGGGTGACAGGCAGTGACAGGCGTGCGCCACCGTGCCCAGCTAAGAGCCTTCTTCCTCTTATGTCTAAAGCACAGATGTGCGTATGGTGCTTACGTAAGCAGAGAATGTATTTCTGGCTTTAAAATCCATGGGGAGTGGGGAGGTCATCAGGAAAGAAGTGTGTACACAGGCTGTCACGGAGGCACGGCTGGCAGCGCCATGTGGGTCCTGCACTTGAACTCGGCTCTGGGGCCTGATGCCCCGATGCCCAGCTGTGCGGAGTAGGGACTCCTGAGCGCTGAAGAGGAGCCTGCAGGAATTCTGGCCTCAGAGGGGACACGGAGGCTGCAGAGAGCCTGGACTTCCTTCAGCAGACTGAGCCATCGCCTGCACCCTCCTCCTTCCCTGTGCACCCAGGGGAACCTGTCAATGTCCCCGCATGGGGCAATTTTGGAAAAAGGGTGGGGGAGATTCCAGGACTGAGTCTCTCCCAGCCAGCTGCCCCGTGGGTTCCGTGACACAGCGAGGAGCCATGCCTCCCTGGGACTCGTGCTCAGCCTCTGTTTCCAGGGACATTTCCACCATCTCCTGTCTGGAGGGTAGCCAGGGCTGCCATGATGTTTAATGAGTACCCTCCATCCAGCCTGCGGCCACTAGTGCTGCAGAGAACCAGCCATCCAGGAATCAAGCAAGCCCTGCGAGGGACTGCATCGGCCCAGTGGTTGCCACCCCAGAGCTTTAGTTCTTTCATGGGAGGAGTCCTCTGTGGGGCTTCCTGGTCTAACATGACCTTACGACGTGTCCCTACATATTACTGTACAAATCTGATTATTCATTTTATCAGTACAGGCTACGGTCTGCTGCAGAAACAAGCAGTCCCCAAATCTCAGTGATCCACAATCATGAGGTTCATTTCTAGGGCCTCCTCTCCCTCTCTTTCTTCCTTTCTCCTCTTTTTTCTCTGGTCCTTTTGTCCCCCTCCTATCTCCCTGGGGTTCTATTTGTGGCTTTTTCATTTATGAGCTGTGCAGCTTTGGGACTGTTATTTAGCATTTTTCCTGCCTCAGTGGCTTAGTCTTTCAAGTGGAAAATAGCAATAGTACCTAATTTAATGGTGAAATTAAATGAATCAGTGGAAAGTCCTCACATCACACCTGGCATAAAATAAGTGCTCAGCTAACTTTTTGTCTGATTTTTGTCATATTATTATGACTTGAGAGAGGAGCAAAGTTGTACCGTCGGGCGAGCCGCACCCCCCAGACTGGAGGGACGGGGAGATGGGTGGTAATGATGGCTGCTAACTCAGTGGACACTGGGATGGGGACAGTGAGAGAGAGAGAGAGACGGTCAACAGAGGAGAGAGCCGAGCCAGGCTTCAGGAGGAGCAGCTGGGCCAGGGGGAGACAGGGAGGAAAGGCGTTGGGTTCCCAGGGACCAGACGCCATAGTCACTCCCTGTGGGAAGTCAGGGTGGGTCTGGGGCCGTCTTCAGCCAGGGAGGGGTATGACCAAGAGCGGGGTCTGGAGAAACCGCTGCAGTTGGCAGAGTGGGTGGGACCAGGGCTCAGTTGCAGGAGCAGAGCCGTCTAGAGTCGGGGGGAAGGAGAGGGGGGGACCTATGGCTTGACTGGACCCTGGGCGTGGGGAGGGATCAAGCAGAAACAAACAGTCCCCAGCCTGCCCCTCGGGGCGTGGGCAGAGCCCTGGCCATCAGCTGAAAGAAGATACAGTGCAGTCAGACGGCTTCCCTGAATTACGCTGAGAGCCAGCGCAGCGCCGTTAGCCGGGCGGGGCCATCAGTCTGTTCTGCTGCTGCTCTGTGACAACCAGACTCACTCCATTAAGCCAATTTACCCATCTTCTCAGACTCGGGGACATGGGAGCAGTCTCTGGGGAGGGCCGTCCCCCTTGACCTTGGGCTCACCCCGGGAGTGCCATCTCGAGCTGCTGTCCCTCACCCACTGCTACTGAGATTCTTGGGACCTGTGTCCCCCGTTAGTCTCCAAAAGGGACCGTTGGAGGACAGGCTTGTCACCAGTGACGGCTCAGGCTTGGTCACGTTAATCGCGCTTAATTTCCCGTGCTGAGCCCAGCAGGGGCCGCTGAGAGCTTGCTGGGCCTTCTTCAAAGCGGCTGGCCAGGCCACTGGAGAGCCGGCATGTGGCTGGGAAGGACACCGGAAACAGGAGGAGGGGGAGGCCCAGCGCGGGGGCCGCTGTCCCAGGGGTTTCCTGGGCCTGCCTCTTGTCCCTCTCCCCAGCCGTGTTGCAGCTGCATGTCTGTCTGTCTGTCCCCCTTTACACTATGAGCATAGGCCTGCCTGTCCAGGCCTGGCGCCAGGTGGACACGGGGGACATGTTTGTGGATCCATCAGGGGCTGGTTCTCTGGACTGTGAGTCCTGGGAGGGGAGGGGTCTGGCGCTGTTCCCTGGGCCACCTCCAGCAGCTAGGGCAGAGCCTGACCCGTGCTCCACAAGAACACAGTGAACTTATGGGGACAAGTGGCATCTTGTCCCCAAGGTCCCTGCAGGCTGGGCGGTGTCGCGGTTGCCGTTCTTCCTTCCCTCCTGCCTCAGGGACTCTGTGTTTAGATGTGACTGGGAAGCTGGTCCCACCCACTCTGCCAACTGCAGCGGTTTCTCCAGACCCCTCCCTGGCTGAAGACGGCCCCAGACCCACCCTGAGTTCCCACAGGGAGTGACTATGGAGTCTGGTCCCTGGGAACCCAACGCCCTTTCTCCCTGTCTCCCCCTGGCCCACCTTCCCTTTAGAGGCCAGGAAGAGGCTCCACGCAAGGGGAGGCTGAGTGGGCTTTGGAGGTAGGTGTGCCAAGGTCGCGGAGGCCCTGTGGCCACAGACTCCGGGAGAAGGGAGGCTGGACAGATGGAGGGTTTTGGTGTCTTTGACCTTGAATGAGGTTAAGGGAGGCCCTCCTGCCGGGCTGTGGGGGCCCTTCCCTGGCCTCTGACATTTCCCTGCTCTGAGCACCTGCCCTGAGCTCTCTGCTCCCCGTCCCCCGACCCTATGGTTCTTGCCGTACTCTGTAGGGCAGTGACTTTCACGGGAATTAACCTCACCCTTTAGAGGTGACCTGAAACACAGGAGAAATGAGCCCTGTACATGAGTTAGGAGCCCTGGACGGCTCTGCTGAGCTCTAACCAGGGGGCCAGGACAGTTCAGGCGCCTCCTGCAGCCTTGACTTCCAATTCTGCCAACTGGGCGTGGACCAGAGGAGCTGGGGACCTCTCCTGCTCTGATCCTGAAGGCTGGCCCTCCCCTCCCTGCCCCCTGCCTGGGATTTAGGCAAAATAATAACTTGCTCCATCATGAAGAATTTCTCTTCTACATCAATGTTAGAGACTGGTGTGTTTTGTGCTAAGATAAGGGGTTCCCACCCTGTTCCCCTCACCAGCAGCCTCCTTAAAACACAGCCTGGGTCTCAGCCCCGGTTACTGGCATGGGGATCTCATACTGAGAAGCACTACTATAGAGGTTTGCCTAACATTTCTTGTTTTCTCTTTTGCAGGGGCTACTAGGAAGCTCAGTGTCAAATTATCAGCCACTCCAGTGAAAGTTCATGGCGCCCTCCATTTTAAGTTTATGCCCAGCTTCCTCTTAAACTTATTTTATGATTACAATTTTCTCACTTAAATAAGTGGCAAGCTAGTATTTTAAAAACATTTATTCATCACTCCCAATCTATGAAATGGCCCACGACAGAACTCAACACACAGTTCACTTGGACGGCCAGGTTCTTGGTCCTGGCGTTTGGCTGACAGGGAGGCACGGTCACATCCCATGAACCAGGGACATCTTCCGTGAACGGCTGGCTCAGCTTCGTGAGCCCTTTGGAAAAACTGCTCTAGACTATTCACAGACGGGCTCAGTGCGGTGCCAGAGCAGGGGCTTGGGCAGTGCCAGTGATGATTATGGTTATTATCAGGAAACAGGTGACTCATGGCCCTGTGGCTCCCTGTGGACTCCCCACACGAGGGGCAGGGAGTGAGGAGGGGGCCCTGTGTGATCAGGAGCTGCAGGCGGGCTGTGCGGTGGGGGGATGCCCTGGGCGGGGCACACAGCACTAATGATGTGACCCTGCGGCATACCCCTGTTGGAGAAGGAGGTCTGGGGCTAAAGCACAAATTCCAGGTAGACAGGGCCCAGCGGCTCCCCTGCCTCCACAGGGATCCTGCTGGCCCCAGGGCTGTGGTCCTGAGTTTAAAGACCCTTCCTCCAGCAGGGAAGATTTTACAGAGCGTGGAAGGAGGAGCCGTGTGGCCAGTGGCGTCACTTCTGAGGGGGGCGTTGCGTGTACTGGTTTGATCTTTGTGTGAACGTCGTCTTCACTGCCAGTCTCCGGTGTCCCCCACTATATGGCTGAAAACTGAGGCTCAGAGAAGTCAGAGGACTTGCCTGGATCACACGGCGGAAGCTGTCTGGCTTTGCTGACTGACAGCTGGGCCATGTGAAGCCAGCCCCTTTGCAGGACGCCCGGGGCTGGACTGTGCCTGCCCGGCGCCCACGAGGCGGGCATTGTGCAGAGCTCGATTTCTTAGCCTGCCTCCTGCTTCTTCCCCCTCCATGAGCTCTGACTTACACACTGCCAGGCTGCCATCACTGGGGGCCCTAGACGGATGGAGCTTTCCAGTCACCAGAACGATGAGCCAAAGGAACCTCTTTTATATACCCTCCAGCGCCAGGGGTGGTTATTGCAGCACAAAATGGGCTGAGACTCTCCACCCATCCCAGCAGCGGTCTTGAGGGGAAAACCTTCCACAGGTGTCCAGGACACTTGCTCAGTCTCAAATCAGGGGCCGTTGCTGTGGAGACCCAGAAAAACAAGAGGTGGCCTGTAGGGGACAGAGCTCCAGGACTGGGTCAGGAGCCAGCTCCTGGCTGTGCCATTGGCTGGTGGAAGTGTAACCCTAGGTGTGGCCCGAGCATGGTGAGTCCCTTCCCTCTGGACAGTCTGGCCTCCACCTTGAGGCCAGCCTCAGTTCTTCACTGCATTTTCCATATAAGAGGCTAGATAAAGGCCCGGGAGGCACCAGGTCCTAACCCCGCAGCCAGAGGATGCACCTAACTTGGGACTGCGATATCATCAAGAGACTGTCCTGGATCTCCAGGTAATGACCATTGTGAAGTGAGATTGTCCTGGACTGTCCAGGTGGGCCTTACAGGATAAGAGTCCTTACCACAGGGAGGCAGAGGAGAGAGAGGAGAAGGTGACATGACCATGGAGACAGGAATTGGCCTGAGGTGGCCAGGAGCCAAGGGATGCTGGCAGCCATCAGAGATGGAAGAAACAGGAACCCAGATACCCGCAGCCTCAGATGAGGGGCAGACCTGCCGACACGTGGATTGCAGCCCAGCAATAGTGACTTGAGATTCTCAGAACAAACTTCTGTTGTCTCAAGTCCACTCAGTTTGTGGCCACTTGTCACAGCAACCATGAGGGACAAGTACAGCCAAAGCAAATCCAATTCCAAGAGTTCTCATGAGCCTTGCGGGTTCTACTTGAGCATCCCAGGAAGGAGAGAAAAGGCAGCCTTGCTGCGCGTCCATGGCTGGAAGGCCCCCCATCCGGGCTCTCTGTCCTGCGTCCCTGCCCCTCTGCTGAGGCCCTCATCTCCACACGCCTCCCCGTGACCCTGCGTGTCCTTAACCATCTGCCCTTACCACCATAGTCTTCACAGTCTACTCAGGCAGACAGAAAAACACCCTGGAGACGGAGCCACTGGGAGGCAGGGCCACCGGCACTGAGAGGGGGGTGTCTGTTCTTTGTCGTGAAACGGAAGGAGTGAGACTTCCGACTCTGACAGAGGTGGGCTTTGTCCAGGCGCTGCCCATCTGCTGGGAGAGAGGGACTGCCTTAATGCCTGGCTCCGTGGGTTGGCGCCGTGTGGGGCAGACTCACGCCCTGCGTTTGGCCACGTCGTCACCTCGCCATAAATGATGCTCAGATTCATCAAGCTCTTCCTGAGGGCAGGTGGTGCTCTCAGGTTTACAGGGACCGGCTCGTTAACGCCTCCCGCTGCTCTGTGGAGTGGGAATTGTCATCCTCGCCCGGGTCACCACGAGAAACGGAGGCACAAGGCCGGATAAGGAGCCGAGCGGCCAAGGCTGGCAGTGGGAACCCACCAGGGCAGTGTGAGGCCAGAGCTGCCCTTGGGCATCAGGGAGCCGTGGAGGCAGGACAGCTGGGGTGCCCTGGCAAGAATCCAGGCTGGGATTCTGCACATCTGGCCATGTCAGTGAGCTGGAGGTCGCCTTCCAGAAGCTTCTGCAGGAGGAGGTGAGGTGTGTCCTGGGGAAGGAGTTTGCAGAGCAGGGGGCGGGAAAGCGCTTGAGCCCAGGCCGGGGCACCAGGGTGTGGGCAACTCAGGCAAGTGGCCCAGCCCAGGGCTCTGCCTGGAGGGAAAGGGCGGTGTCGTGGACAAAGCCATGCTCCGGTGGAGGGGACAGGGTGGCAGGAGAAGAGAACAGCATCTGTGGCCGAGGTTCTGCAAGGGACAGGTGGGAGCCAGGGCGGGGGCTCTCAGCGCTGCTGTGAACGTGGCCTCGTTGACACGGGCTGGCGAGGAAGCAGCCATTCATTGTAATAAATGTCGTCATAAGGACCAAATGAGGTCACGCATGTGGGCTGGACATGGCCCATGGCTTGCCAAGGCGGGGCCTCCAACTGCTCGACCTGTAGCCCCAGAACAAGGGGGAGGCTTGAAATGGCCGAGTTCTGGGTCCTGAAGCTCCAGGCTCCTCCCACCCTCCTGTCCCCGGGCTGAGCTCATTGGCCACCAATGGCTGTCAGTCATTGGATCATTTTATAGGCTGTCAAGAGACTGCTGCATGGTGGTGCGTCACTCACGGTAGGACACCCACGTACCAGGGAACACCAGCTACAGAGGATGTGGGGGAAGGGCACGCTCAGCACTGTCGTGGGAACTGTAAATGACACAGCTGCTGTGAAAAGCAGTCTGGCGGTTCTTCTGTAAGTCACACAGAGTCCCCATACAACCTAGCAGCTCCACTCCTGCTACAGACCCCAAAGAGCTGAAGACAGTGTTCCCACGAAACTTTGGATGTGAGTGTTTATAGCAGCACTAGTCACAATAACCAGAGGAGGGAACAACCCGCGTGACCATCGACTGATGAAGGGGTAAGCCAGGTGGCCCCCACCCAAGGGAATATTATTCAGTCATGAAAAGAGATGTGGTACTGATACACTCCACAGCAAAGGTAAGCTTTCAACAGTGCGTTAGGTGAAAAGAGGCAGACGCACAGGGCTACGTGAGTGTGACTGACTTCCGTAGATGGTGTATAGGCAGATCAACAGGAAGGCAGATGGCGGCTGTCAGGAGTGGAAATAACTGCTTAGTGGTACAGGGCTTCTGTCTAGGGTGATAAAGAAGTCCTGGAACTAGATAGTGGTGAAGTCATGGGACATTGTAAATGTAGTTAGTGCCACTGAGTTGCACATTTTAAAATATGCAAATTATGATGGGGTTACATGCCAATAAGCCCATCATACGTTGAAAGTATCATGAGCTGAAAGTGCGTTTAACACACCCAACCCTCCAAGCATCCTGGCGTGGCCCAGCATACCTTGAACATGCCTGGAACAGCTGGTCAAGTCATCTGACAAGATAACAAAGTGTGGACTAGTCATGCGATTGATTGAATGCTGGACTGAGGTGCCTGTACCCCACTGTAAAGTTGAACAACCCTAAGTCAGGACCATGGGTAGTGAAAACAGCGTATTTTATGTCACATCTGTTTTATCACAATCACAACAATGGAGATGGGTATGTCCAATCCTTCCCCATCCTTCACAGAAATTGCAACTGGGAAATACTGGGAACAGGGACAGGGAGCAGGGCAAAAGATCGTGGGGAAGACTCAGGGCAGAGGGGCTCCAGGACCCACTGTGGTGGAGTACTCAGGGGGTGGAGGAGCAGAGGCCCGACGTGGGGCAGAGACAGGGGAGGGTGGGCTGGTGCCTGGGTGTGGCAGATACTTATCCCCATTCCACCACAGGGGAGAGGTGACGAGCCCCCAAACCTGCCACCCACCCAGCGCCCCCAGACCTAGGTCTGCCTGGGAAGCCACTGACAGCGCGTGCTGCCCCCAGGGTGGGTGGACCCTGGCCCAGTGGTTCCTGAGCTGCAGGAGGGAAAGAGGGAGAGGTGTCCCCTACAGCCCCCGTGTGAGGCAATGCAAGACCGTCCAGAGGGGAAGTGACCGAGGGACGAGAGCCTTAACCTGAATCCTATCATTTCCAGATGGGAATTCACTGGGGGGCAGGTGGGTGCGGCTGGAGGAGCGGGTCACTGGGGGTGTGCCTTTGGGTTTATGCTCTGCTTCCTGTGCCATGTCCTGAGCCACCTTCCTCCTCTCCCCTCTGCCCTGATCTCTGCCTCAGGCCTGAGGGATGGAGTCAGCCATCTAGGGACTGAGGCCTCTGAAACGTGAGCCCAGGTGAACTTTTCCTCTTCTGCTGGTTCTTGTCAGGATTTTTAAATCTCAACAGTGGAAAGCTGACTACAGCCCTCCCACTTCTCCCCAGTCTGCCCTCTAGTCATGAGGCAGAGTGGCTTCCTGCACAGCCCATCCTCTCCAGGTCAGCAGCACACGATGTCCGTGCCCTTGCTCAGCCTCCACGGGGGACAGATGGAGCTGGGCTCTCCCCGTCACATTGGATATGAGGGAATGCCAGGCTCTCTCACTGCCTGCCCTGGCTCAGCTGGCCCTTCCTGGGACACCCCCGCCCTCCCCCTTATGGCTAGTTTGGTGGCTGTACGACCCCACCCTCACACGTCCCCAGGTCCACCCCTGCCCTCCTCGAGCTCTGGCTGTGTGCACCCCACCCTGTGGCATGGGGTGGCAGCCTGTGTGCAGTCTGTGAGTTCTGTGAACCCAGGGGTGGCATCTGTCTCAGCCACCCGTGTCCCTGGCTACCAGCACAGGGCCTGCCTCACAGCAGGGGCACAGGCTTGGATGACGCTGTCTGAGGCCCCACTCCAGCTCTTCCCCTACCCCCCCCCCCACCGCCAGAGGTGTGACTGGGCCCCTGTGCCGCTCTGCGCACCCGTCCTGCTCAGCAGAACCTCTAGCCACACTCTGAATTCCTGTGAATCGCCTCCCTCTAGGACTTGTGAGCCAGGTTGCCAAGCAACCAGAGGATTTGGTCCTCATCAAAGGATCGCATCCATGCGGGCACATGGCCTGCTGCAAGGTGTCCTAGAGCAAGTTGGGTGGGGCAGAACCCCACTCCCTCGGCCTCCTGCGTCACTGGGGACACCAGCCTCCCTCAGGGGCTCACCCCTGCCCCTGACAGGAGCTGGCTGTGCCGGGAGTGCCCCAGACACCTCGTTCTGAGATGCCATCTGACTGGCTCATCTTGGGGCCAGGGGAGGAGAGCTTGCTGGCTCTGTCACCTGCAGAAGACTTTGGGGCCACGTGCTTTGGAAAAAGAAAAGCCAGAACTTGCATCCGAGCACTGACCCAGGGATCGCCTTTCTCCACTTTGGCCAGTGTGAACACGGGGCCAGGCCGGGGGGATGAGACAAGAAGACCCCACAAGGAAGCTGGGGGATCCCTGTCACCTGGCTGCAGAGCCAGCATGTGGCCCTTCATCCTGGAGGTCTGAGGCCACCTGGCCTGGGCAGACCTCAACCCTGGGCTGACAGGGCCACTGGTGCCCAGCACCAAGTAAGCAAGCCACCAGCAGGAATGAGAAGCCACCCACGTGGCTGCTGTGGTCCTCTGGGAATGTCCTGCCAACCGACCCCGACATCACAGCTTCTGAGGCAGATGGACACGTGCCACGTGAACACTTCCTCCTAATATGAGGACGCTTTCTTTTAAACTGCTATTTATGGGCATCTGCTTGGTGCTGGGCACCAGGCCAGACACCCAACCTCATCCACTAAGCTCTCTAGGGACAGGGCTGTCCCGTCTCCTCTGCCTAGGGCCCCGGCTGTGGGATCTGATTCCAGGTCTCTCTGACCTGAAGGTCCCTGTGGCTGAGGAGCAGGGTGAGGAGGTGGTGGGTGGGTGGAGCGGTGCCGGGCTGGCAGAGGTGGGGCACAGCACCTTGTGGGCTTGTGTCAATGCTGGGGCACAGGTCCCCCCGCAAGTGCTGGTGACTGGCTTACTGTCCTTCAAGGCAAAGTTACCCAGGTGCCACGCCAGGGCTGGTCTCAAACTCCCACACTTTGACGAATCGATGGCGTCATGGGGAGGTCAGCACGTGATCCGGGTGAGGGCCACTGGGTTCCTGGGGCCTCTGAATCGTACACAGGCACCCTGTATTCCAGGGTCAGACTGTCCCAGGTTGGGATCATGTGACAGGGACCGAGCTTGGTCCTAGAAACACCATTTAAGCCTCGGGGGTAGCTTTTGTCCCCTGCCACCTGATCCACTGCCTTCTGCCAGGGACAAGGCCCGGGTTGGACTTCAGACAGCTTCTTCCTCCCCAGCGATGCCCATGCGATGTCACAGCTGCGTCCTGCTGTGGTGCTGCTGATGCCTCCGCTGCAGTACAAAACCCGGGCTCGGGCGCCCTCCTTCCTCTGTCCAGGACTCGGCTGTCCGGCCCGGTGCACAGCAGGGGCAGGCTGGCCTGGCTGGAAGGTGGAGGGGACGTGACTCTACTTTCCTGCTGCCCCAGGGCTTATTGTTGCTGCTCCTATGTGCCCTCAAATTCCAGTTTGTTCCCTTCTGTCTCAGGTGACTTGTTAAGCAGCCAACTTTGGACCTCCTGGGATTAAGCAAGGGCCGGCCTCTGCTGAAGAGAACCCTGGAGCCGTGGCCTTGGACTTCTGGGCCACGTGAGAGCCAGGCTGATGTGACGCGGGTGTTCCAGTCTGGCTCTCAGACGAGGTTCCACTTCCTGCCTCTGTCTCCAGCTCATCTCTGGGGACGGCTGGCAGCTGAGAGTGGTTCGGATCCATTGCTCCCATAATCACTTCCAAATGTTATTTTCATGAAGCCATATTCTCCGGCACGCTGCTGACTCCCAGCCATCGCCAACATGTGCCCCATTAGCTCCAAATTGGGAGCCGCTGTATTTAAAAGGCGCTGCAGCTGGGCATGGTGGCACATGCCTGTTATCCCAGTGACTCAGGAGGATTGCGAATTCCAGGTCAGCCTCAGTATCCTAGCAAGACCCTCGGCAACTTGGTGAAACCCCGTCACCAAACAAAGTAAAAGTGCTGGGGGTGGGGGGGCGCAACTCAGAGGCAAAGCGCCCTGGGTTTAATCCCCAGGACAAAAACAAAAAAATACAGTCCTGGTCACCAACTGTGACCAGGCAGTTTTGTGGATACAGACAGGGATGGATCTGTATTGATCGCCTCCACCGCACACGGAACTCCGCAATGGCAGGTGTCATCTGTGTGATCTCTAAACATTTTTGTAACCTTTTTAAAATTTATTTTTTAATTGACAAGTCAGAAAGATATTTCTGGGGTGCAGTGGGGTCTTTGGTGCGCCCGTGTTGCGCAATGGTGGAATCAAGCGGTTCCCACGCTCCACCACACTCTGACCGTTTTTCCTTTGAGTGGAGGACACAAGCTACTCTCATCAATTTTCACGAATCTTCGTAGTCTTTAAGTTACTGAGCCTACTTTCTAGAGAAGGGATCCAACCTGGAGAAGTTGAGCGGCTTGTCCAAGGTCACACAGCGGGAAGTGGTAGATCTGGGATTCAAAGCTGAGCCTGTCTCCTCAGCCACGTCTGATGTGAGGTGTCTCCAAACATCGACGGGCCTCCTGCTTGCTGCATTTCAGGACTGAAGGCATCGGTTTATCTGAGCTCCTTGTTTCACGGTCACAGTGGCCGGGTATGTTCAATATTTAGTATTAAATTTACAGAAGGAGCAAAGGAGGCTCTGCGAGCTGGCCGGCCTGCCCAGGGTCACACAGCGAACGAAGAGAGGAGATTTGAATCCAGGCCCCTTTGCAGTCAAAGCTCAAGCTCTAACCCTTTGCTAGTCTGCTCCTCTAAATAGTAGGCACCCACTGAATACAGGGAACCAGACTCGGCCTCGGGGCAGCAGCCGATGAGGTGTGCTCCAGGGGAGGACGGCAGGAGGCACAGGGGCCGTGCCTGTGAGGGGCAGCGTGGTCTGAGTGTCAGCCAGGGAGGGGGTGTGGGCAGGGGTGCACAGAGGGGGCTGCTCACCCGGCCTGAGGAGGTTGGGGCGCCAAGAAAGATTCCCAAGAGGAGGCAAACTGGGTCCTAAAGGGCAAGCAGGAGTCCAGCTGGGAAAACCAGGGGAAGGGAGAGAAAGGCAGAGGGGTCACCTGTGCGAAGGCCCAGAAATCAGGCCTGCTGGGCTCAGAGAGGCCGGGCCACCCCTGCAGCCCTGGGTGACATTTCCAGATCCCCAATGGCAGGCAGCTCGGGGCGAGGCTGGAGAGGGCTGGCCCCGGGCGGGCAGAGTCCCGTCTGGGCCCGGGGAGGGCAGGGTCAGCACGCATCACCCACAGTTCAAGTCACAGCCCAACACTGGCTGGTTGTGTGGCCCAAAGCACCCAAGTGGCCTCTCTGGCCTCAGCTGCTTCCTCTGAAGTGGTGACAGGAAGAGAGCTTACTCCCTAGGGCTGGTTTTGTGAGGACAGCCTGAGCCGGCGTGGATGGCCGCTGGGACCCACGAGGACTTTTGGTGCCAAGCTAAGGAGCCCGTTTTGCCTGAACAGCGGTGGCAGTGGGAGGCAGCGAATGGCCTCTAAAGCGTGCAGGCAGGACAGTCCTCTGGCCTCATCCAGACACCCCTCAGGTCGCTGCTGGAGCGAGGAGGAAGGGGGACACATTCCCGTGACACGCATCTGCGGCTTGCCGGGCGGCCCAGCTTCTCCTGCTGCCCAGTGTCCTGGCGCCTCACCCTGCCCCAGCCAAGACCCGCCACACCCCGTGCCCACCCCTCGTCTCAGGATCACAGAGCCGGGGTAGGAGGGCACCGCTCAGCTTCCCTTGGCTGTGCCCTCCTCTCTCACCCGTGTCCACAGGGTTCTACTTGAGATAAAAGGCCTCAACCCTGAAGAGCCGGGCGGCATGACATGGGTCTTCCCATCTGCTTTGGGTGTGGGAGAGAGAAGCAGATGCCACCGCCATGTCTCTGGGACGCCTGAGAGCAGGGCACCTCCTCAGCTGTGTCTGGGTGGAGAGCCCTTGGCCCAGGGCGGAGGCACTGGGACCTGCAGTCACTTTTCCTGCCATTGTCATCCTGACAGCAAGCATTAACTGAGCACTTACTGTATGCCTGACTGTGTGTGTGTTAGTCATTTTAATGGCTGTTTGCACCTCATAGATGGAAAGTTATCAGAGGAGAAATGGGGCAGAGGAAGGAGCAGCCAGTGGGTTCTCTTGGCTCTTGCTCCAGGGCTCTGGTTGAGAGAGTGCAACGGCCTTAACCCCAGGGCAGCCTCGTGGGTATGCGAGGCCTGTGGGTGGGCAAGCCTCCTGTGTGTGCTCCAGGGCTCAGCCTTCTGTTCTTGGCCCGTCCCCTCTGTCCTCCCTACCGTGCAAGGGGCGGGTGCTGGAGGGAGCACATCGGGCGCTTTAGGGCCCCTCAGCACTTCTGATCTCCAGTTTCGGCTTTGGCACCTGTGATGGAGGGAAGCTGCCTGCCCTCCTGTGATCTGGTCCCCTGCACTGCAGGGTGGCCTCCTGCTCCCTACAGGGCCCTTCCGAGGTGTGAAAGGGCCCCGTGAGTGAGAGCGAGACGACTCTCCTGCACCCAGCAGCTCTCTGTCTTTGGTTGAAGCCTCCCGGGCCTTCTCACTTCTGCGGGTGTCCAGGCAGGGGGTGGCCCTGCCGGCTCTGTCTGTGTGCAGCCTCACTCAGACAGACTCGTGGGACCCCAGGGTACAGGTGACCCCACGAGGTTCCCACACTCAACACCTCCGACTCCGTGCGTGAAACCCCACGTGCCTCCTACTCTCTCCTTCGACCCTGGTGAACCCCGTGCGGGGCCCAGGAGGTACTCGTGTTCCCATTTCACAGCTGAGGAAAGCGAGTCTCGGAGAAGTGAGGCGACTTGCCCAGTCGCAGCCAAGCCTCCCCGACTCCCGGTCCTTCACACCTTCCATCCACTTCCCCTGGGGATCGCTCCTCTACTCACAGGGCTAGGTCATTTGTCCAGGGTCATATAGCTAGAAAATGGCACCCAGGCTGTCCGATGCCACAGACCATGGTCCCGGGGCCTGCCCAGGACAGGCAGGTGTTCCCCAAATGTAGAATCCATGACCCCCTTGGCACCTCCCCTCAGACCTGCCTCCTGCTGCTCTGGATTCCTGCTGCCAAGGCTCTGAGGGGCAGGGGGTGCTGGCAACTGCCCCTCCCCCAGCCTCCCTGGGCTGCCAGAGAAGCAGGTGGCTTCCCTCATCTCCCATTCAGGGGGCGTCGTGCTGGCAGAAGGCAGATGAATGAGCTCCTCAGCCAGGGAAGATTTTGTTGCTAAAATACACGGTCTGATTAGGAGTGATTGAAGGGCTGCGGAGAGAGAGACTGTGCGTGGCTGCGATTTGTTCTGATTTGAAGTAGTTCTAAACAAGTCACCGGGAGGCAGGAGTGCAGGCGCGGAGCTCAGTGGCGCGGGCCGCTGGCAATGACACATTTCCTGCGGATGCCAGGGCCGCTTCCAACAACCCCGGACACAGTTTTCAAACAGTTTTTGAAATCTGATTCGTGCACTTATCTTGTCTCATTTCTATGTGGCATGGAAGCTTCCACCCTTTGTCTCCCCTCACTCCTTTATTATTTTTCTTTCTTTCTTTCTTTTTTTTTTCCCTCTCTCTCTAGCATCAGAATCAGCTGCAAATTAAGTGGCGGCGGCTTGGGGACGGAACCAGCCTGGTGTGGTATAATGATGTGCTCTGTGGCCCCAGATCCGCCCCGGCCCTGACGCCCCCGTCTGTCTGACAAGCAGAAGCTGCTGCTTGAGGGATTCATCCTGTCGGGATTGAAGGCGGTAATTGGGGCCAGTGATTCATGGCCCCGTTATGGGCTCATGAATACATTTATCTTCCAGATTTATCTCATTTCTAAAATCCATGATCGTCTGCTCCGGCGAGAGCGGGCTGGGCTGGTGTGGAGAAGAAACCTCTTTGCAAAGATGAAGAGAGGACCCTTGGGAAATGCGGCTCAGCCAGGAGGGTTCAATTAGATGATTTGCCAGATGACGGACCACCCCTCATGGCCCCAGAACTCTGTCCTCACCGGGAGGGGAACACCACAGAGTCCTCCCTACATTAGACACTCCTTTGGTTTGAGTCATAGGATTGCCACAGCTGCAAAGTGACTGTCCACTCCTGACCTGCTCCTGGCCTTTAAGCCAGATGAGCCAGCCACCTGCTTCTAGGATGATGACCTTGGCCCAACCCCCACCAGAAGCAGGCTGGACCAGTGGTTAGGAGCACTGGTGCTGGTGCCTGACCAGCTGGGTTCTTTTCCCTTCAGCAGCTGCAGGAGCTTGAGCATGCTCCCCAAATTCCCCATGCCTCAGTTTCCCATAAAACACCCTGGTTCACGAGGGCGCAGCTGCAGGCGCCAATGCACAGTAAACACCGGTACACAGCAAGTGCTCAATTAGTGCTAGCTAACACCATCCACTTTCCCTTGATTTGCCCACCTGCTTCCAGAAGCTCCTACCTTGATTTTGACATCAATGCAACCAAGAAGTTCCATTGGGAACCCTGGGGAACCAACCCTCTTCTGGCTTCCGGCATAGGTACTTCCTGTTTGCCATTTAACCCTGGTCACAGCTCCAGCTCTGCCCCCCTCCCACCAGAACCCCTCTAATTAATCAGGCCCCAAGCCAGAGGGTGCTCGCACAGGACTTGAGCTTGGGGCTGCTGTCCCACAGGGCCTGCCTGGAGTTGGCTGCGGCACCTTGCTTGGGGCAGCAGCCAGTGGCTGGGGGGCTGGCACAGCTGGCTCCTACTTTGGGGCTGTCCCCACCTTCCGTGCTAGTAGGGTCAGTGCTTCCTCATGGGGCTGATCTTCTCCGCAGAGTGGCTCAGGCTGTGTTGTGGCTCTGGCCCTGTTTGCCCCTGTCTGGTGAGCAGCACAGTGTCTGACTTGGGTCTTTAGGACAGGAGTCTTCCCCTTAGCTCTCTCCAATGGTGGCAGGACCTCCACGTGACAGCTGTGCTTGCAGTCAGTATGATGGGTGGGCTTTGGCCAGCAGAGCACTGTGCTGAATTATAGGTGGACCGTTGAGCCTGCTGGTGTTGGACAGCGAATGGGGGATGGGGGGCTTCTAATCTCCTGGAATAAGTTATTTTTTTCTCTGAGCGCAGGGGAATAAAATATCACTTTCCATGCTGCCTCCTTTTAGGGTTGGCCAGGCCGTGTTCTCAAAGCCCCACTCCTTACCCCTCTGATCCAGCCCCCGTTAAACCCCATCCCTGTCACCATGAGACCTGCCACTTGAGATTTTTTGGAGGAGCCAGTCCTAGGAGTTGCTTGGCAGGGCTTCGGTGTCTTTGGAGTGGCCCTTGATTCTTACATTGAAGCAGACCAGGCACCCTCACCCAAAAGACCCTTGCCACAATTAAGCTTCTCATCATAAATTTTTGCAAAAGTGTCAATAGGATATCAGCAAAAATTTCTGCAGAGAGTGTTGTGGTTTGTAACTACCTCTTTCTTGTAAATGCCAGGTTTGCAGACAAAACTTGTGAAACCCTGTCTAGCCTAAGAATATGGGACAAAGAGTACCTGTGCCCACCCACTACCATGGAACCATCCCACTGAGAATAAATCTAAAGGAATTTCCAGACTCGAGGTCCAGACATTTTTAGGCGTTAGCCCTTCTGAATGGCTGCAGCCCAAAATAAACCTGCTTCCTGCAAATTCCCTAGGTCCAGCCTCATCTGTTCTGCGTCAATGTACGCTACAAAGGACCAATGGGTGCTTGCCTGAAAAGGGGGTGACTCAGTTGGCCTGAGCCACCTATGCACATAAGATATAAAGCTGAATGACCACGAGGCACCTGCTACACTCATCAGGACAGACGCACCCTGAGCACGTTCATCAGTGTCATCACTGTGTCAGGCATGACGTGCACAACCCACTGAGGGGCTTCGGTGGCTTCCGATCTGTAGATAGGACCTTGCGGTTAGATAGTGCTCTGGGAGAGGCTGTCTGGTCTCTCAACCAAGGATAAAAATCAAATGCCATATCTCTTTTTCCTGGAGGCAGGGCAGATGCAAGACTTTCCTTCCCTGGTGTCTGCACCCTGGACTGGCTCTGCACATCCTGATTCCTACGGGTGAGGTTTTTCAGGAAGGAGGAGGAACCAAAACCTGCAGGAGAGATGGGGCCTCCCTGGAGCGCCCCACGGCCGCGCACAGTGTTGGGGCTGCTGATTCTGCCTGCCTCATCAAGGGAAAGCGACCCTTTGAGAGCTTCCTCCTCTGCAGAATGGGGAGCTTCTCCCATAACGCCAGGTGTCTCCTTAGTGAGAGCAAGTCACATCCGGCCTGTGGCTCATCGGGGCCATTTGCTCTCCCACCGCAGAGGCCTGGTGGGGTTCAGAGACCTTTCAAGCTCATGTTCGGCCTGAGGCCCCCCATCTTTCCCCAGCTCCGCTCTTCTCTATTTCTCCAGGAATGGTTGGGAGGGAGGCCTCTGGACACTTGTTCCCAAACTCCACTGGCCTGCTGCAGTCCAGGCTGTCAACCCCCACCGCCCTCCAGGCAGGGAGTGATGGAGAGCCGCGGGAAGAGGGCCCGGTCAGGGATGATGTCGCTCTTAATGAGGGATTGTGGGAGTGTGGAAAACACACCCGATTTATCTTTGTTGCCTAAATACCTCTTAAATTCTCCCTTGAATACTTCTAATTCAGCAGAATGTGAACAATTATAGCAGGAAGCTATTCATAGGTGGAAGGGGGCTGATGGAATTATTTATCAAAGTGACATTTTAATTATAGTGAAGAATGAGTTTGTTGTCACCGAGATGGAAGGTGGTGTTTCCCGGCCTCCACGTGCCCCCCACCTCCAGAGTAAGTTAGAAAGACTCCTTTCTCCATGGTGACTCCCTTAGTGCTGGGGACACGGGAAGCCAATGGCAGCTTCCTCCTGAACATTCCTGGGCGGGGTGAGGTGAGTCCTGAGAGGGATTCCACTCCGTGTCCTGTGGAGTCCCCAGGTCAAGGGGTCGGCAGGTAGAGGCCAGGTGGGATCAGGAGAGTCTGCTGTCTCTCAGAGGTCCCTCCTCCACGTCCCGCCTGCAGGACAGGGCACCTGCCCGCCATTCTGGCTCACCCACTCTTTTCAAAGGTAATAGAAGCACAGCAAATTCCAGCTCTGGAAACGGGGACACCGTGATCATTAAAGCCACTTGAAGTCAATGAGACAATCCTCTTGACCCCCCGACCCTGGCTCTCCCTCTCCAAGGCCACTGGTGTGTCTAGATTGTCCTGAATTGGTCCTGAGATGACCCAGGCACACCCGTGGTCTGCGCTGGCTCCATCTTTATTAGTGGTGGCGGGTCATTTCATCTCCCCTATAGGCCGTAGGTGGGCGGGAGGCATGGACGACGCTCAGGCCTCTCTCCCGTTGGCCCGTAGCTGGCAGCGTGGTGTTAATAACTCTGTCCCCTAGTCACACCTGCCCCATGCCAGGCACCTGCACGGCACTGTCCAGGGTCTTGGTTCAGATCTTCCAAACAGTCCACTGAGGACTCCATCTCTGTCCCCTCTTTGCAGGTGAGGACGTCCAGGCTGAGAGCGGCTAACGTGGTGTTCCTGGGCAGTTGGTGGCGGCTGTGCCTGTGGGTTGGCCCTGGGCTTGCTATCACCTTTCAACCTGTGCCTACTGCTGTGTCAGAGATAATGAGGGAACAGCCTCTGGACTCCTGGCACCCAGATGCCATGTGTGGGTGGACAGGGAGCGGCAGGCGGGTCAGTCAACTTGATCTTACCGTGCAATGATGGTGGGTTGGAGGGAAGGTTCTAGCTTTGAAAAAGAGGAAGACTAAAGTCTCAGTATGAGCTCAATCACTTTCCAGCTGTGGTGGCCTGGGAGATTAACTGAGTCGTTTTAGGGCTTAATTTGCTAAACTGGAAATGGACATAGCAATCCTTCACTGGGCTGTTAGAGGGTTGGGAGCCATGTGTATAAAGAGGTGGGGGCTGAGCAGACATTTCTCCAAAGAACATGCAGAAACGCCAGGGGAGTGCGTGTACAGATGTCCTATGTCACTGGTCACCAGGGACGTGCAAGCCAAAGCCACCGTGCGATGGTCCTTGTCACCCATCATGATGGGTTATATGTTAGGAAAGAAAGAAAAAAGCCAACAATAGGAAAGAGGCGTTGATGAGGACGAGCAGAGACTTCACCCTGGGCGCTGCTGGGTGAGAGCGCACAGACGCGGCTGCTCTAGAAAACAGCGCGGCGCTTCCCCCAAATGACACACAGAGCTGCCCTGTGATCCCCAATCCTGCTTCTGGGTATGACCATGAGAAGCCAAAGCAGGAATTCAATGCTGGAACAGCCGCATTCACAGCAGCATGGTTCACAGTAGATAGAAGCCACCCGCGTGTTCATGGATGGGCGGACGGAGAAACCAAGCGTCTGTCCGAACAGTGGAATATTAGTCACTTTTTAAAAAGGCGGGAGATTTGGACACATGCTGTAACATGGATGAAACTCAGGGACGTTATGCTGCGAGAAAGCAGCTGGTCACAAAGGGACAAATACTGTGGGACTGCACGGGTCCGAGGCTCCTGGAAGCTGCCCTCTCTCTGCGTCTCCTAAAAGAGTCAAGCTCGGGCCCGAGGAGAACGGTGGTCCTGGGGGTTCCGTCCAGCTTTGCAGGATGGGAAGTGTTCTGGAGGTTTGCGCAGCAACCTGGGCGCCTGAGCCCCGGGCACCGCACACTTAGCATGGTGAAGACGACGTCGCCCTGTGTGTGTATTTCACCACAATTTTATTAAATGAGTCGGGGGCTTCATCGATGCTATCTCTCCTGTTCTCTTTTCCTTTCTTTTAACACACTGATCACAGCATGCACCACACTCCAGGGGACACAGTCCCGGGGACTCAGTCCGCTCTCCTGTCCCCATGAGGCTCTGACATGATGGGAAGGAGGACAGGCCATCAGGCGACTGTCACTGTCTGAGCTGAGTTGTGCTTGAGGTCAGTCTGGGGCTGGATGGAAGCAGGAGGTGAGCTTGAGTGTGCGTGAGTGTGCGTGACTATGCGCGAGTGCAGGCACGTGCACCTGTGCACCTCTGCTTCTGCATGGGAAGGTGGAAGGGCCAGAGAGCGTCATCTAAAAAACCAGTGCCTCCCCACCCAGTAGGTGCTGCAGAGATGTGGGCTCAGTGTGGCAGGGCCTGGGCGAGCTCCTCCACATCCCTGTCCTCGCCTTCCAGGGCTGTCAGTGTGGCCAGACGCCTGAGTTCTGGGTGAGGGACAGCAGTGGAGGGGACACTCCTGTTTCCAGGCCGGCCTCATTTGCACCTTGGACACTCAGTCCAGTCTCCCTCTCCCACCCAGCATCGCACCAGAGAGGATGGGGAGCCACAGGATGGCAGGAGCCTGGTGGCACGGACACACCCATCTGCTCTGAGCTGCGCGGCCGTGATGAGTGGACAAGTAAGCGGTTAGGGCGTGTCAGTCACGGAAACTTTGGGGCTGTTTGTTACAGCATCCGTACTGTTCTGACTGATACCACCTGGCAGGGGACCCAATGATTTCATGTGGAGTTGGTCTCAGGAATGGCCAGCAGGTATAAAGGTGAATCCTCCCCAGTGGGGTTGGCCATGCAGATGGGGGCGTTGAGGGCTGGCAGCCCAGCATGAGAACAGAACCTCCTCTGGGTATTCCTGTCCTTTCCCAGGGACCAGCTCCAGCCCTGGCCACCTTCAAACCATACACCAGAGCCCAATGCTCAGCACCTGCCAGTTGGGTAGAAACATTCCAACCACAGTCAGCCAGCTCAGTGGGGCTTTCATTTCTGACTCCAGATTCACAGGCCCACATGGGCCTTATCCGCCTCCTGGTGGCCCTAGGAGCCCTAAGCAGCAGAGTGTGCCCATGTGCCCTCTCGGAAGTGGGTGTCTGGCTCATATCATGGTGGTTGGAGTTGCCAGCTGACACTGTCTAGCAGCACCAGGCAGTGGGTGTGTTGGGGTGACGGTTTGCTGGTCTCTCCCAACCTGGGCACAGGGAAGCATGACAATTCCCAGCTGCTTCCTGCGCCCATGTGGAGCTATCCCTACTTGCTCTGAGTCCCCACGACCATACCCTAGCACTTGGTGACCACAGGTGCCCGTGTGCCAGGCCCTCGGCCCATGCTTTCCACGTGTTCTTCTGCAACCCTGTTCCTGGGGGTTCTGAGCCACCCCCGCCCTGTTGTGGAGGAGGAAAGGGACACGGGAAGGTAAAGCCACCACTCAAACCCTCCCATCTCCAGAGTGGCAGAGCAGAGCTTTGAGCCCTGACCATCCATCTGACTGCAGAGCCTGGTGCATTGGGCTGGGCTCCTGGCCTGGTCTCCAAGGCCAAGGGCTCCCGGGCCTGCCTCAGGCACCTCCACGTGCTGCTCTCACTCAGGTTTTTCTCCCACGGACTTATCTGAGAAGCTTCCCTGGACATTCTGTCCCTGGGAATAAAAGTGCCCAGACACAAAGAAACTGAGCAGACACTTCACAGAAGAAGATATACAATCAATCAACAAATATAAAAAAAATGTTCTACATCTTGCAATTTGAGAAATGCAAATCAAAACTACACTGAGATTCCAACTCACACCAGTCAGAATGGCAATCATCAATCATACAAGCAACAACAAATGTTGGCGAGGATGTGGGGGAAAAGGTTCACTCATACATCGCTGGTGGGACTGCCAATTGGTGCAGCCACTATGGAAAACAGTATGGAGAGTCCTAAGAAAACTTGGAATGGAACCACCATTTGACCTAGTCATCCCACTCCTAGGTTTATACCCAAAGGACTTAAAATCAACATACTATAGTGACACAGCCACAACAATGTTTGTTTATAGCAGCTAAACTCACATAGCCAAACTGTGGAACCTGCCCTTCAACAGATGAATGGCTGAAGAAAATGTGGTCTATATGCACAATGGAATATTACTCAGCCTTAAAGAAAAATGAAATTATGGCATTTGTTGGCAAATGGACGGAATTGGAGAATATCATGCTAAGTGAAATAAGTCAATCCCAAAGAACCAAGGCAGAATGTTTTCTCTGATATGCAGATGCTAATTCACAAAAAGAGGAGGGGACTAGACATAGTGGAGTGAAGGAAGGGGAAGGGGCATGGGGGTAGGAAGGATATTAGAATAAATCGGACATTATTACCTTATCTGCACATATGATTACATGACCTGGGTAACTCTATGCCATGTACAAGCAGACAAATGAGAAGTTACAGTCCACTTATGTAGGATGTGTCAAAATGCATTCTACTGTCATGTATAACTAATTAGAACAAATAAAAAATTAATAAAAAGTGCCCAGATGCTCCCCGCCACTCCTATAAGTAAGAGCTATATAAAGGCTCCAAGCTTAGGCACATATCTGTGCCTCAGGGTCCACCCTTCTGGAAGGCGAGTTCCATGGGGACAGGGATGTTGTTTGGGTCCCCGCTGTTTCCCCAGCATCTACCTGGCACAATGCAGGTGCTCCCCAACACGCACGCTGGTTACTAGGAGACTCTGAACACCTAATGAAAACAGGCGGTCATGAACCCCCTGACTGGTACCTGTTAGGTGTCAGGAACTCACTGAGGCTAATATAAAGGTCCTGTGTCGTTGTACCAGAGCGGGGAGCACCATTGTGCTGATTCTATCAGTGGGGGAGTGGGACAGAGGGGAGAGGACCTGCCCAAGGCCATCGGCAAGAGGCAGTGGGAGCCATGGTGCTGGTCTGACTGCCAGGCCCCGATGCCAAGCCTCTGCCCCACACATTGCTTATCCTCCCTGGCTGCACCTGCCCTCAACCTGTGGCCATTTGCAGCTAGACTGAGTCACAGGAAGCCAGATATGCCAAGACTTTAGGACAAAGTATGTTTTGCTCTGCAAGCTACCAGGCTCCCATGGTGAGGTCTCGGGTCCCCCTCCCCAGGTGGCCTGGCACAGCAGTTTTCTTTTGAGGAGCTGAAGGGTTTGGAGGAAGGGATGGGCTCTCTTGCTCAGAGGCTCCTTTCCCCAGATGCCACCTTATTACACAGTAACATGGTGTCCCACAGGCATGAGTGAGTGACAGGCCAGCCACAAGCTGATCCTTGTTTCTTAAATCCGAGAAGACTGCAAATGGTGCACATTGTCCAGAAGGGAAAATAAAAGTTCCCTTCAGGGTCCAGCTGGGCGGCCCCAGGAGGGGGCTTATTAAATGTGCGTGCTGAACGTAAGTGTGCTGGCCCCGCAGAGGCCACTGCCACTGAGTCTTGACTGCCCACTAGCTGTGTGGCCTTGGGTGAGGGGCTGCACTTCTCTGCACCTCAGTCCCTCATTTGAGAAATGACAACCACTGGAACCTAGGGCTGTGGGTCAGATCGAGCATCCCGGATGGGGCTTTCTTAGGTCCCTGCCTGACTTTCAGTTCTCGACACCCTGTCTTTTATGTCATGATCCTGAAAGGTTGAACTCTAAAGGTCTGACCCCAAAAGGGGCAAAGCAGCAGGCCCCGTTTCCGGTGTGAACTGCTTGGCCGTGCTGGCCCTGGCCTCCTGTCTCCGTCTCTCTGAAGGCTGTGCTGCAGCAAGCGCTGAGCTTGGCCCCGGGGTGAGGGCCAACACCTCTCTAAGGCAGCTCCCGTCCTGGGTGACACAGGTGGACCCCGCGTGATCACCAAGATCTTGATGAGAAAGAGGCAGAGAATCAGCATCAGAATAAGATGGTGTGGAGGCAGAAGCTGTGGGTGAGGTGACAGGATTTGAGGATGGGGGAAGGGGCCACAAGACAAGGAACGGGCTGGATAGGCAAGCAGACGTGTCGTCCAGGCTGGGTACGGTGCCAGGTGCCAGGCACTCTGAGCACGGCTGCGGTCAGTCCTGGCCATGGTTCTGGAGACAACGAGGGGCTGAGGCAACTCCTCTGGGAGCCCCGGGTAGTAAATTTCAGGACACTCGTCTGGCTCTAAGGTTCCTTCAGGTTCTGCTGCCACAAACTGCTATCTGTGATTTCTAAGAGCCATTAGGCTGCTCCATTGTCATCCCCCCATGTCCTCCCCGCCTTCCCAACAGCTCTCCATCACTATCTGCACCAGCTTAGCCACAACACCAGCCCGCGGCATCTACTGTATGCACAGGTGGCCTTGGGAGGTGCACTGCAGAGGCAGGTCACGCACGTAGGAGGTTACAGAGAGGAAGCCGAGGGACAGCCATCATTTATGGAACACTTACTGTGTACCAGGTACGGTGCCAAGTGCTCAACCTCATGACTAAGTTTAGTTCCCATGATGCCCCAGGAATCCCATTTGGTCACCCCACTTTGCATATGAGGCCTGGGCCTCCCGTGCATTGCCCTGCTTGACCACAGTGGGAGGGAGGGCTGGGCCCAGGGCAGAGGCACGGGCACCAAACCTTTCTGCTCTCTGGCCTCCCCAAGAGCAGGTCAAGCCCCATACTTGAAAGGCGCGACAGGAGGCACACAGAATGGCTGGCTCCCCCAGCCTGGGGGCAGGGTGCACGCACAGAGAGCACTCTGACACAGCCCTGCTCTGGAGAGGCGTGCAGGCGGTCCACGTGAGCGCCTGTCATGAGCCACTCGGCAAATGGCCCCGTCTGCCCTGGGAGGAATATTGGCGGCGGCGAGCGCATTCAGCTCTAATTCCCGCTATTCACTGTGCTATTATGAGCTGAGTTCTAGATGCCACTGGGCGCACTGATTGCTTCTGCAATAACAGAAGCATCTCTGCAGCAGGCTGAGGTGGGGGCTGGGAGGCTGGCAGGGGCCTGGGACGGGGAACCACGGGGCCAGCAGGAAACAGCAGGTGGAGCTTAACCTCCCTGAGGGGGTCGGGGAGCCACAGGCCAACAGTGGGGGAGGGGACATCAGAGTCACAAATTCAGGTGCCATCAGGCCAGGAAGTACCTGCTCCACTCCCAGTGGGGGAAGTACAGGGGAAGGTGCCAGAAAGGTTGACAAGCCACAGCCTGTAAGTCCCAGGGCTCACACTTCTTCCACCAAGGGTTCAAGTCCCCGCTCATCCTCTGACTCACTGGTGGCCTCGGACACAGGGCATCCCCTCTCTGGGTCTCAGATTCCCCTCTGAAAAGTGAGAGGTCATGGGGTGGGGTGCTCTCTGAGCCCATTCTTGTCTGTGAAAGCAGAGGGAGGCAGAGAGCACTGGACTCAGGTCATTTTTATGTCTAATTCTGGTTCAGGACTCGCCTCCCATTATCCGTGTGGCCTGGAGCCCTTACACTGCCTTTCTGGATCTTTGTTTCCTTATGGGTCGGACAAGCTGCAGGCCGTACCCACAGGGCTGCCAGGGGCTCATGACGGTGGGGGCATGAGCCAGAGCCGGACCTGAGAACCCTGGGTTAATGGGGCCACCGAGACGTGGGCAGAAGCCCCAGAGACCCGCCCTGCTCTGCTGCGGCAGTCAGTTCTTCTCTTTGGGAGGGCGGGGACGTGTGACTCTGGGAGACTGTGGAGCGAGGGCCCGGAGGCACCCGGATTTCTATTACCACTGATTGAGGCTGAAAATAAAACTGAAACTCAGCTGGGAAGGAGGAAACGTGTGAGTCACTGGAGAAAAGAGCCCCCCTGCCAAGCGCCAGGTCCTGTGAGCTGTCCCTCCACATCTCCCTGCCCTTGTCACCTTGTCACCATGACCTGCCTCTCCTGTGATCTGGGCACATCCCCTCACCTCACATGGACAGCGCCACTATCCCCATGGGTCCTTCTGTCTCCCTGACTCTACACGTCCCTGTTAAATGGAGCTTTTCTTATTTAGTCCCTTGAGCCCAGACCTTTCTTGGTTCACAGACTTTTCTTATTTTTTAAGAGAGAGAGGGGGGGGGGGAGAGAGAGAGAGAGAGAGAGAGAGAGAGAGAGAGAGAGAATATTTTTTAATATTTATTTATTTTTTTTTAGTTTTCGGCGGACACAACATCTTTCTTTGTATGTGGTGCTGAGGCTCGAACCCAGGCCGCACGCATGCCAGGAGAGCACGCTATCGCTTGAGCCACATCCCCAGCCCAGTTCACAGACTGTTGAGTTTGGCATTTGAAGTTTTTCTAAGTCCTGGTCCCAAGGTCGCCTGCAGCTCTTACCTCTAATTGTACAGCCTGGCCTCCAAGACCCCTGCGAACAGTCTCTATCAGCTCCTGCTTCAAACCCCTTCTCCAAACGTAGCGTTGAAGAAGTAGTTGGTGCATTTGCTCATTTATCTGCGTTACAGAAGGTGCTCAGATTCCTAAGTAGCGCAGTGTAAGAGGAGAAGGGGGTGGGGTGCTGGTGACCCACCAGCTGCTCTCCTGGTCCTGTTCCCTGGCAGACATCACTAATAGATCACAGCACTTCAGATGCAGCTTAGAATCGTTCTCAGAGCAGCTCCCCAGGCAGCTGGTACCATCCACATTCCAGAATTAGGCAAATGGGGGCCCCAGCCCCCTCTGGCACCTTCGTTTGTCCCTGCATGACCTCAGGAGGCAAATGTTCCGAGCATCCATCTCCTCAATGTTAAAAGGTACACTTCCCCGCTCCTCTGGGCTGGGGGTTGGAGCTAGTGCACACTGCAGAATATTTTGGGATCTTTCTTGCTGCCCTTCCCCCACCGGCCCAGCAGTGTGCACTGCCTTGGGACGGGCGACGCAGTGGGAAAGCCGAGGGAAGGTTTGCAGTTCAGTGACCCTCAAGAGCCTGGGTCCCAAGATCACTTTGTGTCCTAAACCATGGATTTTCAAGGAACAGATGAGGAGGTGGGCCACTCTGTCCTCAGGCTAGGTACCCCCCTCTAACCAGGGAAGGCAGAGCAGAGAGAACCTAGATTCCACTGGTCACCAGGGGGTAGGAGCATGGCCGGGGATGGCAGAGGTCCCGGGAGCCTCCCCTGCACATGGAGCCCCTTCCCCACGAGGGCACCGACGTCCCTCCCAGCAACAGGACTTGGTTTCTCTTGTGGGCAACTTCTCAGGAGTTACAGAGACACAGGGACACACTGGCTCTCTAGCCCTGTTGTCCAATACGGTCAACCCATTTACTACGTGGTCTTTAAGAGGTGCTTTGTGCCTTGATAAATTGGGGCACAGCAGGCCTGAGAGGCAGTTTGCTTCCCTGGAATTCAAGAAAATGTGCAAAATCCTTCAATATCGAGTTCTCTGCAAGCTGCTCCCACATGTTCACGGCCACTGGCTCCTCTCCCTTTTTAGGACCCTCGAGGGTGGCCATTGGGAGTCCCCATGGAAGGGACTGGAAGGGGAGCCGTGCTGTGCAGGGAGGAGCTGCCCTTGGATTTTCCGGCCTTTCTTCCTGTCTTTCCTCTTCCAGGTCAGCCAGAAAGCTGATCCTGGTTTCTTTGAGAACAAGAACCTCCAAAAATAGACCTCACACCAATGGTCTGGGTTGGCGAACTTTGCATTTCCTAGTAGCTTCTGGGTGGCCTCTGGGGCTAACCCTGTAACAGTCTGGAAAGGCCTGGCACACAGAGAGGGGGAGGTGCAATCTGTTGAACAACTGCTAAGAATGAAGTTGTGCTGAGGACTTGGTTTGTTTCTCTTGGCCGCCTGGGGAAAGCATCTTCCTTCACTCCAGACTAGCAAAAAAAAACCTGGGAGAAGCTGCTGCTCATGCCACTCAACAAGTGAGTGGAGGAGCCATGTGCCACCCGGCCCTTGAGCTGAGGTTTAAACCACACACAGGACCTGTCATCTGCCCTATGATCCTGGGGCTCAGCTGACCCGACACCTTTTCAGCACATCGGTGGGGCCTGAGGATTCTGGAATTGTTTTTATAGATGGGGAGGCCTCATTTCACAGTATCATCTCTTCTGCAACAGTAATGTCGTGTCTACAGGGCTCAGTTTGCACATCCAGAAAGTCCCTGAGATGTAGTACTAGCTCAGGGATGACAGATCTTTGGAACACAGATTGTCCCTTCTCCACATGTGTCCAAAGTGGCCATCATGAAGGACTCTTGGAACTCATTTCCAATGGACCCGGAATCAGCCTCCAAATCCTTTTGACAAGCAGCTCGTTTGGGGCAACCATGGCCAGGGCACAGGAGCCCCAGCTGCCCTTGCTGCATGGGAAGAGTGCCAGGGTCCCTTTTGCCCTGGGCCACCAGAAGCAGAACTAGTAGAGAACTCAGGCCTGGGAGCCTGAGGGTAGCCGGGCTTGGCCACTTGTTAGCTCTGTGACCTTGGGAGGGTTAGTCTGTCTCTAGACTTCAGGCTCTTCACCTATGCCCTTAGCTCTGTGCTCTCCTCTAGCTCCAATAGTCTGTGATTCGTGACATTGCCAGAGGAGGGTGGATAAAGGGTCCTGACATAGTTTGGATAAGTGTCCCCCAAGGCCCTTGTGGTAAAGCCTTGATCCCCAGTTCAGTGCTACTGAAAGGACTGGAGACTTTAAGAGGTGGGGCCTCGTGGGAGGTCTTGAGGTCACTGGGATAGTGAGACACCAAGCCCTCCTCATACTCTTTTCTGGCTTCCCAGACAAGATGGTAAAGCAGTTTGGGACAACCACCCAATCCCACCATGATGGGCTGCTTCATCCGGAGTGATAGGGCCAAATGACTGTGGATTGAAATTTCTAAAACGGTGAGCAAAAATAAGCCTTTTGTCTTTGTAAGTTGATTGCCTCAGTTATCTGTGGCAGTATCAGAGAGCTCACCGACACTTGATTCCACAAGTTTTGCTTCATAGGGCCAAAGAGACGTGACTTGGGAAGAACAATGGCTACCTTGAGGTGTGGCAGGGCGGTGGCTGGGCCAGGCATTTTGATAATGCCTAGCACACGGAAGGTCTTTGAAGACTCAAAACAACTGGAATAGAATTACCTAGCCTCAGGATCAAAAGTACCTCAAAGGTGATTTGAGTCATCTGTATCTGAACTTGAGACCCTCCATGCTGCTCCCAATAAGAAGTGGCCCAGTCTCTGCTGGCCCACTTCCCACAGGAAGGAGATCACTCTTCCCAACACAGCCCAGCTATTGTCTGGACACTTCTGAGTATTTGAAAGCTTTTCTCTTGCATCCTGGCATTCATGCACCTCTTTGGATCTTGTAACTCTTGCACCCATCGAGCGCCAGGTGATCCATCTACCTCTTGACGGATCAGGGTCTGAAATGAGCTTTAGCGTCTGGGCATCTGTGTCCCTGCTCAGCTCCTGCCACAAGCCTGCCTTTCCATCCTGTCGTCCTCCACCTATTCCTTGTGTGATTCTACATCTCATGCCCTGGGCGTGCCCTGGGCTGCTCCTGTCCACATCCAAGCCAAACAGGGCCGTTGAGGTTTGGTCTGCTCAGGGCAGCCTGTGTAGGAGGCCGGGAGGTGACTCTGAGGCCTGCAGCCACATGATTTGGGCTTGAACCTCGATTCTGTGTGAAGCCACCCAAATAACTTCTCAGAACCTGCACTGCTTCATCTGGAAACGGGCCACAACAGTTCCCAGGTCGGGGGCTCATTGCAAGGATCGGGGCTGAGGCAAGCAAGGGCCCATGGCAGGTGCTCCGTTGGCACATGTTGTCACCTCCCGGCCTGTTTAGAGACGGCAGTCCCATTAATACACTCTCCAGCAAGAGCTCTCCAGCATTTCTAAGGAGGCACAGATTCTGAGGGTCATTTTGCCCTTTCCAGAGAGGGACACGGACCAGTGGGTGGTGGCCAGGATTGGGGCTTAGGCCATCCAAGGGATTAATGGCCAGGAGGTTGGGAGGCATTCTTCCTTAAAGACTCAGAAAGTCAAAATCTAGAGCAGAGAAGGTTAAACCCCAGCCTGGCAGCAAGCACTGCGCCTATCTACAAACGTGCAAGAAACTCATTATTTTATTTTTATTCTTATTCTTTCCCATTTAGGGCTGTTCGTCCCAGGGTGTTTAGGAGCTGACTCAGGGCAAAGTCTATAAGCTGGTAATGAGCTTGCCGAGCCCTTCCTCCTCAGGCAGGGATCAAAGCAGATGCGCGCGGGGCCTGGGAGAAAGGCGGGAGCACCCGCCTGATTCCTCCTGAGCCACGCTAAGCCCAGGCCCAGCAGGCTTCCCCGCCTCCAGCAGAGCCAAATCTGGCTCTGAGCTGGGGATAAGGAGTCTTTGGGTCCCCAGGGATCTCTTGGGGCTGCCTGAAGGACCTCCGGCTTCACCGTGCAGTGCCAGGGGATCCAGCGGCATTCGGTGGGGCACAGATTCCCAGGGGAGGCTTGGTAGACCCGGGACACACCACTTCCCAGTGGTGCCAGATGGTGTCACAGTCTAGGGATGTGCATGATGCTAAAAACGCCCAGCTCTTGGTGACATTGGCAGTTGGTGGGGTCTAAGGCCACCTTCTGCTTAACCCTGAAAGCAAAAGGCAGGGCCATTTGCCTGGGTTGCCTGGGGCTGTCCTGGGTGGATTTCCCAGTACTCGGTCTCCAAGTGTCTCTGGGGACCACCTTCATTGTACCTACCTGGGGTGGTTTCATCCCCAGCCCCTTTATATTTCCTTTCACAACGGTGTCTTACTACGTTGCTTAGGGCCTTGCTGAGTTCCTGAGGCTGGCTTTGAACTCATGATCTTCCTGCCTCAGTCTCCTGAGGAATGTGCTGCTTGGGGTGACTTTTAAGGTGCAGGGTTCAGGGCCATCCCCAGGCTTGCTGAACGGGACCCTGGGGTGGGGCACAGTGTGCTGTGAGTGGCCTGTTCACCAGGTTTCTCAGGCTGGTGCACCCAGGGTTCCAAGAGAATCAGCCACTTGTCCTACGCTGAGCTCTGGCTGTCCTGCAGAGGAATTCAAACTTGCACACACTTGTTCTCAGAGATAGTTTTAGGATAACTTAAACCTATAAACAATTTGAAGTCCATCAGTTGGGGGCTGGGGACAGGGAAATGTGGGGCCCGATGGAATATTATTCAGCATAAGAAATAATAAAACCTATGGGAAGTTGTACTCAAAATACATTCTACTGCCATGTATAACTAAAAAGAACAAATAAAAAATCAAAAAGAAATAATAAAGCCTGCCATTTGTGGCCATGTGCATGGAACTAGAGGACGTTATGTTAGGGACAGAAAGACAAACACCGAGTGTCCTCACCTATATGTGGAAGAAGAGACGGTTGACAGTGGAAACACAGAGTAGAACAGTGGTCACGGAGGGCTGGGGAGGTGAGACAGAGGGGGTCAGGTGGCAGATCCCAAAGCACATGGGGACGACTGAGCTCTGGTCCCCTACAGTGCCACAAGAGACTCTAGATCACTACTATGTATTTTATGAAGAACTGGAAGAGAGTCTGAGATGTTAATTACCCTGGTCTGATGGTGGCACGTTGTATACAATGATCTCCTTGTGCATCACACATATGTACAACCTTTCCGTGCCAGTTAAGAACAGAGGAGGCTGAGTAAATAAGTTGTCCCATAAAACAGCCTGGCCTCTGTAGTCAAAGCAAGTAAAGTTCTTGACGGGCATTTGGGTGACTTTCAACTTTGGCTGTTGTAAATAACGCTACGTGGAACTTCCTTGCTCTCGGACGTGTGCCCAACCCCCCCCCCCCATGCCCTGAGCCCAGGCCCCTCAGGTTTGAATGACTGGATCATGGGGTGTGAACTCTTTTTCAAAACACCCTACTCTTTCCAAAGTCACCAGGATCTCTCTCAAAATTCATCAACAAAATTAGAGGACCTGAGAGAATGCTGTTTCTTGGTTTCTTCGACCCATTTGAATCAAACGAAAACAGTCTTGCCCCCGAGTCAGAATTAACGAGTGCGACCTCCCAGATTAAAAACATGCAGTCGGATGAAGACAAAGGCGACGTGTGAGTGCTGACACTCACACGCAACAGACACATAAATGGATTTTCTCATCGGCTCCCGCTTTTGACTCAATGTATCCAGGCAACAGAAGTCTGGATTTAATAACAGATGTTCGCTGCATAGCAATCACCATATAATGCCAGGGTAGGCTAAAACAGCATTTTATCAACCAATAAATGTGCTGTTTGCTTTATTTTACCATGTTGTTCTTCAGTTCCCTTCAAAACCGTGAGGACAGATTGAGTCACTCGGCATCTGCTGGGAGCAATATGCTTGGCTTCATTTAAAATGAAAAATCAGGTCTGTGTTTACATTTTTCACCAAAGCATAGGATCTGATGTGCTAACACTCCCAACTGGGCTAGCCGGAAGGGCTTTCAGGAAAATCTCAGGGGAGCTGGGACGGAGGCGAGGAGTCCGTGCCCTCCTGGGAGACATATGGTGGCCCTTCCACGTCAATCAGCTCCAGCAGAGGGGGGTCCACCTTCCCCCCACCCTGCAGACCGGGTACTGGCAAGAGACCCCCGCTGGGCTCTCCACGGGCTGCAGCTCCAGGCTGTGAGAGCGGGAGTCTCCCTGCAAAAGAACAACCGACCAGCAACACGGGAATCGCGATCCGTGTGCAGCCTGCAGGTTTGTGAATACACGGTATGACTGTCTAGGGGAAGAGGCCACAGAGGCCATGGCCTGAGGTGTGTCGTTTCACGTCATCCCAGGTTGGCCAAGATAAAAAAGGGGAGGAGGAAAAGGAACTAACATGTGTACCGACGCATAGTCAGCCCCCACCTGTAGGTTTTGCACAAGGTTTCAACCAATGACGGGTCAAAGACATTTATTTATTTATTTATTTTTTGAGAGAGAGAGAGAGAATTTTTTAATATTTTATTTTTTAGTTTTTGGCAGACACAACATTTTTGTTTGTATGTGGTGCTGAGGATCGAACCCGGGCCGCACGCATGCCAGGCGAGCGCGCTACCGCTTGAGCCACATCCCCAGCCCGGTCAAAGACATTTAAAAAAAATGACATCTCCAGTGATCATGGAAGAATTTCTTTCTTCCATATTCCATAAACGGTACAGAGTAACAGCAACTCACAGAGCATTTGCATTGCATTAGGTGGTATAAATCATCAACAGTGTACAGGAGGCTGTGCCTAGGTTATATGCAAATACCAGGCCATTTTATATAAGAGACTGAGCCTCTGCAGACTGAGGTACCTGTGGGGGTCCTGGATCCAAGCCCTCTCGGACACCCAGGGATGATGGATCCATGCGCTAGGGACCACGCTAATATTTATGTATTTTCTCGTTTAATGATTGTGGCATTGCTCATTTGCCGAACACAGGTGGAGGAGACAGAGGCGTGGAGAACTGTAGTCACCTGTCCAAGCATCTGACATGCAGTGAGCTACGGGGCAGGGTAGGGGACGCAATCCTGCACTAACATTGGTTGTGGCTGATTGTATTTTTCTGAAGACGCAGACCATACTGTCTTCCCTGTGCTGTCTCGGAACCTCGTCACTTTGTTAAGAGAGGAAGTCTAAACCCCTGTCTGTGAAAGATGGGCTTCGGTTTCCATATAACCACCATGTGTGGAGGGGGTGCTGTGGTTTGGCTGTGGCTGGTCCCCAACAAAAAATCATGTATAACTTGATTCCTGGTGTATCAGCATCAGGAGGTGATGGGACCTTTAAAGGATAATTAGATCTTGGGGCTTCAACTTCATGAATGGGATTTCTGATCCCTTAAGGCTGAAATAGGGCTCTTGGAACTGGATTGACTCCCAGGATGGCAGTTATAATATAAGGTTACCCCTGGTGTATTGGCCCTTACCAATGTGCCCACTTGGCAGTCACATGTTTTTACCCTGTGATACCATTTACTACACGGCCCTCACCAGAGCTATTGGATGCTGACATGCTCTTGCACCTCCATAATTTTGAGCTAAATAAACATTTTTCTTTGTAAAGTTTCTAGCCTCTGGTATCTAGTTATAGCAATAGCAAACAGGAAATGATGCTCTTTGAGTTCAGTGGCTCGGCCATGAAGAGCAACATAGCCTCCACCTTGCTTCCTGGAATACTTGTTCTGGAAGATTCCAGCTGCCATGTAAGCAGTCTGACTGCCCTAAGGCCAAAAGACTAGAAAATCTTATAGAGATAGGAACCAAGCACACACACAGAGAGAGAGAGAGAGAGAGAGAGAGAGAGAGAGAGAGATCCTGCCTGTAGTTTTCAAGTGACAGGCAGCACCAATTTGCTAGCCATGAAAATGAGCCATCTTGGTTTTCTTCAGTGAGGGGCCTTTCATACACTAGCCACATGTTCCACCACCCACCAAAGAATGAGCCATCCTGGAGGGGGACCCTCCAGCCCCTACTGAATCACTCCAGCCAGTTCCACAGGGAGCAGAGACGAGCCAGCCCGGCCAGCCCTGAGCTGACTGTAGACCAGTGAACAAAACACATGCTCTTCATTGTTGGAAGGCGTCTCATTCAGGGTGACTTGTCATACAGAATAACTGAACTACTGAGGCACCGTTAAGCATCTTTATCATATCAACTTTTGTGCACCCGGTAAAACTTCTCCATAAAAATGAAAAAAAAAAAAGTATGTAGAAGGTTACACACAGCTGAAATAATGGGAACTGTCAAGGGGAACAGCCGTGTCCCACCCTCAGACTAGCAAGTCACACCAGCATTTTGCTTTTTCCAAAGGCCTGTTGAGGAAAACTGTGGCCCCATTGCCCAGAAGGACAAAGGAGGAGTGGGGGGAGGGCTGAGTGGGTGTAAAGGAAACCAGGGCAAGGACTCAGTGAGGGGCAGTGAAGCCTAAAGGGTGGATGGACCACCACACAGGAATGCAGTGTAGACAAAGAAATGTGTGTTATTTATTTTTCTATTATCGTGACAAAATGCCTGAGATAAATCAACTTCTAATGAAAAATATTTATTTTGGCTCACAGTTTCTGAGGTTTCAGTTCTTGGTAGGTTGGCCTGTCTCTTCTGGGTCTGTTGGGAGGCAGCCATGTGGTGGGAATAAGTGGCAGAGGGGTGGTATTCACCTCAAGGCATTCAGGAAGTAAAAAGAGAGGAAGACGCTGGGATCCTAATGTCCCCACCCCAGTGACATAACCTCCTCCACTAGGCCCTGCCTCCTGAAGGTTCTGGCCCCTCCCTGGCACCAGCGCCAGCCTTTAGCACACAGGGCTCTGGGAGACACTTATCCAAACCATAGTGAGGGGATATTAAAAAGATTACTCTTCCCATTAGAGATCCTAGTCCCAACTTAAGCTTAAGGTCCTTACTTGACTAGTCCTCCTCCCAGAGTTGCCCCCCCTAATAATAGATTGCAATTCTATCAGGGTGGCAGGTGGTGACTTGCAACAGGTCATGGTGATGTAAAGGTCTGATGTAATGGATATTTCTTACACCCTTGTCCCTGCTTAAATGTAAGTAACATACGCCTTATGAACAGGGTAGAATGGCAATAAGTGTTGACTTACATTATTTTTATCATAATGTTACTTAATATGTGCAAACATAAAACTTAGGTATAAAATCCTTATGCTTTTAGCACTATTCAGCTATAAAATTAAAACAAGTTTCCAAATTAAACACCAATAAGATTGTAAAACCAATAAACTTCAAATTAACAACATTAGTTTAATGCAAGTTGTTTGGTAGAAATGAATCGCGGCTTGTGGTGCGAGGGTGATGTGGGGTTCGTGGATTCTCGTGCATTTTATTTCAGCCTGATGACTCTCACCTCCCGTTGCTCTTCTCTCTGGGAACTACTGGAGGGTGGTATGCTCTCAGCGGCAGACTCTGGCACCCACGTCTGGTTTTCTCCTTCCTCCCTTCCTTCCTCCCTCCCTCCCTTCCTAGCTCCCCTCTCTCCTTTCTTTCTCTCTCTTCTGGTCCTCCTTAGCCCCATGGCAGTAAAAATAAAAACAAAACAAGACAAAAAAATACCAAACTCACAAAAGCCTCTGAAGTTACATTGCATAGGTCAGGGGTCAGCAAACGTTTTCTTGGTCAAGGTCAAATAGTAAAAAATGGCAGGTTTGGGGGCCGCGCAGTCTGTGTTGCAACAGCCCAATTCTGTCATTTTATTTGCAAAAACAGCCACAGATGATATAGTTGTCCTTCGGAAGGGGGATTGGTTCCAGGAGCCCCTCAGCTGCCAAAATCCACTAATGCTCAAGTGCCTTACTTAAAATGGTGTGGGGTTTGCATATGGCCTCTGCCCATCTAAATCTGTAGGCTTCGGATCATCTCCAGACTCCTCATAACACCGGGTATAGTGCACATGCTACACAAATAGTCACCACATTGCATTGTTGAGGGAATAATGTCAAAAAAGCCCACACCTGTTCAGGACAGTCGCAGCCTTTCTCCCAACTCCTCGGGATGCCCAGTTGATGGGATCGGTGGAGGTGGATTCTGAGGGCCAGCTGTGGGCAAATGATCGAGTGCCTCTGGGCTTTGGTACAGCTCTGTATGTGGACACTGGCATTTGGATTTCACATACTTTTCAAATGCCATGAAGAATTCTTTTCGACTTGTGTGTCTCAATGATTTAAAACCGTAAAAATCATGCTTAGCTCCTTGGCCAGAGGGAAACAGATTGGGGGCTGCCTGGGTCTGTGGGCTGTAGTTTGAGGATGCTTGGCACATAGATGGTTATGAAGAGGTTAAAATAGATGTGCTGAAATTAAAATTAGCTAAATGAAAAAAGTTAAATTAAATAAAGCAGTGACCCTGGGACTTCATAGACTCTGGAGAGGCTCAGCCCTGGGACACCCCTAGAGGATGACCTCCTTCAACAGGGCTCTAGGCGAGATGTTTGCAAGCTTCTGAAGATTATGGAAGGCCACAGCCTCTCCCCTAGTCCCCAAGCACAGGGGACACACCAGATGCATAATAAAAGTACCAACAGTGGCCCAGGTGACACACGGAGACATTGTAGTACCTGGAGTTTCTGAAAGAAAAAAAAAATTACTGTTTGCCCAGGCTGCTTGGGAAACCCGAATGGCTGACCTGTGTCAGGATGGGCATGGGAGGACCATGCTAGAGTTGAGGCCATAGCCCAGCACTCAGACCGACTTCCCTGCTCTGCTGCTCACCAACCATTGACCTTGAGCTTGACCTTTCTCTGCTCCAGTCACTGTGTGTATAGGATGCTGCTGTCAAGCCTCCCATTCCCCTCCCCAAACAGGCCAGGGAGTGTGTGAGGCCTACATAAGATGGTACAGTCAGACAGGCACAGGGATGCACACCTGTAATCCTAGCAGCTCAGGAAGCTGAGGCAGGAGGATCACAAGTTTGAGGCCAGGCTCAGCAACTTAGTGAGACCCTGTTTCAAAATAAAACATAACAAAAAAATTAAAAGGGCTGGGGATGTACCTCAGTGGTTATGCACTCCTGGGCTCCTGGGTTTAATTCTCAGTACAAAAAAAAAAAAAAAGAAAGAAAGAAAGAAAAAGAAAAAAAGGACCCTCAGCCTCAGTCTCAGTACCACAGGTTCGGGTTCCTGCATTTATTCAATTTCTAACTGAAAATATCAAAAGAAAAATTGTGTTTGAAATGATCACGTACAGAGGTTGTTTTTTTTTTTTTTTTTTTTTGGTCATGAGGGCCTAAATAATGCTCAACAATATTTAATATTTATTACAAGCAGTCAAGAAATTATTTAAATATTTGGAAGGACGTGACTAGATTATATACAAAAACGACATCATTTTGTGTCAGGGACTTGGTCATCCTTGGATTCTGTCATCCTTGAGGATCCTGGAACCAATCTCTCTTGGATACAGAGGGACAACCCTGTAGGAAATGCGTTCGGACAAAAACCACCGCTCAGCAAGCATCCGCTAGGTCGAGCTGTTACCGATGTCACCTTAGCAGTGGTGGGGTGGTTGTGTGAGCTTCCCTGGGCCCCTCTGCAAATGGGACTGGTGTCAGGGGTGAGCGGAAACAGACGGCGCAGAAACATGGCTCCTGGGAGTCCCCCTGGGCCCTGCCCTGTGGCTCGCACTTGTTCCAGTGGCAAGGTCCCGAAATGAATATCCTGCTCCAGTCAATAACGTTGTACAACTTGCGGTGAAAACCGAGAGGAGATTAATCATTGAAACTGGAAGCATTTGATCCGACGGCACAGAGGAAACCGGAACAATGTACTAGTGATTTCAGCGCTCTGCGGCTGCCTTGATCTTTTAAGCGCTGCCTGGTTGGGTTATAAATATTTTTCCTTTGGTGTTGGGGGTTTGCTGAAGCTTCAAGAAAGCACTGTGTGAGCCTAAGAAAGGAGGGTTTTGGGTGCTCACAAATACGCAGCATCTGGAGGGCTGGGGGTTGAGGGTCCCACTTGGGCCCATCTGCAAGGAGCTTTTTCTCTACTCAGAAGGAAAATTTATGCAGAAATTGCAATCTAAGAACCCAAACCTCTGAGCAGATGTTTTATTTAGCTTGTTTATTTGGTTTTTGCTTGTGTGTGTGTGTATGTTTAATGGAGGCAACTCTTTAAAAAATTGGGACATTATGCATATGGTCTATTTCCAGTTCCTCCTGCACAGGCAGGAAGCCAGGCCATGCAGCCCGCCACTCCCCTGGGCAGCAGGGCTGCGCTGAAGCTGCAGGTTCTGTTCCTATGGGGCCTGTGCCCCTCTGCTCACCCCAGCCCCTGCCACTTCCTTCCCTCCTTTGACAAGTAGACCTTGGCTGTCATTTATTACCACGCATAGGGTGCTATTTGTCTTGGAGTAGAAACAGCTCTCTGTATTCACATCTCTATTAAATGTGAGGAAATGAAAGATAGATCAAGAGGGATGCATTTTTCAAGAAAAAATGACGGAAAACTTATTTTCTTGTGATATTGAAGAATATTCCTCGGGATTTTGTATGCTAACGGCCAGATTGCCTCACTTGCTTTCCTTGTCTGGCCCAGACCTGTAGACTCTACCCCATTCCCTAAGGTTCCAGATGTTTCCTCCTGTGATTGACAGAACTCACTCAGCCAAGATCTCCAGCTGCCTGTATGCCCCGGGTCCCATGCTCAGCCCTGGACCCCATGCTCAGCTCTGGACTCTAGGGGCCAGGCAGACATGCACCATCTTCCTCCTCTGGCCAGCACAGGGCACCCCAGCGATGCAAACTGGCCATCCCAGCAAAGCACTAGAGTGTCCCAGGAGGAATGTCACAGCCATGGGGTGTAGATGAGGGGAGAGGCAACGAGGAGTCAGCCATCTTTGCACGAAGAATGGACACGTTCATGGAGACAGGGGGAGGGCGAGCAGCAGGTGCCGAAGCGCAGAGCAGGCAGAGGGCTTCCGAGGAGCCGCAGGAGGCTGCACCTGGCTAGGGCTCAGCACGGAGGTGAACAGGGCATGGAGAGATGAGGCTGGGGAGGCGAGAGACGGCCACTGGGAAGGGGCCGAGCCTCACTGGGGTTCTGGAATGCTCGGATACATCCCAGAAGCCAGGGGAGAGTGAGAGGTGGCCAGAGCCCCATCCACCGCCTTCTGCAGGAGAGACAGGGAGAGGGTGCAGCGCGGGCAGAAAGCGGGGACCTCGGGGCCAGCAGGGGATCTCGGGGCAGCAGCTTCCTCGCTGTACTGGACAATGTCCCAGCCTCAGTTTCCTTATTTATCACCAGGAGACTGACAAGTGCCCTCTGGATCTGCTGTGGAGTTCGATGACACCGAGGGCATCTGGCACTCAAGAAACTCAATAAAAGCACGTTGGCATCCACGGATGCGGGTGTGCGTTTTCCAACCTGATCCCTCACCCAGGACGGCCTTGCTTTGCTTCCTCCCTGGAGGCTTCTCAGGTTTGGCCCCACCTGGGAGGAGCCCTCCCCGGCTGGCGCCTGCCATCTGTCACTGGTGCTCCAAGGCCGACCTGCTGCCTGGCACGGGGCCGCAGTCATAATGACCACTTCTGAATCGATTCCTTCGAGCCCTTTTGAGCAGGCTGAGGAATGCTGTGATTAAAATGATTTAAAACCTGCCTCCTATTTCATAGCTTTTAATATTTGATAAGATTTTGGAGTGAGTGAGGGATTTGGGCTAGGCGGGAGGTCTAGCAATTTGCAATCCCAGTTGCAGCCGTCTCAGGGACCTATGGGGGCACTCAAAATGGGGTTGGAGAGTGAGTATGAGGATGTGGGGAAGGGTAAACAAGGTGCATTCCTCAAAGAGAAACCCTAGAAAGAAAAGGAGATGAGATCTTTGTTCCTCCAAGCTGTCTGTGGCTTTGAATTCCAGGAATAATTAAGATTATTATTATGAAAATAAGGATAAGAATAAAACTATAGCAGTTATCATTCCTGACCCAGTAGAGGAGGTGGCGTGGGAGGGCTGGCCACCCAACATTCCTCACGGGATGCTGCCTCGGAGAGGAAACAAACAAGTGTAGATATCTTCGGGGAAAGAGCGGGGAGCAGGAAGAGTCCACGCAGCCCAGGTGTGTGGAGCTCTCTGCCATTCCAGTGGACGGCAGGAGGAGCCTCCCGCCTCTTGAGGGGCTGAGCTCACAGCCATAGGTGTGTGCATAGGGGCAGGGGGGGTGTTGCACAGGGGACTTAAACATCGGGAGGAAGGCTGTGAGCTTTAAGGGGCCCTTTCCACCTGTGGGAGCTCAGCAAACAAAGAACAGAAATCAGTCTCTAACTCCTCTGCAAAATAGTGTTCAGCATGGTGTTTGGGACATAACAGATGCCCAGGGAGTGTTTGCTGAATGAATAATTCTCTGCAGCAGATACGAACCAATACTGTTGAGAAAGACTACCGAGGGAATCAGGTTCCAAACAAGAATAAGAACTGCAACCATGGCTGGGCAATCCCTGGGTAATCCTAGTGGCCCCTGAGCAACTTCATGAGATCTTGTCTCAAAAAGGGCTGGGGATGTGGCTCAGTGGTTAAGAACCCCTGGGTTCACTCCCCAGTGCCCCCCTCCCCCAATAAAGAAAGAAAAAGCAAAAACAAGAATGACAACATTAACTACAATTTGCCACCCCAGACTTCAGTCCAGGTGATTCATAAGGAAATCATCATTGCTCCTGTTTTATAGATGAGGAAACCGAGTTTCAGGCAGCACCTATCCAGAGTCACACCTGTAAAGGTGGCAGATCAGGGATCTCATGGGCCTGACGCCCGTGCGCCACACACTGAGGCTGTCCCTACCCCAGCTGTCAACCTTCCCCATCTGAGGCTGAACCTGGGCCTGGTGTGGCTCAAAGCTCTGTGCCTATGCTGGGGAGTGCGCCCATTCCCAGCTGGGGCTGTGGGTGAGCAGCTGCCTCCAAGGTCGGTTCTGCGGGCAGGCTGGCCATTTCCTACTTGAGGTTATCGATCAGGCCTCAGGTCTCTTGAGAGTACCCCCTCTGGTATGGGTAGCCTCTTTATCCTCCTAAGGGCTTGTCCCTGTTCTCAGTCACTGAAGTCACCTTCATCCAGTGACCTGCCCCTGCCCCCTTGGAGTGGAATTTTCAAAGCCCATGGGTCACTGGGGCCTCCTGGAAGCAAAGCACCCTAACCCCTTGGCTTTATCCAAACTTGAGTCTGGAGCTCCCTCCTGACTCCAGGCTGATCTACTGCTTGTCCCCTAGTTTCCTGAGTGACTGCTTACCTTCCTTGTGTCGTTTTGACTCAACTCTAGTCTGACTTTCCCTCCCGGTTTCCCATGGATGTTTGGTCTGACCTCTGGCCTCACTCTTACACCCCCCCATTCTTTCTCATTATTAAGTCAGGACCTTGCCCTAGTGACACTGGGCATTTGGGACTGCTAATTCTGTGCCATGTGGGGCCTTCCTGGGCATCGTAGGGTGTTCTGCGGCACCTTTGGTCTCTACTTGGTAAATGCCAGTGGTGAGTAGCTTCTCACCCTAGTCATGGCACTTGAATGTGTCTCCAGATGCTGCTGAACATCTTCAGGGCAAAAACATCCTCAGCAGAGGTCACCAGCTCTGGCCTCTGATGGCTGTCCTGTGCACTTCAGGCACCAGGCTGCACCCTGTCCTCAGTGGCCACGGGGACTCATGCCCTTGGGCTCCAGGTCTTTCCTTCAGCTGCCGTCCTGCCCCTCACGATCAGGAGTCAGGTTCTTTTCTGAGGATCCGGCTGCTGGCCACAGACTTTCTGTTCTCCACATGGCAGGCTGGTTCTTCCTTCTTCCCCATTCTTGGGGCCTCTTTTCCTCCTCCTCCAGTTCATGATTTTGCACTGGATAACCAGCTCACTTTCCCAGGTGCTCTGGGGGGATTGGTTCCACAGCGCTGCACTCTCATTAACAGATCCGCCCTGATGCCCAGGCACCTCTTAGCCTCCTCTTCCCCTCCCCTCCCTGTTTTTGCTCTGGTCTGAGCCTTCCCCCCCAGTCCAGCCACCAAGACAGAAAACAGCCCCAGGCCCTGTTCCAGTACAGACCAGGTGGCTCCGGAACCAGGGCAAACGTGCTCTCGAGTGGGGCGAGGGCACACGGACTCTGACAGCAGATGGGCTTAGCCCGACGTCCTCTGTCCTGTCATGACATGACCTCGGGGAAGTCACTACATGTCTCTGAGTCTCCATTTCATGCAATATTTCCCTTTTCTTTAAAAATTAAACAAAAATATATAACACGACCAATAGCTCAAGACTTAGAAGAGGGCTGCTTTTCCCGACCCTTCCTCCTCTTACCCATGTATCCTGATGTCTTATTGTTACATTGTTGCCAACAGCTACTCGCTTCTGTCTGGTTTTCTAACACATTAGACACTGTAGCACTTTGCTTTGTCATGAGCAGACAAGCGGCTTGGATTTGAGCACATTATCTAATTACTTCTGAAGACAATCCCAGGAAACAGATATTATCTCTTTCCATTTTTTTGCAGATGAAGATCCTGAGGTCATGCGGTCCCACAAGTAGAAAGTGACAGGGTTAGGATTAAAATCCTAGTTTTCCCCCACTCAAAACTAGCGCTTTGAAGCAAATTGCATATTGCATCTCATATAACATTAATGAACGTGCTGTGTGCATTGGCTGCATGCCTGTAATCCCAGCGGCTTGGGAGTCTGAGACAGGAGAATCATGAGTTCAAAATCAGCTTCAGCAACAGTGAGATGCATAAAAACTCAGTGAGACCCTGTCTGTAAATAAAAGATACAAAATAGGGCTGGGGATGTGGCTCAGGGGTTGAGTACCCCTGAGTTCAATCCCCTGTACTAAAAAAAAAATTAATGAACATGAATAAGATCATGTATGGAATGTACACACATAATAAGATGATGTATGGCTGAACAACTCCTGACACATAGTAGGTACTTATCAAATATTAGTGTCTTGCCTACTTTTTGGGCAATATATATAAATGGTGAGTGTTAGGAAAGAGCAGAGAGTCTCTGAGAGTCCTTCCCTCTCTCTGGCCACACTCTGTGAGGGTCCAAGTTCTTTCAGACTTAAGTAGTTATCTGTCCCTGCGCTTTCTGCAGGACCTTGGACAGGGCATAGTAAATAGTTATTGATTTGACTATTGGTTAAAGTACCTCCATGCTGACTCTGGGGAGAGAAGGGGCTGCTGCGCTGGCCTGTGGCTGCTCTCAGACAAGGACATTTGCATAACTGGAACAAGCTGTCCCCATCTCTAATAGAGAACTGAACGTCACTAATTGGCAGGCAGAGGCTGTGTTCCCTCTGTGGGAATCAAGGAGGGAGTAGAACGTGCCCTGACTGCCAATTTCCTCTTCAGCCTGCACTTGGGGGCGGGGAGGGGGGAAGGGAGAGGAAAAAGGGTGGAGGACACTTCAGACCACACACACTGAGCTCCGATCACATGGCCATTTCATTGAAATCTCCTGAGGTCAAAGTTCATAGGGCACAGGATTTGGAGGCAAGCAACTAGGTCGAGTTCCCAAATCTTTTTCTTATTAACTAAGTCAGAAATGAATCTTCTGGTCTCCCTAGGCCCCAGATTCTGTACCTGTCAAATAAAAATAAAGTACGTGTAACTGGTAAAAACATTTGTGGAGTGAATAAATGCAACCTGATAGATTTGTCAAAGGGATGTGACATCAATAAAAATTGCCTGTTCTGCACGAAAGTAAACAGAAAAATGTGTCATAAAATTAAAGGTAATGCGAATCATGAGGGACCACTTGCAGGTTTCTGGCTCAGGCAGGACGAGCATTCTTCACCTCCATAGAAGCCACATATCCTAGCGCAGTGGTGTCCATGCCCTAGTGGGAGGGTTATTTGAGATGGTTTTAAAATTACAGGTCCCCAAGCCACATCTCTGAAGACAGTGGCTGGAGAGGCCCATGGGAGGGACAGCCCAGGTCTGATTTCTTTCTGTGCCTGCTGCCATTCACCATCTGGGCGAAGCTGGTTCAGGACCATGGTCAGCGCCACCAGCCTGGGCTCCCACCAACACCTTTGCCCACTGAAGAGGCCAAATGAGGTGTCACATTTGCTCTTCCAATAGTGTCACTTTACCTTTCAGGACCCTTAGGGATATTTCAAAGATATCGGAGCAGGGGTAGGATAATAAGCAAAGTGTGGAGCTACTATTTTTGGACACTCCCAGGAAATGAGCTCGGGTTTTAATATGAGCACTGGCGGCCATGCTGCTGGGATTCGATGCACCCTGCAAAGCACCAGAATTAGAGAAATTTAAGATGATCAAAATGTATCAGTAGAAGGCCCAGTAGTTCCTCCCTGCCTCTCGGTCCAGTGGATCTTTGAGCCTCTAGTTCTGACTTGTTTGTGCTGAGCTGAGACATGGTGATGGAGAAAGGGGAAGGAGACGGCCAGGGCTCTGTGTGAGGGGGAGGACAGTGTTTGATGACAGGGCTGTTGGGATGGGAGCCTTCCCGAATCCCCTGCAAATCATGAAATCTCAAAACTAGAACATGCTTGGGCTCATAAACTTCCCAACCACGTGCATCCTTCTCCAACAGTAAGACAAAGGAAGGAGGGTGACAGGAAGCCTTTGAATACATCATTTATGCCAATTACTAGTGGGGATCCCCTTGCCATAGAAGCTTCAGGCTGGAGCATGGGGTGCGGGGCCAGGGTGGGGGAGGAAGCCCTGCCTCTGAGCTGGTGACATGGATGCTATAAAACTGGAAAGAGGATCTGGAGTGTGACTCCACAGGTCCTGGTACCACTCAGGAGGTTCCATCAATAGCGGCCCCTGGGATGTAACTCTGATCAACTGAGCAGCGGATTGATCCAAAGTCGGAACAATCATGAGCTTCCTCCCCTTTCCTGCTGTGCTTGTGCAGCTGGGTGGTATAGACCGTGTCGCAGCTTCAGTGGAGGGCAGTGGCACCTGTCAAATTGATAGGTGACAGAGTCCCCTGTGGTCTGGGGAGGCGTCTCATCAGCAGGAGGGATGAGTCCATCCTAGTCTGGGAGTGGAAGATGGAGGATGGGGATTCTGGGTTTCTAGGCTTTCCTAGCAGGCTCCCCGCAGTGTCCACATCTGAGAAGGCAGATTATAAGAGGACCTGGATCTCGTTGAGTGTGGGGGCGAAGATGGGGAAGCAGCAACTCCACACACCAAACCTGCAGCCTGGACACTTGGTGGCTACGGCTGGCTGCCTTCCAGAGGGGAGGAGAAGATGCACATGTATTCTGCTGCCTTGGGGTCCAGCATCGCAGCGAGCAGTGGGTTCCATGTGATGTTCCAGGGCTCGAAGCCCACTCTGGTGATGTCCCATTTGCTGGGTTTCAGTTCTTCAGCTGCAGCTGAGAGCCCTGGGCTCAGGAACACAGACTTCCCTGTGTTCCTACGATTCCAGGAAACTTGAAATGCAAATGTGCCCTGGTAGGAAGGTGCTTTTATGAGAAAATGGAGCTTGTTGTTCCCAGGCAAGAGCATGGCTCAGGAGCCAGGAGAGGGTGTGCAGGGGATGAGGGGCACCCACCAGGTGCCAGGCTTTGGGGAGTTCCCTTGCAAAAGAAAGGCAAGGAACCCAGTGGGTTTGGGGAATCGGACGGGGAAGTAGCAGCGAGTGAGACAGAGGACGTCTCTGCCCGCAGGAGGGCCAGTGCTGGTGGTCAGCCCCAGGCCATCACGTGGTCCTGGGAACAGCTCCTCAAGGCAGCCCTTGTGCTCCACTCACACCCCCTCGCTCGTCCCTGTCACTGAGTATTCAGCTCCTTCCTGCCTCCACACCGGGCTGCTGGCTGCCTCGAATTCCCTCTGCTGCTTCTCTGCATTGAAAGCGTGCATTCATTTTGGGGGTGTCGGCTTTATTCGACCTTCCTCAGGAAGCCCCAGCCAGTCCCCACAGGCCGACTGCCTCTCTCCCCTTTGCTTGTATCTACTTTGCATTTGCCACTGACTTGCTGTTCATCTCTGGAGGCAGAATACCCTCCTCAGGGACGCAGGGCTGGGTCCTAATCATCTGTGATCCCGCCACAGCATTGGAATTCAATGAAGACGAACACATTGACCAGAAGTGAACCGTGCGTCCCTCCTGAGTGGATCAATGCTTCACACCATTAATGGATGAGTGGGATGCTGGGTTATGGCGAGAGGGGCTGCCACGGCGGCCAGTTTGGCTAGTTTCCTCTTAGGGTCCTGCTCTGTCTCTTGCCATGTGAAGCCCTGCACTGCCCGGGACTCTGCCCCAAGAAGGCCGTTGCCAAACACAGCCCTTCAACCTTGGTCTGGAACCATGAACCAAAAAAACCTTTTCCTTATAGCTTATGTAGCCAGTGCCATTGTGTTATTAGCAACAGAAAACGGGCCAGGACAGCACTTCAAGGGCAAGTGCACAAATGAGATCTAGACAATGCCCCGAAGGGCCCCTGGGAAGGGAGGGAGAGGCCAGAGATGCCTGTGAACTCCACTCCACCAGGTTCCATCCTACCCGAGCTCCAGCCAGCTCCTGGCACTTCCCTGGTCCCTGCCTGGTGCCACCACCTCCAGCATCTCTTCTTGCTGCCTCCACGCCTGGGCTGCCCACAGCCACCTTGGCCCCTTGGACTCTTACCACCTCTGCTGTCACGGTCACTGTGGCTACTGTGTCGCTTGCTTGCCAAGAGCCTCCAGTAGGCTGGCGGGGCAGGCGGGAGGGCAATGTGCATCCGAGGATCTGGGGGCCAGTCGAGCAGAACGGGGACTTTTTAATTGACATTTAAATGTCAACGCGCCACATTAAATGTTCTGGGTGTTTCATGGCAGCCCCGGAGGAACATAAACACATCTCCAGCTCCTTAATCACTGCCCACATTAATTACAGATGCCCTTTGGTAAATGGAAACAAACCCACTGCAGAGGCCATGCTCCAGCCAGGAGGCTGGGCTCCCGCCAGCGGGCTGGCCAGGATGTCCATCTCACCTGTGGTGCCCTGTCTAGCTCTGGCTTCAGAGGGGCCCCTTCTGATAAGAAGGACGGATAAATAAAGCTGGCAGTGGAGAGGGGGAAACTGGAGGGAGGAGAGGGGAGAGTGGAGGAGAAGCCGAGAGTTATGGTTCAGAGATGAGGCCCCCTAAGAGCTCCCGTGTTAATGCAGGGAGGTTCCGAGGTGAGATGATGGGAGGTAAGAGCCATGACCCACTCAGTCCACCCGGTTCAAATGCACTAACTGGACAGGAGCTGTAGGTGGAGGGCGAGGATGGAGGAGGTAGGTCATGGCCGTGCCCTGGAAGAGGGCATCTTCCCTGCTGTCCCGTCCCCTCCCTGCTTCCCAGCCACTGGGAACACAGCAGCTTTCCTCCACCCTGCCCTTCTGCCATGATGGTCCAGCTCACCTCCTCCCAGATCAATGGAGTTGGCCCACCATGGACTGAGCCCTCTGAAACTGGGAGAAAAAAATCAGCTTCCCCTCTTCTCGTTGGCTCCTGTTAGGAATGTAGGTCATAGTGAGGAGGAGCTGGCATGGGCAGGGGGAGGTGGATGAGGGTGGAGGGGACAAGCAGAGTGGAGCCCAAGAGAGAAAGAGAACTAGGGGCCGGGGCCAGTGTGGAAGCACAGACGGGTCAGGACAGAAAGAGGGAGAGGCAGGGAGACAGACGAGGGGCAGAGGGGAGCAGGCAGCGGAGACGGCAGAAGGAACACTCACTTGTAAATGGAAATGCTGCTAAAGGACAGTTCTGGAAACAAGAGTCTCTAAGACACAGCACACCCCTCCTCCAACCTGGGACCCTTGACCTTTGTGGGCTGGTGGTGAGGAGGGAGCAGAGCTGGCTAAGACGAGGTGTCCCCAGAGGAGAGAGGACCCGGGAACTCATTCCATGGCCCCACAACAGGGCAGTGTGGAGCTCCCACGTAGCAGCAGGGGACCGAGGGCCAGGGCACCATGTGAGATGCCAGGGCACAGGCAGGGTCTGGCATGAGACCCAGGTCTCGTCTCCTCCAGGGCTTTGTCAGTGTGCCCATCGAGACACTGTCACTCTCCTGGCATCCATCTGAAGCCTGACCTGGAGTGTTTATGCTTTCAAGCCAAGACCAAGGCCGGGGGACAAGTGCTGGGGACACACACCTTGCTGGCTCGTGGTATGAGAAGAGGGCAGAGAATTCTCCATGGAGTCTCTGCTGAAGCCCAGGTGGGGTGAAGGTGCTGGAAGAGGGGTGCGGGGTTGGGTGCCAGGTCTGTCTGCCCCATGGGGATGGACACCCAAAAACACAGGGCTCCTCCGGAGCCTCCCAGCTGCCACCTGCTGCAAGCTCCCAAGAAAGAGCTTGGAGAGCTTCTGGGCGCTTCTTACACTGACACCAACTTTATTTATGTACTCAGACACTTTGCCACATGAGCCTTCTTGTTCCAAAGCAGCTGATCTGCAAAAAGTGCATACGTGTTGGGTGTGGGGTCTGTCTATACTGCAAGGCGCCAAGCTGAGCCCTGCCCTCAAAGTCCCTGGCAGCCAACTTAAGGAGGAGCAGTTCCCAAGGGGCTAATGCCCCCTGCACACATGGCCTGCCTTAGTTACCTGGGTGAGGGAGAAGCAGGAAGAGACTGGCCAGGGGCTGGGGTGGAGCTCAGGTGGGAGGGCAGCGTGGCCGTGCTGGGTGGTGGCATCTGCGTGCTCTCAGGCAGCTGTATTTAAATCCCTAATCCATCTGTCTGATGCCCCATGATTGTCAACCAGGCAAGTTCAGCTTCTCTCACTTGCAGCAAAGCTCCTGGAGCCGGGCCAAGCACGCTGGGGCTGCAGATGGGAAATGCCCAGGGATTCTTCTCTGAGGAGCCCCAGCCTGGAGGACAGGAGCGACTGTCAGCAGATTTGGCTGCAGGAAATGCCAACAAAAGAAGGGGAGGGTAAGCATGCAGGGCCCAAGGGGCAAAGCTCACTTAGCCTGGAGGAGGCAAAGTTGAAAGAGGAGGGAATTTCTGAGTTGGACTTTGGAGGATGAATAGGAGTCTGTCTAGAGGCCAAGGAGGGGGTGGGGCATCCAAAAACCACAGAGAAGGTGGGAGTAATAAAGTTTGAGGAACCAGGGAGTCTTTGCAAACAGATACTGGAAAAGAAGCGCAACGTGAATAACATGCTATCAAATTTGCAAAAGGAGTTTCGGTGGTAAGAGAGGAAAATGAATTCAGGCTGCAGTAAGGCAGGTGCCCCCTTGAGGGTTGGTGTTTAAACGGGACCTAGAAACAGATCCCAGGGGCAGGTCGGAGAAGTTGCCAAGTTAAGATCCCATGTGGTCCAGGGTGGACCTGATGAGGAAAGGGGCTGAATCAGGGTCTGTTGGGGAGAGAGGAAAATATAGGGGTCACGGTCTTCAGTCCTCTTACTGTGCAGGGGGGAAACTGAGGCCCTGGGAGGAGGTGGGAAGTCATTCAAGGCCACGCAGCTTATTAGGAGCTAACGAGACACAGTCCCATATGTCAATCTGCAGTTTCTGGGTTTTAAACAGCTCCAGGATTTATAAGCACTGTGCTTTATTTTATTAGATTTGTGTGTCACGGCTGATGCCCTTAAGGATTTCTGTTTGTGCTTTTCCAGCTCATTAAGACATAATAATAGACGAGGGGACCATTAGGGTTTCGATTCCCTGACTCAGCACCGGGCTGCCTAGTGCTGGGAAATACACAGGTGGGGTGCACTGCTGCACCCAGGGCCCTCTCTGGCTGGTCCCCAGGGGCTTGGTGAAGTCACATAATCAGGGAGCGGCAGAGCTGAGACTTGTCACTCAAGTCCTTGGAATTACCGCCCTCTCTCCTAAACCAGAATGTCTATGATTTTCTAGCAGACCCGGACAGCCTCAGAACCAAGTGTGGGAAGAGGAGCAGCTACAACAAAGGTCAACCAGATGCTGGTCGAAGCATGTGATCGGTCTATTCTCCCCTGATCTTCATAAAGACCTCATGCCAAAAAACTCAGATGAAGCCTGAATTCTTCACTATGGCTACAAAACCCTCTGTGACCCTTAGCTACTTCTCTTCTTCCCTCCACCAGGCACTCTGGCCTCTTCCCTTGTCCTCAAACTTGTTCCCACCTCAGGGCCTTTGCACAAGTAGCCCCTTCTGCCTCAAAATTCTCTTTCCTTGAGGGCTCAGATATGTTCCCAGGGAGGTCTCCCCCGATCCCCGCTTGTGCCTCACCACCCTGAACTCTCTCTCTCTGAGACCCTGGGGTCCACGTTGTTTGCTGCTAGGTGCCTGGTCTCCAGAGCAAAGCTTGCACACGACAGGGGCTCCGTAAATGCTCATAGCATGAGCCACACAAGGACACCAGTGGAGGCAGCAAGGCTGGGGGAGTGGACACAACTTTGTAAAGAAAGTTGACTCAAGTCTATTCATTTTCATTCCAGAAAACAGCCATGCCCTGACAGTGGCGACATGGGTGAGCACCTACTATGTGCTCAGTCCCTCACATGCAAGAATGATTTCACCCTCTGACAGTCCCCAGCTGCACCAGCCCTATTTTATAGCTGAGGACAGAGGCCCAGGTGTGACTTACTCGGCCAAGGCCACACGTTAGCGGTGACAGAGCTGGCCTGATAGACTTGGCTCTGGTCCATGCTCTTCACCTGGACCATCAGCAGGCTCTCAGGGAGGTAAAGGGCATGTTCAAGGTCACACAGGCAACACCTGAGAATGCCAGGATATGTCCCCATGTCTGCCTGACCCTAAGGCAGGACGGCCACTGTCTTGCCTGTGACATGTCACTGGGCAGCATGGGTGAATGGAATCCAGGCTACAGAACAGCAGGGATTCTCTGGGGTGGCCGCAGGTGATGACCACCAGGTGAGGGCCTAGAATATCCCTGGGTGGAGGAAAAGGCCCCTAAGGGTCCTGTCTTTCCAAGTCACTGGTAAGGCTCTGGGACAAACCAGGACTTCATTCACAAGACAGCTATCTGCAGGGAGGGCTGAGTGGGGGCCATGGGTTTCAGACTGTCCGGGCCGGGCAGCCGGCCAGAGCCTGCTTCTAGGCCCATCTGCCACCCAGCTGCCCCTCTCTTCCCCTGTCCATCCTGCTCCTGTCCCTCTGTGCCCTTCCCCACTGACACCAGCCCCCCACTCCCTGCAGCGGAGGCTGTATGGAGGGAGCAGGGGTCCCAGCAGGGGAGGCAGATTAGAAGCAGCACTTGGAGATGAGAGGTGAGGGCTAGGGGGCAGTGTGGCCAGGGCCTGGTGACGGGCCCCAGGACTCAAAGAGGCTCCTGTGCTGGGCTCCCTGAGGGGCCCTCTCTGCCCTCACCCTCAAATAGTTTCCTGCGGCTCCTCTAAGAACTCAGGATTTGTTGGCCCTTGGAGTACACCGGGGTGGAGGGAGGTTTTTATCACACTGGTGTAGAGTCAAGCCACCTGAGCTCACCCCTCCTTGCTGTCTGAGCTGGGGGACGCAGCTTGGTGGCCGTCAGGTGGGGATGGTAGGAGCTACCTCGGAGGGCCTGGAGGGTCAAAGGCACTGACGTGTGTCACAGGCCTAATGATATGGCACCTAGGGCCTATTTTGTGCCAATTCAGTCAAGTTGTTATTGTCATTGTTGGGCTGGGTCAAAGGTTCCCAGCAGACTGGCTGGGCTTTGTCCCATGGAGGGGCAGAAGGCTGGCTGGGGGGTCCAACCCGGGAAGCCAGGATGGACGTGAGCAGCATTTCCCAGGCCATGCGTTTGCCTCAGCAATCTCCTTCCCCTACCCTGCATCCTGGAGGCCTTGGGTCCCCACATGATGGGACAGTTTCAATATCCGGATGTTTCATAGTTCCCAAGACTGCCCTGGTCACCCCAGGTCTTTCAAAGATGCATCCTCTGGTGAGGACTCTGAGTAGGTGGGAGCGCCCCCTGTAGGCAGATGAGGAAACCTCACTGCAGAAGCATTGAGAGCACAGCTAAGGAGCAGGTACCTACTCCTGACTTGGACAGAACTTTCCAGAACCCACCCAGGCATCACCTGTGGCCTACCTGGGATGCGATGCCCTAAAGTAAAAGAACAGCAGAAGCTTTGGGGCCAGCTGTCCCCCAGTTAGAATCCTGAGGCTGCTACAGATGACTTTGGCTTCTCAGAGCCTCAGTTTCCTCATCTGTAGCCTGAGATGATAATGCTGACTTTGCAAACAATAGGTGCTCCATACATGTTGGCTCCTGGAGGAGTATGTGCTGTCCTTCTGCAGGGCCTGGCGCCTCCTTGGGAAGCTGTTTCCCTTGCTTGTGGCGCGGGTGCTCTGAAATCCCCACCATGGAGCTGTCAATCATCAGGCTGAGCACACCCGCATTAACCCGAGTAATGGCCAAGCTCAGTCCTGAACCCAGGCGTGCGGGTTGTTTATTGATGGAGCAACAAGGAGCTCGAGTGAGTGTTCTTGTTCTCAGAAGATGGGGCTGGGGAGGAAAGCGATCTGCCTCCGCCTGCCAGGAACGAGGGATAATTACAGCGCTTGTCAAAATAAGCTGTGGAGATGGAGCCCGCTGCTCGCCAGCCAGCTTCTCAGCTCCCCTGGGGATCCCGGCTTTAATTAAATACCTGGTGCAAATGGGCTCTGCGCTGGGTGTTGGCAACACGCTTGGATTAAAAGTCCACCCCAACGAGCCAGGATGAGCATGTTATGTTGCCTCGCCCCCCACGGCCCCAGGGCTGCTGCAGAGAAAAGGGACGGGCGAGGACACAGAGGGGAGGGGAGAGGGACAAAGAAAGATGCTGAGAAATCGAGTCAAGCGAGGCTCTGGCTGCGGTGCAGGAACGAAGCAGGACATAAAAATAATTTCCCAGCCGGGAAGCATGCCTGCAAAGGAATGTTCTGTCTTGATTAAGAAAAACAAAACTCACACCTTGAGATTGGCCACGGCTGGGGAACCTCCACCAGGGAACGTGCCCGCACGGCCTGGATCTGGCTTCTGACACTCACCAGGCCCGGAGAGTCCCTCTCTCCTCCAGCTGTCCCTCCCTCATCTGGCCTCAAGGGCTACGTCTCTCTTTACCATCCTGGCCCAGTTATACCCAAGACTCATCTGTCCCTTAATCCCCCTACAGAATGGCATGCTTGGCTGCGACATTAGACAAGATTTAACTCAAATCCTGGGGTGACAGCTAGAAAATAAACACTGAGCACGTCTTGAATCCAGATAAGCTTGTGTGCAAAATGTGACTTCCTCTTGGAGACTCTGGGGACTTCTCGGCTGGCTTTGTGTTCACTGCCCCCCCCACTTGTTCTAGATGAATCATAGTGAAGCAGGGGCCCCTGGGCTTGCCTGGGCCCTTATGTATGTTTTTTGTGGGGGAAATGCAGTCAGGCCAAAGCAAACAACAACAAAAAACCTTGCATGGCACCTGTTTGTCCAGGTTCTCGTGAAAATCAAAAGACCTGACCCCACCAGTCACATCTGCATGGGTGTGATCACTAGAGCTGCTTCCTTCAGGCAGGACACACCCCTGGGAGCACTGGACACGGTCACATGGGCTCAGACCCTCGAATGTGAGGGCAAGAGCCATGCTGTCCCCCACATTGTCCCTGAACCATGCCAGGTGTTGAGTCAGATACAGAGGCTTACAGACCCTCAAGGTTAACCCACCACCCCCATCCACCAATCATCCACTCACTCGGGTATTAGGAGGACTTCCTGGGCTCCAGGTGCTGTGCCAGGTCTGGGGACAAAGAGTTAGACAGACAGACATCCTAGGTCCCTCTTTGCTCCAGGCATCCTGTCTGAGGCCCTCTCTTGCTGCCAGGGAGTGACTGGCCAGGACTTGAAAGCAACTGTTACTGGGAGCTCAGCCCTCCTCTGAGGTGCCTGCCCTCATACACCCCAAGATGATAATCATGCCCCCAAACCTACTGCCGTGCACAGGAGAGATGGTTTGGCCAGTGGGGGAGAGGAGATCTTTCCACTGTGCTAACTCACAGGCACGTGGTTGAAGTAGAGGGGAAAATAACATGGATTCTGGCGCAGATTGCCTGGACTTAAATCCTGGCTCAGTGTGACCTTGGACAAGTTACTCAGCCTCCCTGGGCCTCCATCTTCCTTATCTATGAAATGGGGATAACTATTCCTTCTTCTACATGAAGTGGTTACAAGAACTGATATTTCGAAAGCAATGGAAACGTAGCAGGAGGGGTGCTTAAATAAATGAGAACCAGGAATACACAGGTTCTGCAATGAGTACGCGTCACATGTTTCCCTTCCCAGTTCAGGATTTTACCAAGTCACCCGAGCTGTTCCTCATGGGGAAGTTGTGGAAATTGTGCAGAAGGTGCCCCGGTGCTCCATGACTATGCCCAGGCCACAGGAGGTCCCCTCAGGGCTGAATTCCTCCCCTCTTCTCTGTCTCAGGCACTGAGCCAGCAGCTCCAGGCTGAAGCCCGTGGCCTGGCACACCCTTGGGAAGAATTCCCTGCACACCAAGTGGCAGAGCTGAGGATGACGTCATTCTTGGAGCCCTGCATCCAGCTGGGCCAGATGCCCTGAGGGACTGGGGCTGAGTCCCAGAAGCCCTGCTCCTCGCCAGCACTCGTTCCCTGGACAGATCCCGAGGGCCTCCCTGGATCCTCTCACCCTCCGTCATCCCCCTCCTTACAGCTGAGCTGTGAAAAGCATCAGTCAGAGCTTGTCACTCCTGCTTAGAGTCTTCTGGCAACTTCCTGTTACATGTAGAATGAAACCCCAGCTCCAAAAGACCCAAGTGACCTGGCTCTCGCTGGCCTCTTACTACCTCTTCCGACACTCTCCCCTCTGCACTGTGGTCTAACCACAGCTGTCCCCTTGGCTCCTCTCTCTGCCTGGCCTGGAGTGGCCTCTGTCTTCCAGAGTCATTTACATACCTGCCCCCTTCCTGTTATTAGGCCTGGGCACAACAGGGACCTCCCCGGAGAGTCCTCCAGGATTCCCATGTGAAGCAGCTCTTCCCTCCCTGTACTCCCTCTGAGTCTTCCAGTTTCACCACATTTGGAGATTTGTTATCACCCACAATTACCTTTTTGATTTATTTGCTAAATTCTGCCTGTCCTCAGCCCTGCTATTGGAGCAGATCATCAATTCCATGGAAACAGGACCCTGGTTCCGCTCTATATCGGGCCCCCAGCGCACTGCCTGGTGCACGGTGAACCCTCAGTGAGTACTTGAGCAATGCTGTGGGAATGAATGGGTTTATTTCTCTCAGATGCCAAGGGATGTGTCCGGGTCCGTCCTGGTCCTGATGCTGCCCTGACCTCCTGAGACAAATGGTTCTAATTCTAACAACTTCCCAAGACCAGGAGGTTCAGGGCCTAGACCTTCGGAGCAGCGGCCTTGGCTGCCCGTGAACTCACCCATGGGTGCCCGCAGCCACCTCTGCCAGAGTAGTCGCTGCTGTGTGGGTAAGGGGAGACACAGTGACACTTGCCCCAGGCTCACCTGGATTCCAAATGCGGGGAAGCCCTGGGCAGGAGTGTCAGGGGAGAGGGGGGACACCGACTGTTCGATGAGGGGGATCAGGTCTGCCTGGTTTGGCCCCCGAGCCTTGCAGCACTCACCCCAGCATCGTGGGCATTCTCCATGGGGAGGGGCTGGGAATGAGTAAAGCCAGGTGTGGCAAGCGCTGTCCATCAGCACCTCCCAGGGAGGGCACAGATGATAACTTGACCTTGGGCATGGCAAAGGTCATGCAGTAAGTGCAGAAAGCACTCAGGCACCCAGGCAAGGAAACTTACAGCCCGTGCTACTGTGCAAACAGACCGAGTCCCCCAATATGCTCAGATCATCAAGCTGGACCCCAAGGGATGAGCATATGGCAAAGGGGAGGAGGAGTGTGGAAAGGTGTGAACGTGGGAAAGCATGGGATGTGATCAGGCCCAGGGTGGAGGCAGGCTGCACAGAGGCTGTAGGGTGACAGGGCAGGGCGAGGCTGGGAAGGAGGCTGAGGAGTTTCCTGTCCCTACTAGTCCACCCAGCATCCTGGAGGCAGGCTGGCAAGGACAGTTGCGGTCAGACTCTACCCAGGAGAAGCACACTGGGGTAGAGTAGCCAGTGACAGCAACAGACATGGGAGGAGGGGAAAGAGGAAGGGAACCATCAAGCAGGGATGAAGCCTCCATCCAAGGAACCAAAGGACAGACACAGGAGCTATTTATGAAGTAGACTCTCGGTGTTTTAAGGACTGATTTATCACAGGATTGAGTAAAAGGAAGGAGTTACACTACTATCATCAACATCACCACCATTGCCACCCCTGTCACGAGCATCATTGCCATGGCCATCCCCAAGGTCACCAACATTGGTACCACCACCACCACCACCATTGCCAATATCACCATCATTGTCATCCCTGCTAACATGAACTGAACTTGGGTCATGAGTCTGGCTATAAGCAGGATGGTTTTGGGAAGAATCCTCAGCTCTATCAGTGGTTCTGCAAGTCCATCTAACGGTCTTTCCTGACATTTCTTTCCTAGATAAGCTCTTTCTTCTTCTCCAGAGCCAAGCATGTTTCTGCTCAGCCACCCCATGGTTCTTCTGAGGGTCCTGTTAAGTCAGCAAGTGCTACAGCCCCTCAGGTGGATGAGTAGCCCAGCCTAGCTCACAGGTCTGTGCCAGGGTGATGCTTCAATAATTTGCAGAGCATCTGGGTTCTAAGCACTTGATACTTCTTTCCTGATGCCATGACAGCCCAAGAGTCCTACAACCATACCAATGCACAGCCACGCACAGGCACATGGTGGAGTTTCAACCAATAGTTATGCAATAAAGGTTACTTTCTCCATAATCCACTTTTTAATGTTCCTTGATGACAAAGAGGTATCTGTGATAGAAGTGAATTCTATCTAAAAAAATGAGTGATTGCTGTTCTGTGTTCTTTATATTTCTATGGTCGCATGTGATTTGGAAGCATCGAATCAAATAAAATTAAACAGACTTCTTTATTGCAGGACTTCTCTGAATCTTTAATGGCTAATGTACTTTGTGAGCCTCCAAGAGCAACTTCAAGTATATCATGTTTCTTATGCGTATTTAAACACAGACATCCTTCTCACAGCCTAGGGTTGCAGGGAACAGGCTTTCAGTTAAATCCTGTGTTCTGGGGTTTCACCACCTGTCAATCAGCCACCATTCTCTGACTTCCTTAATTATATTCTCAACACGGTCAAGAGACAGATAATGATTTCATCAATTCTTTGCATAAATGTCAGTTCCTTAAGACAGAAGAGGTTTTCTTAGCAAGAATTATCATGGTCTAAATGTGGGATGAAAATCAGTGCTTTAAAAAAAGAAGCCAGGAATTCATTCTTTGCGGTGTGGACGGGAGTTCAGGTAACCAGAGCTGAGCTACGGCATGTGGTTTTTTCAGGCCAGGGAACAACACTTCTCACTTGAGCGAGTGCAGCTTCCTATGAAGGATCCCTGGCTCTGGGGAGCTTGGTGTGGGTGCAGAAGGGCTGCCATGGGGTGTTCAGAATGCAAGCAGGGACCCTGTCCCTCCTGGTGAGCACGCGCTCCCTGGGGCCCTTCTTGGCTTCTCCGGCCCCAGCCTCCATGCTTGAGGCATGGGCTTCAGGATTCCCCACTTGGGAGAGGCACAGACAGGGTGGTTTCAGCCCTGGGCAAATCAGGGGTTCTGAAGTAGTTATAAAAAAAGGCCCTGATGTCACACATAGCTCTGAAGTTGACTGCAAGCTGTGCTGGAAGCCCGTAGGTAGCCCCTGCCTGTAGGTAGATGGCCCCGTGTCAAACTTGGACTTCAGTGGGGAGGACAGTTAACACAGGGCCGACTGAGCAACTATGCCTTTAGTAGGAAGAAGAAAGAGAAGTGAACAAAGAGAACGCACCTGCCCTGACTTTGATGCGGGGCGGCAGGTGAGCGGGCGAGGGGACCCTTTTCCCTGCCACATGTAACTGCACACTAGACTTCACTTGGGTTTGTGGTCAGAAGAACTCCAAGTGAAAATTTTAACTGAAAATGGTCTTGAGTTGGTAGCTGTCTCAAGTTCCGGAAAGACGCTGACCCTGTCCTTTCTAAACTACGGCCTGGGTTGGGGCCTGGTGCCACCTGAGCCGAGGCTGTCTGCGGGGAGCAGCGGAAACTAGCAGAGCTTTGGGCCCCTGCGCAGGGCAGCAGGGAGGACCAGAAGCCAGAGTCAGCCGTGGAGGAAGCCAGGGACTGTGGCTTTAACACGGGGACATTTCTGATTGTGTGCGTGGCCAGAGTGGAGCCTCTTCTAATCCCACAGGACTCGGCAGGTGGCATCCGTTTCCAAGACATTTGCTGGAGTTTGAAGATAGCAAAGCTCAAACTGTCAAAAGGGCATCTGTGGTTGGAATCTGGAACATTCTCAAAGGTCCCTGTGCCACAGGCTTGTTCCCAGCTTGGCACTGTTGGGACTTTAGGAGATGGGGTCCAGCTGGAGGGCCCCAGGTCACTGGGGCGTGCTCCTCAGGGACTGTTTTGGATTCTAGCCCAACCACTCTTCCTCGTTTGCTTCCTGGATCATAAAGGACGCTCTTCTGCTCCACCACACACTCCTGCCGTGAAGAGCCACCACCTCATTGTCCCCAGACAGGAGCCAGGTAAACATGGGCTGGGACCGCCAACACTGTGAGCCAGGATAAGCCTTTGCTCTTTCTAAATGAACTCTCTCAGGTATGTCACTGTAGCATGGAAAGGCAGCCCTGGGCAGAAGTGAATCCCCTTCTGTCTTTGGGGGCTGAGGAGACCTTTAGGCTCTCAGTGAAAAGTCACAGAGGGCCCCACTCAGGGAACAGGGGCCCAGCAGAGGTAGCAGATGCTATTTTTCTAAGATCACAGCCCCCTCCACCTCGGGACTAGCCTCCAGCACGCAGCCTTGCCTGCCTCCCTAGCAGAGGAAGGGGAGGCCCCGGGGGGAACTTGGCAGAAGGAACCTTACAGTGCATTTCTACACAAGGGCCACCTACAGTCAGAACAGCCAGGCAGGTGGAAAGGCAGGAGAGGAGGAGGAAGGGAAGCCACCAAGAGGGAGCTTTGTCATCAGGCACCGTGAGCAATGGCTCCGGAAGACAGAGGAAGGGAGGACAACAGGGTTGGAAACACCAGCCTGTGAACTCGCTGTCGGTAAGGATTTCAATAAATAAAGCCACGCGGACTTACTGCATGGGCTAATGGAGACTGGACACAGCGGAGCGTGGGATTGATGATTTAAAGACAGAATAACAGATCATCGTCAAACAAAAACCAGAGAGGAAAGAGAAAGGCACACCAAGGGGTGGCAGGGCATAAGCATCATGGAGAGCGTCCACCAAGGACCCATGTCCATGCAACTGGTGGCCGAGGGAGCCAGGAGAGGAAACTAGGCAAAATACACGCTGGGCAAGAACAGGATCAATTCTAAAACTGACACCAACACCATGACACCAGGGCCCCCAGGAACCCCACAAAGACAGACAGAACCACAGCGACACATGTCACAGTCGGAGGGTCGACAACCAAGGCAAAGATAGAGTCAGAAAAGCAGCCACAGGGAAAAAAGAGAGAGCCTTCAGAAAAGCACCTAGAAGGCGGTTAGCTGTGTTCAAGAGCTCTGGTGGCTCTGGGACACACCTTTAAAATGCCGAAATTTAAAAAGAAACAAAGTCCTCCGCTACAGTATTCGATACAAAATGCCCATAAAATAGTCTATAAAATGAAATAAATTAAAACATTCTAAGACAAATGAAAGCTGAAAATCTGCAAAAATGTTATGTCATCCAGAGGAAATCCTCAGGCTGAAGGAGAATTATTCTAGCTAGAAACCACAGAGAATATTACAAAGTAAATGTCTGGATCATATAGAAATAATATTGACTACTTAAAATAGCAGTATTAAAATCTTAGGAGATTCACAATGCAAGGAGAGGGTAAATATTTAACAATAGCACAGAAAGCAAGAAGGCAGACTGGTTTCCACTGCTGTCAGGTTCCCACAGTGTTCATCAATGATACAAGTCCAACCTTACAAAAAGACCACAGCAAGTTAGGATGTTTACCGAAACTTCTAGAGTAACCACCAAGGAACAATTCAGGAACATAAAACAAAAAGTCAACGAGAGAAAAGTACGACAATGAGGAGATTTGCTTAATTTTAAAAGGGCAAGAAGAAACAAAGAAAGAAAAGATAGCACAAATGGAAAACAAAGAGCAAGGTGGTAAAATTAAATCCAACAATATCAGTATGTACAATAAATATAAATGGACTAAAAACAGGAAGACAAAACCAAATAAAGAATAATGGTCTCTACATTGAGAAAGAGATAATCTGAGTCCAGACATTTGGAAGCTCTTACTGTTGAAAAGAAGGGTAAAGCTATCGAGGAGATTTGGATTTTTAAGTATACATAGTACAAGATCTAGGGTGCACCTGGAAGAATCAGTCCAGTAAGCTCTATTCTGAACTGCTTTGGAATTTCTGGTCAGTTACTCTGCATCTAACAATTAAATGTCATTATTCCAGTCTCTGCAGCTACAGGGCCTGGTGGAGAAGTAAAAAATCTTTGTGATATTAAAGTACTTAGTAATGAGCTGGTCACCTGGTCACCTGATATTCAGTTCACACTCAAGTGTGAACTCTACCTTAACTCTGTTTCCTGTCCCTACTCATCTCACCTCTTCCTCAGCTTGCTAGCGGAGCTTCAGAGGAAATCAAAGAAGACGAAGAGCACAGATCTCACCCCTGCATGAAGTTGGCCCAGTGTGGCTGGGCGAGTTCTCCATTCACATTTAAACTACTGACAGAGGAGGAACCGGCAAAGTTAGGGTACTGAATAATCAAAGAAAAGAGAAACAACAAGGTGCTTCTAGGAGAATGATGTAATCAGCTGGAAGAGGCCCATGGAAAACAGGGAAGGCTCTGAGAGGCCTCAGGAATGATCCCCTTTATTCATCATGCTGCCTGAGCTAAAGGAAATGAAGAATGCCACTCTGTGCTAAGATACGACTTTGTCTAAAGATCTTCACTCCCCCCAAATCAGCTCTTGATAATTACTAGTTTAACAGAAAAAAAAATCAACTTAACATTATAACCTATAGTTTGTTAATGAGAAAATAATTTCCAATTTTGTTTTTTTTTCATGGTATGGCCCCATTCAAACCTATTCCTGCACTATTTAAAGTGAACATTTAGCTCTTATTTTAAGAAGATCCTCGCTAAGTAGTATTTTACTGGAACCAAGCATCCTTAGAACAATGAGGACTGACCGTGACTATTTTTTTAATCTAGTAAGTATTTTTATGTGTATGCATACAGGAATCGCACAATGGTCTGAATGTCTGTGACCCCAAAATTCTTGTGTTGATAATCCCCAGGGCAGCGTTGTTGATGGGGAAGGGGCATCTGGGAGGTGACTAAGTCATGAGGTGGTACCCTCATTGAAGAGATTAGAGCCCTTCCTAAGAAGGCCCAGGGCCTGTTTCTTCCTTTCACCACATGAGGTGGGGACAGGGCCCTTACCAGACATTGATGGGTGCCTTGATCTCAGATTCCCCAGGTTCCAGAACTGTGAGTAACAAACACCTGTTTTTTTTTTTTTTTTTTAAATAAATGATCTAGTCTAGGGTATTTTGTCATAGCAGCCTAAGGGACTAAGATAGTATGTGTATCTCATTTTCTTTTCTTTGCAAGATCAAGTCTTGGCACTTTCTGTTTTTTGACAGTTACGAGCCAGTTGCTGAGGATACATCTTGGGGAATCTTCCCAGCAGCGCTTTGAGACATTTCAGATTTAGAAGCCGAGGTCTGGAGGTTCATGTGCTGAACTTTCCTAGAGCTGCACCGGGGAGTTTATGACTCAGCCCAGATCTCCAGCCCAGTTGTGTTCAGTGTCCAAACAAGCTTTCAACGGTGATGCCACTCTTCCTCATCTCTCTTCCTCTCTGCAGGGGCCACGGCTGGGCCTGCTGGGTCCCGGGTGCGGCGTGGTCCTTGGCAGGTCTGATTGTTGCTTAACCCTGGGACTCAGTTCAGAATGGCTCTCACCGCCACTGACTGTGGGCGGGTGCCTGGGAGCCTGAAGCTGGGGATACCTCTTCAGAACGGGGCTGGCAATGGAACGTTTTCTCGTCTCGTTCTGTGGGTGACATAACTGGGATGGGAGTTCTGGAAGGGACCCTGAGCTTCTGCAGCATGCCAGGTATTGGGAGGCATTTCAGATTTCTTATCTGCACCTCTTAAGGGCTCTGCTGGGAGGTAAGGTTGCCTAGTTCTTGTGGATGCACAAACCGGACCTCGGAGAAGGGATTTTCCCAGGCTGAGAGCCTGCGAGTGTCAGAACTGGGGTTCCAGCGGCCCGATTGCCAACCTCCTTCCCCTCCCAGCATGGCTCCATGGCTGTGGGAAGGTTGAACGGGGCGGTCTTGCTTGGGGCTTCTGTCACTGCTGTAAGGAGAGAGGTGTGGAATTTCAGGAGAGAGCTTGTTGGTGACAAGTGCTGACCGGCCCAGGCCAGGTTTTTGGTGCAAAGCTGGGGCATCTTCATTCAGCTGAGAAGGGTGAATCTCTGCAGTGGGACGACGGGAGCTGGGACCCTTGCTGTCCAGGACTGGCAACAGCTGATGGTGGTTAGATAGGAGTTTCACAGTCAGAGGCTCAGGCCGTGATGGACACAGATTCAGGGAATCAGGTTGAGCTCTGGCTGGTCTGAAACAAATGGCGTGGGTCGGGTTTCCCAGGAGGACAAGTGGGCCTGGGTCCCGTGGAGCACTGGGGGGTTTACACGGTAGAACCATCAGTAGCAGAAGGGGGCTCAGAGGTCATCCGGTTCCCACCTCCTGCCATTGGCCCATTTTATAGATGGGAAAAACAAGGCCCAGAGAAGTGTAGGGACTTGTCCAAAGTTGCCCAGCCAAGATCATCAAGCCCACACCTCATGGCTAGAGAAACAGGAGTTTAGAAAATATGAAATATGATTTTGCCTCGATGGCTCATGAGGGTATCTAGCCCTATCCTCATTTTACAGAGGGGATCATGGAGGCAGACAGAGGACCCAGACGTGACCCTTTCCAGGTCCGGTGTGGAAACGTCACACGAGCAGCATAAGATTTGCCGGCTTTCCCCGACCTTTCTAGCGGCCCCTCCAAAGACCTTCTCCACCAGAGGAGAGAGCATCTGGCTCTTGGTGCACCGACTGCCCTCTCGTCCCTGTTCCTTGCCAGTCTGGATGGGTCTCTTGGGCACTCCGTCTTCTGTGGCTGAAGGAGGGTTGGTTTGGAAGGAAGAGCTGCTGCAATGGGACCACGGTGGCAGGAAGGGGCACACGGGGACTCCATTGCTCACCCCAGAGCCCCCCAGGGACAGCCATAATCTGTGTTTTATGGTCAGGAGCTGCTGGCCTTTGCTCAGGGAGGGCAGGTCACCTTCTTGCCATGTTCCCATGACTTTCCCACCTGTTACCTAGAAGCATCCTGGCTGCAGACAAATCGCCATCCCGGGGACCCATGTGGCGGTGCTGGGCAATGCCTATAGGAGCAGTAGCTTGTCCCAGAGATGCTGAGGGAGGAATCTGGATTCACTTTGCACTTGGCAGTCCTGGGCTGCACCTGTGCCCGGGCTCCAGCCGTCTCCTTCCGGAACCTCTACGCTTTTGAGAATCTGCAGGGTAGAGCGAGGGGTGGCGCCCGGGGCAGCCTCACCACCCAGGAAGCCCGGCAGCTGTCTTTCTGGGGGATGTGGGCTGGGGAGCCTCGTGCCAGCTGAGCTCCTATTTGCTGGGCTGGTGCCATGATTTGAAGGTGGTTAGCTTACACCAAAACCCAGGTTGAAGCTTGGGCCCCATCATACAGTGTCGTGAGATCATGGGACCTGAAAGAAGCATTTGGGTCATGTGGGTGGAGCCCTCGTGGAGGGATTAACGCTTTTCTCCTGGGAATGGGTTACTACCATGGGAATTTGTCCCCTTTTCTCTCATGTGCACACACGTCTCCCTCTCCATCTGCTTATCTACCATGCCAGGAAGTGGCACCAGGCCCTCACTAGAAATGAAGCAGACGCCAGCACCATATTCTTGGATTCCCAGCTTCCAGAACCATGAATCCAAGGGAGCCTCTTTTCTTTATAAATGACCCAGTTCTCAGGTATTCTGCTATAGCAACAGAAAAGGAAATAAGACATCTAGAAACCCTGGCTGTCTTACATGTGAGTGTTCCTGGGTGTGCAGTGGGAAGAGATGTCCTTGGCGTCTACCGGGAAGCAGCATGTACCAGGAGGCTTGCTTGGCATCAGAAGGACTCAAGTGCAGAGGGCCAAAGAGAATATATCTAATGAACAGAGCAGGCCAATGGGGCCACTGAGCTGGCACCAGGTTGATGGAGGATTCCTTCATTATTATGTTAAAAATAAAATCTTCTCGTGTCTGCTCGGGATGCCATCACTCAGGAGCATACATGTTTAATACTCAAAATATTCACCCTGAGAGTGGACATAACAGAACTTGGAAGGTGCACTTAAAAGTTCCAGAAATTGCAGGGCTGTTAACCAAAGAACCTGCTTCACCCTGGCTAGAGCTGGGTGTCCACTCCTGGCAGAGTCCGGGTGTGTCCTGACAAGGTTCATATGTTAGAAACTTAGTCCCCAGCCCCCTCTGTTAATGGTGCTTGCAGAAGGGTCTTGGGAGCTAATCAGGGTCAGGAGAGGTCATGAGTGTGAGGTCCCTGTGACGGCTTTGGTAGCTTTGGGAGAAGAGGGAGACAGACCTGAGCTGGCCTGCTTGCTCTGCCTCCCCATCTCTGCCCTCAGCTGTTGAGAGCCACAGCCGAAGGGGCCCCAGCAAACTTCCAGCTGCCAGCTGATTGGCTCCTCTGCGGTGATGCTCATTGGGCTGTTTCCCCGCCCTTTCAGACCATGGAGCTGCTCATTGGGGGACTCTTTTTGGCTCCGCCCACACGACCCAGCCAATTGGCCTCAAGAGCAGGGGGGGGTGGGGTTTAGAGGCTCGTGGGAAGCCAGTGGTGGCAGCTGGGCTCTGAGGGAATTCCTGAAGAGCTCGTGTGGTGTGGCGTGTGTTCTAAAAATAAAGTTTGTTTCTGCTTGATAAGTGGCTCGTGAATTGTGCCCAGCCAGACTGCGGCACTCGGCCATGCTGGGTTGCAACAGGACGCCCACCAGACACCAGCACCCTGCCCTGGGACCTCCCACCACCACAGCCATGCCCCAGATAGACCTGTGCTCTTTACCAACTGTTGGTGTGTGGTTAGAAAACGGGCTGAAGACCCTCCTTAACAACAACTTCCCAGGCAGCTCAGCTGTGCCCAGCCCTGAGTTCCAGGGGCTGGAGAGACTGTCACCGCAGTCACACCAGGCAGACCAGGCCCCTGCTGTCCTGGGGCTGGAGGCCACACAGACTCACACGATATTTAGGGTGGTCAGGGAAGGCCTCTCAGAGGAGAAGGCATTTTTGCTGAGCTCTGACAACTGAGGAGGAGCTACTGGCATGGGGAGGTCAGAGAGGACGGCAGGGAAGGGTCTGGTATTGCAGAGGCCCGCGGAGGCCACAGCCAGGGTGCACGTTCAGGGGGCTGGCGGGACCAGAGCAGCTGGCCTGAGGCCTGTGGTCATGAGCTCAGGTTCTACTCCACGTCTAGAGGAGACCACCGAAAGGTTTCAAGTGGAGAGTGACCACCTGACATGAACTGATAGTGGCTGCTAGGGGACAAATTTGGTGGCAGGAAGATAATCCTGAAACTAGGGCAATAGTCCAAACAGGAAAGGCAGCTGGCTAGGACCCGGGAGGGGTGGGAGAGAGCGGAAGACGTGGAGGAGAGGGGTTATATTTGGAGCTCATGATCGCAGGACCTGCAGATTGTCCAGAGGTGACATACGAGGCTAAGAGAATGGATGAAATGACAGAGGTATGGCCAGGAAGCCATCCCAGAGCCCTGGGGCCAGGCACCATTCAGGACCAGCGGAGGGGAATCCCACAGAGGAGCCTGAGAGGGAGTGGCCAGAGAGCCGTCCATGGAGTGGTCCTGGTTACCGAGGGAAGGAAGGCACAGAACACAGGTAAATGATTCCTCCCTCTGGAAGGAGGACAGAGGTGGCCCCTCTGCTGGAGCACTGAGCGTCCTGTGGTCACTGCCTGAACACTGTCCCCTCCATGGGCTGAGAGCCTGTGAGGGCAGCGCCTGGGTCTCACCGTGCCTCTCCCGTGCCCTGGACTTGGCGTGGAACACAGGAGGTTTCTGGAAAGAGGGCGGTGACAGGGAAGGGCCTGGGTGGGGAGCAAGGAGGAGGAGCAGGGTGTGTGTACAGACCCTCAGGGCCCTCCATCAACACAGTCCACAGTCACGGCCGGCAGGGCTGGGGTGCAGCTCAGTGGCCAGCGCAAGGCCCAGGTCCTGTCCCCAGCACCACTCGGGGGCAGGGCAGAAACCCACCATCAACAGAAACAGAGACCAAGTCAAGGCCACCAGATAGGAGTGACAGATCGGGAGGTGAAGAGACTGTGAGGAAGCCACATCCCCAGCCCTGCCCGACCGTAGGAGGGCTGAGGAACATCAGCACCACAATATTCACCATCTGCTGTGGCTCGGATGTGCCTTGTCCCTTAAGGGTCGGTGAGTTGGGAGCCTGGTACCCAGAGTGGAGATGTTAAGAGGCGGTGGGTCCTTTGGGAAGTGGGGCTGGGGCTTATGAGGTCACGGGCAGCATACTCTTAGAGGGAATTAGCATCGTTCTCCTGGGACCCAGGCTCTCTCTGGCTTCCTGGCTGGCCGTGTGATCTTTGTCTTTCAAGTGCACCCCTGCCATGATGCCATCTGCCCTGAGCTGACACAGCTGGAGCACCCTCATTAGAGCCAACACCATGCTGTTTGGACTTTCAACCTCCAAACCAGGAATGGAACCACCATTTGACCCAGCTATCCCTCTCCTCGGTCTATACCCAAAGGACTTAAAAACAGCCTACTATAGGGACACAGCCACAGCAGTGTTTATAGCAGCTCAACTCTCAATAGCTAAACTGTGGAGCCAACCTAGAAGCCCTTCAGTAGACGAATGGATAAAGAAAACGTGGTGTATCTACACAGTGGAATATTACTCAAAAGAATGAAATTGCAGCATTTGCCAGTAAATGGATGGAGCTGAAGGTGGAGAATAAACAAAATAAGCCAATCCCCCCAAAAAACAAAGGCCAAATGTTTTCTCTGATATGCTGATGCTAATTCAGAATAAGTGGGGGGAGGCACTAGGGAAGACCAGAGTTACCTTAGATCAGGTAGAGGGGAGTGAAGGGAGGGGAGGGGAGGGGTTGTGGGGATAGGAAAGACAGTAAAACACAGCAGACATTGTCACCTTAGCTATCTATGACTGCTGACCAATATGGCGGTACAGCATGTACAATTAGCATAATGAAAAATTGTACCCAGGTCCGTATGATATCTCAAAGTGCATAAATGCAAAACAGTCCCCTGGGGGAGGTGGGGACCTGGGTTGGCTGCAGAGAAGCACCCCCCCCCTTCATGTTTTCTCCCCAGGAGGGAAGGACCAGAAAGGAAGGGCTGCAGGGACAGAGGGAGATTTGGGTGATGGAGAGCAAAGGTTCTGGCCACAGCCTGGGTGGAAAGTGGTCAGCTCTGGAGGGAAGGAGGGACAGCGCTATTGTTCCCCAAAGCAGAGGTACAGCCACTTTAATAATGTGCCCACCGTACTGCTGGGAACACGGGGGCTCAGGGACAGTCAGGTGTGCCCGAGCCACACAGGCAGCAGAAAGTGCTGGAAGGAGATGGAAACACACCTGCCTGGAGGAGAGGCTTCCGGGTGAGGACCCAGCAGTCCTCAGGGGGAGGCAGAGCTGTGCCACCCAGGGCAAGTCACCACCACTCTCTGTGCTTCAGTGTGAACAACCCACTCACAGAACGCGAGACCACGCTGCCGCTCTGTGCTGCTGGGGCGAGGGGCTGGCTCGCGAGGCCCCTTCTCACCCTGACGCTCTCCTGCCCAGAGAAGTCGAGCGCCGTTCACACCCGGCTGCAGGGCCCAGAGATTTGGAATCTTATTATTTGGTCTGGAGGTGAGCAGTCGGACGTTTTTCTGCCAGTAGATTTACCTTGATGATGTTTGAGCTAGATTTACAAAGGTATTAATTCCTACTCCCCGAATAAACGTGGAGGGCGGTTGTTGGCTTAGGGAAGGGCCCCGAGCCCAGGGGAGAGGTGGGGAGCACTGTGTCCCAGAGGCTCTGCAGGTTCTCAGGGTGGCCAGTCACACAGGAGGACGCGGGGCTGAGGGGCCTCCTAGGGCAGCACCTCCCCCCTTTTCTCTGGCCCAGTATCCACAGGACTTGGGTGTTCACCACACACCCACTGGATCAGTGCTGCCGAAAGCAGAAAACCACTGATCCCCAGTTCCCTGTCTTCTCCCCTCGGAAGCCTGGCCCTCCTTGTGTCCTCTAGGCCAGAGTAAGGACACCGAGACGGTTCCTGCCTTCCCTCCTCCCCCTTCACCCAAAGGCTCTCCACGAGGCCCAGTGAGTTCTTAAGATGAATGTCCTAGCTGGGGTCTGGCCAGGGGCGAGGACCCAGCCTCCCTTCCAAAGTCTCTGAGAACAGCAGGCCCCGTGGGTTGGATCTGCCTGGTCCCCTCTGAATCTGGTGTGGCTGAATCCCACTGCGAGGAGTGAGCAGGATGGGATCTTAGTCTGACTATGGTGATGGACGGGGGCCTCGGGAGGGTGAAGGTTAGACAGGGTCATCAGGGTGAAGGCCCTTGTTGTGTCCTGGTGGCTTTATAAGAAGAAAGAGACCACAGGAAACACACGTGCTTCCTATCTTTTGTCATGTGATGTCCTGCACCACCTTGGGGTTCTGCCAGCAAGAAGGCCATCATCAATGTAGGTCAATGAACCTCCAGCACTGTGAGCTGATTAAGCCCATTTTTCTTTATAAAGTTACTTGGCCTTGGATATTTTGTTATAGTAACCCCACATGGACTAATACAGGGGGGAACCTGAACCCCAGCACAGAGCTAGGCAGGCACCAGTTTTCCTGCCTCTCGCAGGTTGCTGTGGTGCACTAGAACTGAGGTCCCTGCAGTCCCATTGGACAAGTCGGCAACAACAGGCTCCACAGCCATGGAGACCATTTAGAGCTAATGAGAAATAGAAAATGGGAGAACAAACAAATGCAGTGCTGCTGCCTGGGGGGAAGCACGTTTACCAGACCGTCTGAGACACTGAGGGACCACCAGAAGCTGCACAGGAGAGCCCACGGCCCTGCTGGGCCATCCCGGGCTGGGAGGAGGCTGCTGCCAGGAAGCCAGCCTCCTCCTGCGGGCCTCGCCTCTGTGCCTCTACTGTGGCTGCCAGGTGGGGCCGGCCCTGCAGGGCTGGACTGAGCCCACGCCTGGGCAGTTACAGAGGACATCTCAGGGCCTGACCCCAGCTAGTCTACCCAGTCTAGCAAATACCGCCACCTCCTCTGGAACCAGCTTTTGTTTACTCCATCAGGGGGGTTGGCTGTGCCCGATGACTGCAGAGTTGGGGACTGGCATGGGGGTGCTGTGACTTCCAAGCCTGGCCGTCTAAGAGCGGGAATCCCACCTGGGTCCACAGGAGTCTTGGGACTCCAGTTGGAGCTCTTCTGACAACTTGAACTTGAACTCAAACTCGAGTAACCAGAAACCGTGCTCACTGCTGCCCTCGGCTAAGGGAACTCGTCACCCCTGCTCTAGGGGAGGCAAGTGAGGCTTTCCCTGTCAAACAGCGGATCCAGGGCCACACAGCAAGTGCAGGAGAGGCTGTGTCTCACGTGCTGGCCCACCAAGTCCTAGGGCCGTGCCAGGTGCTGGCCCTGTGAGGTGGCTGGGCCTGAAGTCAGGGCTCTGCAGTCAGAGTGCCCAGGGGGGACCCGGCAGTGTGGCCCAGAGAGGTGCCCGCTGTCCCTGGGTTAGAGCCCTGGGTGGAGGAGTCGCTGTAGAAACAGGACTGTGCAGCAGCCCAAGACGCGCAGCAGAAATACCTGAGCACCCAGCACCCGAGGCTGCCCGTCCTGCCCCAGCCTGTTTCCCCCCCTGGCTTCCCCCCACCCTGTTACCCCCCCAGCTTGGCTGCAGGCAGTGGGTCCATGCTGACCACCCCCAAAAGCAGAGAAGAAGGAAGGTGTGGTTTGACTTCTGGCTTCCACCAACCTGCGCGGCTGCAGGTAAAACCTACGGTTCTGAGAGAAGAGGGTTTGATCCCTGAAGCCCAGAGCTTGAAGGGCCTGGGAGCAGTCACAGACCTGGGACCCCCGGCTTGCCATGCCCTCCCCTGCTGATAGAAAGTGCGCCTGGACGGGGGCGGGGAAGAAAGAAGACAGGCATTTCTTTTTCTTTCTTTTGGTACCAGGGATTGAACCCAGAGGAGCTCAACCACCGAGCCACATCCTGGCCCTTCGTTTTATTTTACAGTCTTTTTGAGTTGCTTAGGACTTTGCTAAATTGCTGAGGCTGGCTTTGAACTCACTATCCTCCTGCCTTGGGCTCCCTATCCACTAGGATTACAGGTGGGCACCATTTACACAAGGCATTTCTTGGTGGTCACTGAAAAGGGTCACCCCAAATCACGGGAGGCAGATGCAGCATGACAGATGGGTCTCAGAGCAGAGGTGGCCACAGAGCCTTGTAGCCCCTGATCCATGGCAGAGATGGCTGCAGGGGTGTCCAGGTCCAAGGGTTTGAGCTGACATCAGGTGGCCCCATCCCAGAAAGCTCAACATCTCTTTCTGCCCAAGAAGGTCCCAGAGGTAAGAGAGAGGGTGTGGGGGGGCACCCACCCACCCAGGATTCAAGAGGCCTTGAGACTCAGGTAAAGAAAATGGGCCCGTGGTCCAAGATGAGATGGGTCAAGGACGTCCCCCGGGATCCCAGAACACAGAGAAGATTGGGGACCAAAAGCCCAGCACCCGCCCCGCTTTGCCAGCCTGCCTGAGCTGGCGGACACTGCAGCCTCGGGGAGGAGGGACCCTGATCACCAGGCACCCTAGCCATTTACCTGCCAAGAATGGGAGCTTGAAATCGAAATCCAGCTCAGTTACAGAACACTAAAGAAAGTAGGTTTTTGATTTTTTTTTTTAATATACCCAAGTCTTTGGCCTGAGTTTGCTACAGGCTATAAACAAAGAAAAGATGTAAAAATGACGGATTAATCTCTAGGATTGAGGTCATCTTAAGGACTAGACTAAAGGAAGATCATGGACGGCTTCCTAGAGGAGGTGGCCCAGGGACAGGGTCTTCAGGGTCTTGGAGGGACAAGTGTGGGGTGGTGAGGACGTTGAGAGTGGCCGGGAGCCAGGCGGCTGTGGCAAGCCGTGTGAGTTGAGTCTGGAAGGTGCTGGGGCCTGTGCTTGGATCTGGTCTCTGGGGAGGATCCTGGGCCAGCCGCTACAAGGGCTGCTACCTGGGGCGGCCAGGAGGAGGCGCTAGGCTCCCGTGGCGCCCTGCATGGAGGTGGTACTCCGCATGGAGGTGGCGCTCCCTGGTCTGGCAGAGAGCCTCGTCCTGGCCCGCTGCCCTGTGGGGTAAAGGAACCAATCCTGCTTCTTGCACAAAGCAATTATGAAAAAGTCCTCATTAGGAGCAGGATGGGCATAACAAAGCAGCTAATTATGAGATCTGAAGCTCTCATGCCTCAGGACTGACATTACCAAAGATGGGATGATCCTCGTGGTGGACTGGCGGGGGCGGGGCTCGATCTCATTATTTCAGGAAATTGAAGCAGGCGATTCCGTAATGTGTGACGTCTGCCTGAGGCTTAAGGGTCCCAGAACTTCACCTCCTCACGGGTGGTCCTCTCATACCACCCGCATCAGAAAAACCCGGGGTGAGAGGGGATGTTAGGCATGCAGGATCCCAGGTCACAGTGCAGAGCAGTGACTCAGAATGAGCAGGTTGACAACATCCTCAGGCGGTTTGTGTGCACAAGGTTTGGAGGCGCTGATAGAAGGCAATGTCCGTCAGCAACACTCCCTCCAGCTTCTAGGCTGCCCTGTCCTCACCGGATTCTCTCCCATTCAGAGCTCACTGCCTTCCCACGTGGCCATCCCCGAAGCCCACCAGCTCTGTGGTGCAAGAATGGGGGACCTCGGTCAGCATTCTTGGTTGCAAACTAGAGTCCACTCTGGCTGGTTTACGTCGAGAAGGAATTTACCAAAGACACCGGGTAGTTCAGAGAGTCTCCAGGAAGGTCGAGCGGTGGCTCTGGGATAGGCCACGGTGCCTGGTGCAGGTCAAGCCCAAGTTGGGGGCTGTCCTGGAAGGTGCCCATGTCACCACTGCTCACAGCCCCACAGGCCGTGGAGGAAGGATACCCAGGACTTGCCAGCATTGCTCCCCAAAGCCATCTGCCTCTCCTGCCCCGCTTGCTCCTCTGTCCCTTGGTCCTCTTCCTCAGATGGACCCACCCAAATCAAACCCCAGGCCAGGCCCTCTGCAGCCGAGCCCTGGTTGCAGAGCAGATGGAAGGCGGAGTCTAAGCTCCCCAGGGAGGAGAAAGAATCCCAATGAGAATCCAATGCAAGGAGGGTGTCCATGGATCCTGGGGAAGAAACAAGCTGAATCTTGAGCCCTAGAGATGGCGGAGCTGCCAACTGGCTGACCTGGCAGGCAGCTCCTGGGCACAAGAGTTCTGGGGGTGTGAAGGGCCCCGTTCCTGAAACTGAGTCACATTAGACTTTGGGCAGGTCCTTTTACCTCCTGGACCCCTGAGTTCTTCATCTAGACGGTAAGAGTGATAACAATGTCACAGTGTCCTTGGGACAAGGAGAAGAAGGAGCACGTGGAGCCCCTTGGATGGTGCCACCGTGCTGGCTGCTGTTGGGACGCTCTTACCACCAGCTCCCCGCCCCCCGCCCCAGGGACGCTGCCTGCAGGCCCAGCAGCCAGGCAACCACAGTGGGCCAGATACAAGCACCTACTACGTGCCAGGCACTGCTGCAGGACTAGGGGGTCACAGGGAAAGGCCTGTACGGCAGGCAGGCCGGTGACTGGGTGAGAACTCCATGGGACTGCTCAGGGTGGACGTGGGCAAGTGGGACACCAGCCGAGTGGGGCTTTGTGGAAACCTGTGTCCTTAGAGAAGCAATGGCGGGTCTTGGTCTGCAGACCGGGCAGCCGCGCCCCTCTCTAGGCCTCAGCTAGCCTGCTCCTCCCCACAAACAGAAGCCATCTGGTTGTTAAGGCCCGACTGTCCCCACCCCCAAAATGTGGCCAGCAGAGCACAGCACTTGACCCCAAGAAGAGGAGGTTTCCTGGGACCACTAAGACCTGCTACGGTCCCCCACCTAGCTATGGGGAATGAATCCAGGGCTGCTGGTGGCCACAGAGGAGCTTCCTGAGACTGACGCCGACACAGAGGGGAACAGACAGAGGAACGGAAATCAGCAGATTCTTATAGAGATTTTCTTTGTGCACCTGGATTCATCTGTGCCTGCAGTCAACCCTACCCTGGCCCTCTATTACATGAACCCATGCATCCCCGTGATCCCCCTTAAACAATAAGGGCTGGGCGTCTGTGGCTTGAACTAAGATGATCCCAGTTAACTGGGGTGGGACGCTCACTCTTGCTTCCCCTGACAAAGGGACCCTGGCGCTGTCTTTGGGGCCCAGGCCTATCGAACAACTCGCGGAGCTCCGTGGATTCCACAGTGGAAGTCCCAGCATCAGCCTGTCTGGGTGGTGCATTCTGAGGTATCATAGCTCACATCTCTTCGAGAAGTCCCCCCCTTTCCAAACAAAGAGTGATCTGAAGACTGTTTAGACCCTGGGGTTTCTATGGGTATTTGTGACCTGTGACATCTTGAGATCTCAGAATGGGGTTTCCTGCCTATGAGTGGGGACAGGAAAGTGGGGGGTCCTGGGCTCTATGAACCCTGACATCCCTCGAAGCCCAGCACGGCCCCCCGGCAACATCACACCTTGGACGTTGTTCCCGGTGACCTTCTGGATGTCGTAGGAGAGGGCGCCAGGTGTCTATGAGCTCTGCCGTGGCCCAGGTCCATTTCACCCCTCCTCCTGCCCATACACGGTCTATACACCGTGGCCCCAGTGTGTAGATGGAGAGGATGCCCTGCCCGACAGTGACAGCAGAATCAAGTCTGACCCGCAAGGCTCTGCCCCAGGCCCGGGCACTGGGAGGAGGCCGTGGAGATGTCCCCGGCTTCAGAGGACACAGTGACCCAGCTCCCGAGCATCCTGCTCACCCCCTGACACAGGCTCCTGCTCACAGGGCACGTCCCTCATCACATGCCGTAGCAGCCAGCCACAACATGAAACGGCTCCTTTGAACTGCTGCGTGTCCCTCAGTGCAGGGTGACAGTCATCTCGTCTATTAACCTAAACTCTGTCCCCACAATGAGTGCCGCGTGACATTAGATTACATCATGACTCTCCCCACAAAGGCGCATCGCTTCGCTTTGTTTTTTGAAGACTCTTGCTGTGACTAAGAACCCAGGGACACACAGGGAGAGCAGTTCTGAGCTGTGCGAGGTGGGGGTGGGGTGAGTGTGTAAATGAAGTGCAAACTCCCGCTCAGCCACCCTCCACACTACACCTTCAAGGGCGCTATGCCAGCGTGTGCCTTGGCAAAACAGCAAGCGACCTGCCTGTCATCAGAGTGTCCCCAAAGGTCTAAAAGGCCAAGCTCAGCTGCCTGGCTCTGCCACAGCCGTGTGCCACTGACGGAAGGTGCCTGGCACAGGGGCCCCAGTGGGTCGGCACTCGTGCCCTGTCCCAGGAGCCCAAAGGGTCTGGGCGGTCACAGGACCTCCCCAAATTCCACAGAAGTCACCGGGCCACGGCGGACTTCTCACTGGGACCTCTGACACCTGAGGCCAGGGGCTCCTCTGGGCCAGCACCTGGGCCTCGGGTCACTGGGCCCTGCTCGTTCCTTCCGGTCTCTCCAGTCCTTCTGTAAGAAGCCAGAAGAGCAGTGGATAAGGACACACAGGGCTTCATCGGCCCCTGCCTGAGCCGGGCACCACAGCCTGAGCGAGGCTCCTTTGCTCTAAGCTTCCTAGTCACCACTTGCTCTGAGACTTACATGAGGACACTGGGCCCAGGAGGGTGCGTGAGCCCTGCGGGGCCACAGAGCAGGGGTGGTGGAGCTCGGTCCTGGTCCTGCTGCGGTCAGCACCATAAGGTGGGTGCACACAGTGGGACCGGCTTGCAGCCTGAGCCGGGCCTGGCACATCTGGACCATCCAAGGGTGGTTGCAGGATAGAACCGGGAGGGGCCAGAGACGTGTCACCCAGGAGGAGCACCCTCAGCAGCCCCGTTTCCCTGGTGACTGGCACAGAAGCAGGGTGCTTGGCACCAGGACACGGCACCTTGCTGAGGGAGACGCTGGGCACCTTCCGGAAGGACTCCCTTCAACCAGGTGGACCTGGAGAGTCTCCCCCCACCCCACTCCCACCCCAGGAGACGCTTCCAGATCTTCCTCTCCTCAGTTGCCTGGGAAAGGGGCTTGTCACCACGTTTGGCTGGCACTGCGATACTGCAGTCTGAGTCAGAGGAGCGCTCGACAGGAAAGGTCACGGGCTCCCAAATTAACTCGAGGGAAAACTGCCAATCAGCAGAGACGCACCACGGGTTTTCACGGAGCTCCTCCTGCCTGCATCCTAGGGGGCTGCGTGGCCGTGCAGACACAGGGCCTGTAGGCACCGCGTGGGGCTGGTCACTGCCACCCCCAGAGGTCAGTGGCCCTGGGCTGAGTCTTGGGCACTACCTTGTGCTTTCATGGGGTCATTTCCTTTATCCTCACAGTGACCCTGAGCCAGGTGGTGCCTTGGTCTCCCATTTCACAGGAAAGAAGAGGTTAACCTTGGATGCCCAAGGTCACCCAACTAGCAAGGGCTGAAGCAGGCTGAGGACCAGGCAGCTTGCAGGGAACATGGGCCCCTCTGATGCAGGCCCCTGGAGACAAGGGCTCACCCAGAGTCCTGGCCACCGGGTTCTTTGCCTCCAACCCTGGGCACATAGGGAGGACCCAGCTGTGGGGTGCCTCAGACTGAGCCCAGGGCCTAGGTATTCAGCAAAGCCCCCAAGGTGCTGGACAGAAGCCCAGCCCTCAGCTGTCCCTTGTCCCTTCCTGGCTCAATCTGGAGCAGGGCCCAGGTGTGCATGCTTCCTCTGGTGCCCCACCCATTTCCCAGACTCGGGGTGCTGGAGGGAGGAAGCCCTCTACCCTAGTGAGGCCAGGGAACTCAACTTGGTCACCCCAGGGGAGCCATCCACCCTACACTGAGTCCACTGGGCCTTGGAACAGAGTGCACTGCGCTGGGGATGAGGAGTCAGGCCCCGGTGTGGCCATGAAGAAGGCTGTGCCTCTCCCAAGATCTGTTTTCCCCTCTGTGAGTGAGGGTGTGGACTAGTTGAAATTTAACTTTTTTCCCCTAGATTTGACATTTTGTGAGTATCCACCTTGGGATGTGCGGCAAACCTTGGATAATAGAGTTACCATACACTCACGTTCCAGTGCTTCATATGAATTTATGCCAATGAATTCTCCCAACCATCATTGGAGATAGGTTCTATTATTACCATTATTTTTATGTGATCGATAGGAAAAAAGAACAGAAGGGTCAAGTGACATGCCTCAGGTCACACAGCAACTAAGTGTTGGAGCCAAGATTCAAATCCACATACTCGGGTTCCGAAGCCCAGGACATTCACCTTTACATTCTTCTATTGCACCCTGAAATTGTTAGGCATGACAAACCACCATAAGAAACTGCGGAGGGGCCCTGGCATCTGGCAGGGCTGGTGGTCCTGAGCACACAGGAGATGCAGTGCTGGGGCACAGCCTGGGGACGAAGGTTGGTGCTGAGGGGGATGGGGTCACAGGAGGCTGGAAAGAGGTAGCCAGATCTGTATGGAGATGGGCGGGTCTGCAGGCAGCACCGGGCTGGTCTCCAGAAGGAGAGAGGATGGAAAGGCCACGGGAAGGAAGCTGAGAGGCCTGGGCACCCGCCCTGACCCGTGTGAGGGGGCTGAGGCGGAAGTCAGAGTCACATCTGTTGTAGAACAGCATGTCCTGGCTTCAGGTGGCAGGCAGTGGTGTCCGAGGAGAGGGCAAGAAGGCCTGTGGCTGCTGACGGGGAAGAAGCAGGGACATAGCCAGCAAAGGGAGCCCCGTCTGTGGTGTGGCGAGCTGGGCATGTGACCCCTGAGTGACCACATGGAGGAAAGCTCAGGAGATGCCCAGCATGCACTGCGGAGGCTCAGCGGGCAGGCGGGCACTGTGGGGGGGAGGCTCTCCCAGGGAGGGGACACGCAGAGAGGAGGGATGAGCTTACGACCCTGGGACCCCCTCCTGTAAAGAAGGGGGCCCAGGAAGAGAGTGCATGGGCTTCCTGTTCCCTGGGCTCTGCAGCTGCCCAGCCTGGCCCTGCAGGCAGGATTCTTGGGAGGGAAGTGATACACTCGTCTTTCAAACTCAACTCTGAGAAGCAGCGAACGGAACCCTGCCTCCGAGTTCTGGCACCGGCCCAGGATCCCCCAGCAGGCTCTGAATTGTGTAATTATCCAAGCAATAATTATGCCTGGCAGAAGCTCTGACTTTCCTGGGGGAGGGCCTCCGGGGCAATCGCCCAGTGGCCCAGCACCACCAGCCCGCTCAGCCTGGCTCTCCTGCACACCATCAGTGGCCCTGCCTGAGGGAGCTGGGATGTCTTTTGCAGGAGCCAGTGGGCGACTGCCAGACTGGGCCTCCGGGGCACCTGTGAGCATGCTGGGTTCTGCATCCAGGAGGTGCAGCCCCATCTCGGACTCCGCCCACCACGGAGCAGCCACCATGTCCCATAGCTCTGTGGAAGACCCAGAGGGGGACATCCTATCAACTGGGAGCAGGCAGCTAATCAGTTTACCCGGTTGGTTGCCTGGGGTCTTCCAACATAATTAGCATTCCTACCGAGGCGCCAGTGAGTGTCAGTCATGCCTACAACTGCTGCAGACGCCACCATCAAAGCGTCAACATTCCTTTGTTCCAAGTCCCGTACAGGCGGGCTCACGCGGTAGGCTTTGGAGAGAAAACTCCAAGCACTGGATTTGCTTTTCTCACTTCCCCTCCTTCCTGCTCGCTTCCTTTCAGGGATCAGGGAGAAGCTGCCAGAAGGTCCCGCAGGAAGCTGGCAACCCACCAGACCCGTGGGGCGGTGGATGTGGCCCCGCTCATTGGCGGGCAGGACGGAGAAGTCTGGGGGGATGGGGGGTGGCAGAAGTGTCATCGGGGAGGCTGCTGGCTGCTTCCCAGAGACCTCACAAGGTGGCATTTACCTTGGCGGCTTCCCCAGCCTCTGGAAGCAGCTTGGAGGCTTGGAAAGCGGGGTTTGCTGGCACACCCCGGAGAGACCCATCTGTCAGGAGAGTGCTCCCATTAACTCAGATCATGAGAGCTTCCTATGAAGCACCGGGAGAAATGTGACTGCCACACAGCGGGGACGCTGAAGCCAGCAGGGCCAGCTCTGCATCTCCCCAGAGGCGCATCAGAATCCCAGTGAACTCGGACTCCCCGAGTTGGCTGCACCCCCCCCACCCGGGGTGTTCAATGTCCTCATGCTCTGACCCTCTGCTATGCTCTCTCCTCGGGAGGCAGTGCCCACCTTGGGATCCCACAGGCCTGTCTATGGACAGGGCAGGACTTCTCTGCACGGGTCTGGTCAGACCTTGCCTCCGGCTCCTGACCTCTGGCTCCTGAGCTGCCCTGCTCTGTGCCCAGGGTGGCCACATGGCATCTGAACTCAGACCCCTTGGGAGCCAGGGCTGCCCATCCTTGACTTGCTATTTGTGGCTGACCTGGTCATGTGGCCTTGATGCCATCTCTGTCATGTCCTCTAAGACCACGCTGTCACCAGGCTGGCTGGAGACTGTGCTTCCTGCCCCCTCCTCCTTGCAGCTGGGTGGGGCTAGGCAGCGGGCTCCCTGACGAAATCTGCACATTTAGTGGTGTCCACCACTGCCGGGTCAGGGGGTCACGAAGCGGTGGGCCACCCAGCCCCTTCACGTGGAGGTGGCCTGGGGTTGATACAAGGACAAGATGGAAGGAGGCTGGATCCCTGGGTGACCACATGGAGGAAAGCCACCTTAAGCAGACGTATGAATGGGAAACACAGGTGTGTGAATCAAGCCACAGCAGCTGGCGTTACCCTCAAGCACACATCACGCCTGCCTGAGATCAGGGTTGCTGGCCAACCTGGTGTTCAGTCTCTCCCAAGACTCCAAGTCCACGTGCAGACACCGTCCTGGTGTCACTCCTGAAGGTTGCAGTGCTGGGTGGATTTTGTTCCCCGGGTCTAACTTGTCTCCCTCCCAGATGTGCACTGATGTTATTTGCAGCCCTCAAGCCACAGACCTTGCAAGTGGGACTCTGAAAGCCTGGAGGTTTGTACAAATAAACCAACACACAAATGACAACTACCAGTCTTTCAGGCAGGAAGAGCTTTACACACGTGCACACAGAGGAATACACACTCTCCAAAGCAGACCCCAAGGAGCAGGAGAGCAAGCCTGGGCTGAGCGAGGAAGCTGCAAATGTGGCCCTGGGCAAATGAAAACTCCATCTGTTTCTCAGGCCAGGTACTCGGCTGGTCTGACTGCTTGGACAGCTGTGTTAAGGAGGATTCTGAGGTCCTATTCCAGCTCTAATGGAAAAGGTCCTGGGACAGAGGATTCACATCTGCCACATGAGGTGGGGAAGAGTGATCTCTGTCATTCTTGTTCTAGTGACCAGGACTGTGGCGATAAGGAATCTGCATTTACCAAGGTCATAGCCCAAATCGAACCACAACAAGCCAAGTAGTTCTTAGCCCATCAGGGATCAAGGGTTCCGCAGACATCTTTTCAATGAATCCTCAAAGCAACCCTCATGGGGGTCAATATTCTTTTCTTACAGATGGAGGATCTGAGGCTCAGAGAGGGTAGGGGATTTACCCAGGCTCACCCAGCTCAACAGACACAGAGCCAGCTCCAGTCCATGGCCTGGCCTCTAAGTCTGAGCTTGTTGCTATTACGTGGAGACCCTCTGAATCAGGACTGTGGGGGCACCGCACGGCACTCTGCAGCCTGGTTGCTGTCGGCTGACAGAGCAGAGCCAGGGTCGGGAGGCAGCTGGGTAGAGATAATGCAAACAGCCAAATGGTGTTGGGTTGGGGCTTCCTGCAGTTTTCTCTTATCTCTTGAGTTGGTTTACTGCTCCCCCAAGGTTTTGGAGTCAGTCAAGAGGAGGAGAGGGTGATTTCGCACAGTCAGTCCAGTGGCGTGGAGACCCAGGGCAAGTGGGGTTTGGTCTCTGGGGCTTCCGGCTGGCTGTGCAACCACAGCTTCCCTGAGCCTCGGGCTCCCCAAATATCCATGGGAACCCACAGTGGATAGCAAGTGTCAAGTCTCTGAGACCTAAGGGCCGACAGGTCTGGGTTCCAGTGCCGTCCTTGCAGGTCCCAGTCTGTGACCTCCGGCTGCTTCTCGTCCTCTCTCGGACCTTCCTCAGTTTTCCTACCTCTAAGACAGGGACGCCACATCTGCCTGTCCGGGTTGCGGGACAATTTAATGAGATGATTTTGGGAAGTGCTCAGCCCAGTGGTCACTATAATATACAAATAGCATGGCTTACCTCCCCCTGCCCATGACACACCCCAGGGCCCTTTAAAGAGCACCTCCTGCTAGGCAGGCAGAGTCCCGGGTCTCAGGAGCCTGGGGACAGCCCCGCAGCTCCCACCCTTTGCAGACGGCACATGGTCTCTTCACTCTCTGCTCGCCCTGTGTCTTCTTGAGGTTCCTCCCTCTGGATCGCCGCAGTCTTCCAATAAGAACCAGCCCGACGGTGAGACCGGCCACCAGGGGCCAGCCACCTGCACCCGCGGCTTCAGATTTTCTCCCTCACCCTTCTTTCTCCCCTCCCTCCCTCGCTTCCTCCTCCCTTGACTTTGTTCCAGGACTCGAGGGTGACGACAAATCAACTCCAGAGACAGAGGAAGGTGAGGCAGCTGTGACCCCAGCACCACGTTGGTCTGGCCATTTCCTCCCTGAGCTGCCTGGGAGACAGATCCCGCCCTCTCTCCATTCACACTTCATCTTCCAAACTCTCCCCAAGGAGCCCACCTGAGCTAATCTGTGTCACCAACCTCACTGGACACAGGAAGAGACCAGTGTCCAGCAGCACTAGCTGCCAGGTTGGATTTAAATCCAAGGCCAGTTTGTCTCCAAATCTTATTCCTCACGGGGCAGAACAGTACTGGGACCCAGATGCCTACAGTTCACCCTCCTCTTGCTCAACAACCCCAGCCACATGGGATCCATTCAAGAATCCCCCTCTCCAGGCTCAGAATCAGGATCAGGGGATCCAAGCAGAGTCCAAACCCCACAGTTTGTACCAGAGACACACAAAACTCTGGTCTATCATTATTCACCACTTAGAATCTCAACCCCTCCACTAGTTATAGAAATAATGAATGAGGCCAATATTAATAGCTGCTACCATTTACTGAGCCCTTAATCTGTGCCACATACTCAAAAGCTATGAGAACCCTATAATTTGGCCACATGATACAGAGGGACCCAGCTCACTTATGATTTTTGATTTTCCGGTGGAGTGAGAGCCATGCATATTCAGTAGACACTGTGCTTCAGACTCTGAATTTGGATCTTTTCCAGGACTAGTGATATGACATACAACCCTCTTTCGAGATGCTGGGCAGTGGAAGGGAGTGGCCGCTCCCTTTACCCTGTGATCATGATGGTGAGGGGAACAACTAGCCCTCTGGGGTGTGCTGTGACTGAGCTGTGTGCAAAGTCCAGAAGGTCAGGTGCTCTCGGCCACTGTGACTTACAGCACCTTCAGTTTCTGATGGCCTTGAGGACGTGACCTCATCGTAGGTCGAGGAGCCTGCTTGCTTCCTGTGCACCGTGCACAGGTCTTCAGGGGCCTCTAACCTGCCTGTGGTGGAGGGTGGCTGGGGGTTCGGGCACTCAAAGTACCTTCTGCAATCTCCCCCGGGACGTGGGGAGGACCCACTGCCAGGAGGAGCCAGTGCAGAGCCAGGACATGCCCCTCGCTCCTGCCACACAGCTAGGCACTCTGGAGCAGCTGCAGCGATGCCAGTTTCTCCCCGTTCCTTGTGGTCAGTTGGTGAGGAATCAGACAGAACAGCCTGCCTCTGGGGGCAGGCTGGTGACACAAGGGCTCAGGCCAGGCTGACACCCAGGGAGGAGAAGGCGCCAGGGAGTCCTCCCAACCCCCAGAGAAGGAGGAAGCCTGTGGCACTCTGTGGGTCACAGAGCTGGTGCAAGCACCTTGGGATGAGATGGGGAGCTTGGCCCAGCCACCCTGTGGGGTCCTTGAGTTCACCTAGGAACGTGGCCTGTGCCCTTCATTTCACAGATGTTTACTGATGATGTGACCGTGTCCTGCCATGTCCTGCCATGGCACTGTGCTGGAAGGCAGGTGGCAAGAGCTGTGTACATGAAAATGATTCTGAAAGGCCAACCACAGGTAAGAGAAGAAACCCGCAGGCAGCCCTGATTTGCCTTATGTTCTTGCTTTTGGCAAATCCATGGAGGAACTTAAGTTCTGGAGGTTGGAGATCCTTGTGCAGTGTAGTCAAGGAATAGGGCTGGGACCAAGAGAACGATCCACACGGCCACCATCATCCTACCACCATACCACCTCCCCCAGCGCACCTCCAGCACCAGCACACCCCTGTCACCACCTTCATGACCACCAACAGCACCCTTAGTCACGGCCATCATCACCGCCACCGGCCACCATCATCACCATCACCCTCACCATCGTCATTGCCTACACTATTGCCACCATAACCACCACACCACCATCATCACCACCACCGCCACACCTGCCATACCTGGGATTGGCAGCATCACCATCAACGCCACGTGTCTCCGTCACCACCATCACTTCCATTGTTACTGTCACCAATGCCTCAAAACCAATAGTATGCCTGCTCCACTCGTCCTAATAACACCACCCCATCACCACCACCACTACCACCATTGCCACCACCAACACTGTCACCACCAACCATGAGCATCACCACCATTGCCTGTCACCTCTCAGGACCCACCTTCCTGCATGTGGGCAACCTGATGCAGGTCTTTGCCTCCATTTCTGGTGACAAGCTTCCTAGTGACAGCCTCCAAGCCCCCAAAATACCAAACACCAATGTCACTTTCCATCCCTCTCCTTTCCTGCGGCCTGCTTCTGGGGCTGGCCCATCGTATCCCTCTGCCCGGAACTTCCTGCTGAGGCTCCTGCCTGGGCCAGGCCCTCGCCCTTTAATCAAGCTCCAAAGCCACCTCAGCCAGGCTGCTCCTGCTCCTCCAGCCCCAGAGGCTCCGTCAGAGGTGCTTCCCCTGTGCGGAGCCGGCACAATGTCACACCCTCTGCAGCCTGGGACAGCGAGGCTTCAGGTCAGCCCAGCCCTGCGACTCGCACCCAGACCACAGTCCAGCCACCTTCCCCAAATCCTGGCTCAGCTGCCCTCGAGAAGGGAGTCACTGGGTACAGGTGTCCCTTGGTGTCCATGGGGGATTGGCTTCTACAGGGTCCCTGCAAAGCCACTATCTGCGGGTGCCCTTATGTAAACTGTGTGTCCACTCTAACTCATCTCAGTTACTTACTGCCTAATGAAATGCTTGCCCAGCACTTGATTTGGGTGTATTCAGCACAGCATTTAGTGCATGACGAATTCGAGTTTTAGCTTTGGAACTCTCTGGAAATTATTTTTTTCCTGGAACATTCTTCATCTGTGACCAATTGAATTTAAAGACATGGCACCTGCAGATGTGGAGAGCTGACTGCATTTACTCTGCCTTTCTCGTCTGGCAAGGATCCAGTCGTGTCCTCTAATCCCTGGGGTCCTACACGGCTTACAAAGAACCAAGCCGCGGAAGCTTCGGGCACTTAGTGGGACTCTGCAGACCTGCCCTCACGATCTTAGTGGACTCCAAGGGCTCTGAGCACAGAGGAAAGGGCTTTGGAGTCCCTTGGAGTGGATGGAGCCCTCATTCTTCCACCAGCCTTTAGGGGACCTGGGCACGTCACCTCTCCCAGAGCCGCAGGTCCCCATCTATAAAACAGGGAGATCAGCACCTGTTTCTCATAGTAGGAGGTTTCATCTCTAACATGAAACTAACCATCCTGCCCACCTCGTGGGTCCACTGGAGATTAAATCAAAGTGTCAACCACACTTAGACGGCACGTGGGCCGTGTGAAGGTCATTTCTTCTGACTCATTATAAATGTTGTTTTATCAGCACTTTGCACAGCCCCTGGCGCACAGTAGGACTCCAATGCAGACGACCATTTTCTTTGTCGGTTTCTAACTCCAAAGCTGAGACACCCAACAGGCTCCCTCAAGAGGTGCCCGAAAAGCTGAAAAGATAGAGGCTCAGACGCTGTGAAGAGACTTGCTTTGAAAGCAGATTATATTTAAAAAAAAAAAAAAAAAAGTCACCAAAATAGTCATCGTGGGAAAAAAAATCCGAATTTTGATAAACTTCCTTATACCAAGTTTACCATTTCTGCCTTAAATTGTGTAGATGGCCATTACTGGGGAGGTCGGCGATGTGGTTGTTGTGGCCTTTGGCCTTGGGGACGTCATGTCCTCAGCCCAGGGCTGGCCGAGGGCATAGGAGGGAGGCCCCTGCCCCTGCCGCCCCAGCTGGGGTGGGTGGGGAAGCCTCCCCAAGGGAGCTGGGCTGACAGCACACCTGACCCCTGGGAGGGTCACCCCGGGCCAGGAAGGCAGCACGGTGACAGGGCCTGGGTGCCACCGCCCTGACTTCCTGGAGATGGCTGGAGTGGTGTGGCCTCACCAGCGCCTTTCCCTCACTTGGGCCAGCACAGGCCTGGGTGGGGAACCGAGAGGGCCAAGAGGAGGCAGAGATGCTATTTCCAGCTCCTGGGAGCTCAGCAGCTAGTGTCCGCCTCTGGCCGGGGATCAGAGGCTTGCTTGACCTCATGCTGTAGGCAGGAGGCCATGAGCAGGGCACCTTGGGTCAGGCAGGCTTCAAGTCCTTGCTCTCTAATCACCAGCCAAGCAAGACTTCCCTGAGCACCCCCAGACCCGCTTCCTACCCGGCAAGATGAGATAATGCAACTGTCAAAAGACTACTATAAAAATAAAAGGAGGTGAGGTCACCTCCCCCCACAGGGGTTCCGCCAAGCCCCCTGGAAAAGGCAGTTGACTTCCGTGCTCCGGATCCTTCCTTCGTCTGTGTGGACTCCTGCTAACTTCTGATACATTTTCTGCCTTCAAATCCCGACTCAAAGGCTCTGCACATCAACTCACCCCCAGCCTGCTCTGGATCCTGAGCGGTGCCCATGCCTCTTAGGCAGGAGGGTCCTAGCTGCACAGGTCTGTCCCCTTGGTCTTCGAGGAAACTGAGAGGAAGACCCAGGAAGCCCCTCGTCACACTTGATGTGGCAGAGAACGTGGAGGTACGGCTAGGGCCACGGCTGGCAGAATCAAAATTCAGCCTCTCACTTGGCTGGAATAACATTTAAAATTAGTAAATTAAAACTTAATGGGCATACCTAGTCCTGCACTTCTGTTTTATTAAAAAGAAAGAAAAGCTCAATTTCAGAAGCGCTAATCTGGGGAAATCTGACTTCGTAACTATTCGTATGAAGACAAGCAGGGCTGGGGAAGCCTGGGGTTCGGATGCCTGGAGGGACACAGAAGCGGTGTGACTTCAGGCAATCCACTCACCTTCTCTGGACTTCATGTTTTGCATCTATAATAAGAGGCTTGAATCAGAAGCTGTCAAAGCTTGATACATAATTTTTCCACCTTGGTATATAATTTTATGTAATGCAATATATATTTCTGTAATGTGTGCTCTAGGCCAATGCTTATAAATGTCAGTGGGCATACAAACCGACTGGTGATCTTGTTAAAATGCAGGTTCTGGTTTGGAAGGCCTGAGCTGGGGCCTGGAGTTTTATGTTTCTAACAAGTCTTAAGGCTGCTGGTTCGAGGACCACACTTTGAGAAGCAAAAGACCTAGAGGGCACTAACCTATTTTCCTGCATTCTTGCTATGTGCTGACCTCCGTTTCTTACATGCATTATCACATTTACTACTGATGCCTTAATTTTCTAGATCCTGTGAAGATAAAAGGCCACACAGGCCAGCTGACTGGTCCAAGGCCACATAGCTAATAAGACACGGAGCCAGGACTTGAATCCAGGTCTGTCTAACCAAGAGTCTATGCTCATGACCTCTGGACCACACATATGTGTAACATGAACTTGGGCCAATGAGCAGCTCAGGACAGATGGGGAACTAACCAGAAAGCCACCGTGTACTTGCAAGGGTAGAACAAACCCTCACATTTCTTTCCTTGGCAATGATGACCACTTACGAACTGACTGACCCTTCCCTGCCCCTCTGGACCCTGTGGGGGCCCTGACTCTGATGGGTGATGCTGAAAGTTTGGGGTTCTAACATGCCTGGAGATGTTTCAGTGCTCCATCCTTTACTGACAGACCACAATGGTGGTAACAAAGGGAGAAAAATTTAGTTCACATAAATGATTAGAGCAGAGGAGAGATGTTTCATCCTATTAATGAATTTGCTAATTGGCCTTCTGCCCCCAATCATTTCATATTCAAGCTTTCGCAGTGTCAGATTAAGTGGAGACAGATCCAGGGTGCTTTGAGATGGGCTGAAAGTGGCCACGGGTGGCCTGGTTATTCAGTGGGGCTACCCAGTGCTTGGCCGCCTTCTCCCACACCTCTGGCCAGGCCAGGCTATCTGTCCACTCAGGCCCCTTGGCTCCCAAGCTGAGGCCCAAGGGGCAGAAGTGGGTGTGGGGTTAAAAGCTTAAGCTCTGGGACCCTGAGCAAGGCTTTTCTCCTTTGAGAGCCTCAGTTTTCTCTTCTGCAAAATGGGAACTGCAACAGTGTCTTGTCCTGCAGGGCTGAAGGGACCACAGTGCCTGGCACTGAGAGTGGCTGACTCACTTTAGCCATCATTAATGCTTATAAATGTCAGTGGGCATACAAACCGACTGGTGATCTTGTTAAAATGCAGGTTCTGGTTTGGAAGGCCTGGGTTGGGGCCTGGAGTTTTATGTTTCTAACAAACTCCCGAGGCTGCTGGCTCGAGGACCACACTCTGAGAAGCAAAGACCTAGAGGGCACTAACCTATTTTTCCTGCTTTCTTGCTATGTGCTGGCCACTGTTTCTTACATGTGTTATCACATTTACTACTGAGCCTTAATTTTCTAGATGATGTGGAGATAAAAGGCCACACAGGCCAGCTGATTTGTCCAAGGTCCTGTCCAATCCTCGCAGGTGACACACATATTCATACCTTTTGCCATCTAAAGTTGACGACTTCCCATGGTGTCACCAGAGACACCACTCAGCATTCCAGGAGCAGGGGTTACCCCCAAGGGCTGGAACCGTCTCCCCTAGGCCAAGTGCTGTGCGCACACCCTGCCCTCTGCAGCCCTCCCCGACCCCACCCTGCCCAAAGGGAGACACTGACTGTCACTGTCTCAATTTTGCAGAGGAACAAACTGAAAGACTCTGTGAGATAGGCTGTGGGTCAGCAGAGGAGCATGCGATCCCAAGCCTTCACTTTAACCTGGTGGTCCTGGCCATGATGCACCCTGGCCACGATGCACCCTCTGCCCAGCTTCCCACCTGAGCGCAGTGCGCCCCGCCACGCCCCCCACCATTGCACTGAAGGAGCATTGAATTTGGCTGGAATGGCCAGCAGGTAACGCAGAGCACCGCCCCTGGCTAGGACACAGGGAGGGGCTCCATCCCTTCCGAGGAAGCTACTTCCAGGAGGTGACCTACTTACAACGCTACCTGGAGGAGGGTGAAGCCCAGAAACAAGTCCCTCCGAAGGCCCCAGGACTCTTGGTCTCTTTCTTCCTCTCTCCCCTAAACACTGCTCCTCGCCTGCCTGATGAATGGGAACGGCAGCTCCAGGGCCATTATGCAGAATGTCACAGGCTTCTCCCCGAGCAGGCGGACGCGGATTTCTCATCTGCATTGCCACGTCCCGGCACCACTGGGAGCCACCGAGAACACGAGCCATGGCCCATCCATCCCCACCTCCACCAGCCCACATCCATTAAGCCTGGACCCAGTGTCAGGTCTGACACAGGCCCTGGAATACAAATCAGTCCCCGAGAGCAAGGCAGAGAGATGAGTGGTAAAGCCATCAGGACAGTCTCTTCCCGTGTTCAGGGCTGCAGCGAAGGGACAGCGACAGCTGTGTGGGAACCGAGAAGCCAGGGATGTGCCGTCTGCAGCTGCCCCGGAGGGCTTTCCCACGGGAACAAGGCCTTGAAGGGTGTGTAGGAGCTAGGACACGGGGAGGGGCTCCAGGTGAGCGGGGAGAGGAAGGTGGGTGACGACGAGGCTGAAGTGACAGCAGGGAAGCAATGCTAAAGGTTGATTATGGGATGGGCTAAGTTAAAAAATAAATGGCTGGATAGACATAGAGCCCTGATGTCACCCAGACAGGGAACAGTGGAACCCCAATGCAAGGGGACACAGGAAGTCACTGGGGCCTTTCTTTCCACAAGAGAGGGAAAACAGTCTCTTGCGCCTCCCCCACCTTCCCCAGGTCAATTTGGATACCTGCTGGTCTCCAAACAATGGCCGGGACTCTTCTTGATGAATTCTCTGTTTCCTCATTTCTAGGAATCATTTGCTACAAGTCTGCTCTTCATTGGCACCAGGGTTTCCAGACCCTCGATTCCTTCCGAATTTCACAGTGGGGCTGCGATGGTTGAGTACGGTTTGTTCCCTCCAAAAATCATGATGGAGTCCAACTGCCATGGAGAGGGGAGAGACAGTCCACTATGGGGTTTGGAGGCAGGGCCTTGGGAGGTGATCAGGAGCAGGTAAGGCCACCTGGGGGAGCCCCATCACTGAATCCTGGTGGCTTGATAAGAAGAGAAGGAGACCAGAGCTCACCTAGGGGCCCCCTGTGTCTCACCACGGGATGGACGAACCCCTCAGGACCCTGCCAGCGAGATGTGGCTCTCAACCTGGGACCTCCAGAACCATGAGCCAACATGAGCCTCTTTTCTTGAACAGGCCCCCGATCTGTGGTCTTGTGTTATTAGTCACAGAAGGCGGGACTAAGACAGGGTTAGATGCGGGACTTGGGGAGCATGGTTATCAATATTGATTCTTCACGAAGAGTCCTTTGTCACCACTTTTCTGGGACCCTGCCAGTCATCCACTCGTCCGCGGCCGCGCACCCTGGGTGCTCACCCACCCCGTTCAATCATTCCTGCTGCCGTTCTTTGCTTATTCATCAGTTGTCTCATTCACTTGCTCATTTATTGAGCCCCTTATTCATGCAGCCGCTCAGCCCCTGCTCATTTGTGAGATCAGCTCCTGCACTTGGGCATTTACAGAGCTGATAGTGAGCAAAGCCCTTCCAGGTAGACAAAGTCTTTCACCAGGGTCCAGACTGAAAAGCCCCACGGGTTCTAGGCAGGAAATCCTACACATTTTCCAGCCTTTTCCATCTCTGTGCTGTTCATCTCGAGCTCCACTGAGTTTCTTGTGGAATTGAGCGACCAGAGATGTGCCTGGCCCTCGGTGTGGGTTCCTCACACTTTTGTGGATATCGGGGGCTGGGGGTAGGAAAACTGTTCTCAGCACTTTCCTGCTAAATGGTAAACAGATTTGGTACATTTCATGGACAAAGCCAATTCAAAGCCAGCAGACCAAGTCACAATTCATTCCAAGTCCAGGGCTGGGAACTGAAATCTCAGGGGGAAGCTCACTTTCCCAGCAGGGGCCGAAGTTCTAGGAAATAATGGAGAGTCACCATTGTTTATGATTTCCCCTGGGAAGTATTTACCGAGTACCTACTGTGTGCAAAGAACCGAGTGGGAAATGGTGAAAAATGATTCAGTTTCCTGCCCCAAGAAGCCGAGACTCTGGTGATGGGGAAGGAGCTTAATACCTCTCAGGGTCACCTAATTCCAAGCATGACCTGTGAGTCATAAGAACTCAGACCTTAACAGAGTTTAGGAATTCAGATGGGGGAAGTCGCTTCTCCCTGGGGCTTAGAGACGGCTTCCTGAGTATGGAAACTGCTCAGTGAGGTGGTGGAGTGTGGGCAGAATTTTAATTAGCAGACAGACGGGGAGATAGAGACTACTATGGAGTTACTGGGCGAAGGGGCAGAGATGGGCAAAGCTGGATGCTCAAACATGTCTATCCCTCAGTATTCCCCTTTACAAAGGAAGAAACTGGCATTTCCAAGGTGAAGCGATTTGCCAAAGGTCCTTTGGAGCCAGGATTGCGCGACCGCAGAAGATCTGCTTCTCCGTGACCCTGCCTCTCGCCGGTCTCCTGGATGCCTCCAGGTTAAATGTGCCGCTCCATCAATACACTCTGAAGTCTCCGGGGTAAACTCTGCCTCCATAAATTCTCCAATGATTTAGAAGCCAGGAGACCAGCCCCATATCTTTGTCTGTCCTGCAACACGGCCTTCCAGAAAGCAGCCCCCTGGGCATTCTAGAGACCCGAGCAAAGCTCAGCCCTTTCTCAGAGTTCTGAATGCCTCACTCAGTCCTGGAGGCATAACCCAGCAACGAGGGGTATTTGCTTATAGGAAAATCTCAGCCTAGGTGGTCTTGGCCTAGAGCCAGCTTCCCTAAACTCTCCTGCCCTCCCACCCCCACAACCAGCAATTGTACCTGCATGACGCTCCTCTAGTTGTCCCAACCCCCTAACCCAACTCGCTCAGCCATTCAAACCCAGGAGCAGGGTCCTTGGTATGAGAAGCACAAATAAAACTGTCAAGAGTCCGAAACTGCCTGGGACTGGATGCAGAAGCCGAATCCCAGAAGCACGGCTTTACCAGTTTTTAATTAAAGACTCACAAAGATCCCAAACAGAGAGAAGGCTGGAGAGTGAACTTGGATGTTTTTATTCAGAGGCAGAGCTCTTCAATTACTTGAGATTTCTCTGCCTTCAGGGACTTCTCCCTGAGCTTCCCAGTTGGGCTAGGTGCACTCCTTTGCAGCACTAATCATGCAGAGTCCTTGGCATATTTTAACGACATGTATGTATTTCCAAATTATATTTTCAAAGCATTCAGGGCTTTAGTTGAGCAGGCTGTGTAGTTTTCAGTTTTTTTTTGAGGCAGGAAGCAGAGGCCAGCTGGAGACTGAAGCAAGGGATCAGGGTCTCAGAGCCGAGGACTTTGGTCTTAGTTACTTGGACAGGGCTGGAAGAACATTCCAGATTCGAGCTGTTTAGACTCTCAAAGGTACTGCCTCCTTCCAGCGTGGCCTTACTCTGGGCATATGGAAGCTCCAAACAACACAGCCATAAACTGAGTAGTAATCTAAAATTTGCTGACCACTTATTATGCAGCAGACACTCTGCTAAGTGTCTGACTTGCATTATCCCTGAAATGCACACAACTCAACAGCTATTTTAAGATAGTAACTACTACTGTCCCTGTTTTACAGTTGAGGAAAACAAGGCTTAGTCACACAACTAGTGAGTGGTGCAGCCTGGGTTTGAACCCAGCGGGGGGACTGATAGCTGGGTTGAAAACCCCAACCACTCTCTTCTGACTGCATCTAATTAATCTGAGCCCCAGCCTTGCAGAGATCACAGCAGCAGCTCCAGAGAGAGCATCAGCAATCAAACCGTAGAATTTGAGAACCAAGTGGAGCCTAAGAAAATGTCTACTGTAACTTCCTCTTTTTAAAGAAAACAAGGCATGGACTGGGACAGCGACCTGGCCACCAGCCCTTCTGTCTTGCTCAGTGGAATGCCAATCAGCAGAAGACCCTTGCAAGGGAGGTAGCCTGGAAGTCAGGGTCTCCTCTGATTAGCATTCCACTAAGCGAGAGTGAGAAAAGACTCTGCCAGGCAGCTGCCCAGGGAGGCGAGCAGCTGCGCTCCTGGACACATCAAGCCAGTGTTTCGGGCTCTGTGCAGGAAGTGCCCAACACCCAGGACTCGGGCAGTGGCTCTGGACCTACTAGGATCTCTGTTGTAAGGGTTAAGTGAGCATGCAGATAACACACCTAGCAGTGTGCCAGGCACACAGTAGGGGCACAATGAATGCTGGTATCCCCCTTCTCTTTCTTGGGATTCTGGGAGAGAGAAGCAGAGAGCTTTGGCTTCTGAGAGTCCTGCAGGAATTGATTCAGGGTGACCTGGAGTTTCAGGTAGCACAAAGGAATGGTGGATGGTAATGTCTGAGCTCTTGCTGTCCCCAGTCCTATTAAAGGAGTTAGCTCCATGTCTGTCTGTCACTCTATCCTCTCATCCTTGTAACCATCTCCTATGAGTCCCTGGTGACTGTGGCCAACACAATGTACAAGGCAGGGTCCTCTCTCCCTCCACTTCCCACACCTCTAGTTCACCCCTGTGACGCAGCATCCCACCTATTAGATGGATAAGAAAACTAAGCTTCAGGAGGTGAGGGGACTTGCCGAAGGTCACAGAGGAAAGGCACAATGAAGCTGGTTACACCAGACGTCACTGGACTCTAGAGCCCGAGATTGTTCTGTGACCCCTAACTCCTCTTAAGGGGAGTGCAGGTGTTGAAAGTTCTTTTAAAACAACCCCCCAAATTTCCTGTCTCCACAGTCTTCTGATCTCTGGGACCTCATGGTAGTGAGATAGGGGAAGGGGTCCTGGCTTTGGTGCTAAACATTGTCCCCAATCAAGCAACATCCCAGGATCTGTGAGAGACAGGGCTCTGCAGGTCAAAGTCCTCTGCCAAGGCTTGAAGATGGACCTGTCCTGCTTAGGACTAAGCAAAGGGCAACCCTCCCTCCCTGACACCAGGATGTGGGACTCAGCTTGTGAACGGGCCAAAGCCTCTTCTTGTGTCCTGGCCTGAAAATTCTGTCCCAGTCTCATCACCTGGGGTCTGCACCCAAGAACTCTTTCTTTGGTGCTCAGCCAGCCTGATATTTTCTGGGGACCGGACCAGGATCCTGGACCCCTTCTTCCCAGGGCCTTCAAGGACAGTCTACTCCTGGGGAGCTCTTTGGTTCCAATCAAGGTGAGATAACCCAAGTCCTAAGAGTAGACTCACTATCTCCCAGGGCCACCAGTACCCTGGTACCCTTCTGAGCATTGGCAAGCACAAGGGATATGCGCGTATCCCCCACCTGTAACCAGATCTGGCTCCAAAGGCAGAACTTGAATGTTTCAGTGTCAGGTTCCTTAAAATCCTTCCACTACTCACAACAGCATGTGAACATTAATCAAAACCAAACCCATAGCTCTCTTTTCCTAATTGCTTCCAGGTTCTACATCCCAACAAGCAACTTTCCAACTGCTGGCTAGGAGGCCCGCACAGGCACCATGGCCCCCACTTCACATGGACCCCTTGACAAGTCACTGGTGACATGGCCCAGCTTAGCTGGGAACACACAGCTGCAGGCTGTAGGCAGGAGGGACTCCAGTGTATTACGCCTCTTAAACCTTAACGGAAACTCCCCTCTCAGCCCCCTTTGACAGTGCCCTGTGGTCGCAGACCTTGGCAGCTCGCCCATGAGATGCCCTTGCTCCTACTGACTCCTGAGCCACCAGGACAGGAGCCCTGGGAATTTCACCACCTGGCAGCAGCTGATTCCTTTTGGCTTGCAGAGGTTTTTTTTTTTTTTTTTTTTTTTTTGAGGGGATGGGCAAGCAGGGCCCCCTCTCCCTGGTTGGGGGACTAGCAGGTTTGCACCTGGTATGGTCAAGGGAGCAGTGGGTGAGTGTGAGCACCCTTGTTGGATGGCGCCCGTGCCATCCGTCATGGGAGCAGAAGAGCTTCCCAACATTTTCATCGGAGAATCCAGTCACCTCCACCTGTGAATCTGCTCCTGGTGATTTCCCCTGGAGGAGGGTCGGCCCCTGGTGCCCCAGAGGGGTCCAGGTGCCTCTGGGTCCAGCACCCACTCTGGCTCCCTCCTCTGGGTGCTCACACCAACCCTCCTTACTCCTTGGGATCCAAGAACCTGTTTGGGCTCCTTGTGGAGATGGGGGCCCAGACTCGGGGAGGCAGATGGCGACCCCAGCTCAGCACCCAGAACCCCCAAACCCAGCCAGGGGAACAAAAGGAAGAAGGACTGCTTACCTTTAGAGGGTCGCCTTTGTTTGGTTTGCAGAGATGAGAAGGTGCCCATGACGGCCCCCATGGCAGCGAAGACTTGAGTGCGACTTGGGACCCCGGGCCCTGCCCTCCCCTCCCCTGAAAGGAAACCAGTGTGTCTCCTCTACTCCGAATTGGAGGAGAAAAAAAGGAGGAAGCCGGGAGCCCCGGCAGCTCGCCTGCAGCCTGGAACGCAGCGAGCGTGGGGCTGGGGCTCAGGGAGGCGGCTGGCTTCCCTCTCAGCCCCGCACATGCACTGACTCACAGGGCCGGCGGCTAGGGTGAGCCTTCGCCACGGCTCCCGGGAGCGAGGACGCAGCCGGTGGTTCCCTGGCCAAGGGCCGAGGACGGAGCCCCGGAGCCTGCCTGGCGCTGGACACGGGGCCGGCGCCTGCCCGGCCGAGGCTGCCGAGCCCGCGCCGCGTGCGGTGCGGGAGCCGCGCTCCGCCCGCCCCTGGGCGCTCCCTGCCGGCGCTCGGGCTGGTCTCGGGGGCCGGGTACCGATCATGAATGAACAGCGCCGGGATCCGCGCGGAGCGAGCGGAGCCGCCGCGCGCCCGCCGCTGCGCTCAGGGCGAGAGTGTGAGCGGCAGGGGCGCAGCCGGCGGGTCACCGCGGAGGGCGGCAGGGGCTGCACGAGGGGCGCCGGCCCTGCTGCCCGCACCTGCGCGCCCCAGACGCCAGGGCGTGCGCGGGACACCTGGGAGAGGCGCCCGGTTGACCGGTGCAGACGCACCCGGGGCTAGGCACCGGCTGATGGGTGGGGTTCAGGGGGCAGCAGATTGCCCCCCAGGGAGAACGTGCGCGTGTGCGTGTGCATGCGTGTGCGTGTGTGTCCCTGTGTGTGATGCGTTTTGATTTCGTTTGACTTCAGGGGAGATCATATGCAACCCACTGCTTGGATTCCTGGGGTGGGGAACAGCCTGCCTTGCTCGCCTGGGGAGGGTGAAAAGCGCACATCCAACTGGGTGGTCCCGGCTCAGTGGGGGCTTGAGGGGCAGGCAGAACCCTCCAAGGCCAGGGCCGCCAGCGAAAGATGAAAGACTGGGAATTGGGGAGGGAAGAGGAGCTCGGGGGCCTTTCCTTTCTGTTTTCTTCTGTGTCTCCCCTTCCTCTCTCCCTCCTTCATGGTTTGCCTTATTCTCGCTGGTGGGCACAAGAATTTAGCAGCCATCAGCTGTGGGGCAGGGCTTGAGCCTGTGTGCCATCTCTACCTGCTGTGAGCCCTTACTTCAGATTTCAAGAACCCCCAAGTTCCATCTCCATTTTTTTTTTCTCTGAAAGGGCAACATCTGGGTGCACAGGAGTGAGGCTGAGGCGCTCCTCTTCCCCACATCTGAGCGGCAGGGTTCCCACTAAGACCCTTTTGGATTGGCAGAAGAATCTTTGGTCTCCCAGGCTGTTCCTGGACCCCTCCCTGGTCATTTTCTCTCAGCCACACAAGTATGCACCATGTTTGCAGTTCACCAAGTTCCCCAGCATAGGGCCTCATAAACATGCACACTTAGTTCCACAAACATATGGGCACAGATCCCTGAAGCCCACAGACATTGCTGCTATGCACACAGACCAAGTCCATAATGCATCTCTAAGACCTCACCCAAGACCCACACATCGTGCAGATGCACACAGTACAAAATGGCGGCCCTGCATTTAGTCACACAGGCATGGGTCCCCTGGGAGCTGCCCCTTCAAGGCTGCAGATGGTTTGTGACGTGCCCCCCGGAGGCAATTGTAGTGTTCTTCACCTACAGTGCTTAATGTTTTCTCCAGTGCCAGCAGGAGTCCTACTGTGTGCCTCAATAGATGTGCCTCTAATGTGCGCCTTTCCTTTGGGATGTCCACCACTGTTGAGACCACATCACCCAGTGATGCCCATCCAAGCCCACTGAGTCAGCCAGGTGAGGCCTTGTTATCTCCACGGAAGAAAGTAGAAGTGTGTGGAGGGTAAGACATTTACCCAAGCTGCCCAGTCAGGGTGTGGGATTAGAACTCAGAGTTCAGGCTTTGTCGCAGCCTCCTGTGGACCCTCCTGTTGGCAGGGCCAGTGAGCTGGAGACTCCTGCTCTGGATCCCACCAAATGCAAAACCCTCACTCTCCTACCTGCCAGTTTAGGGCCATCTATGCATCAGAGCCCTGGAATCCTGGAAAGGAGCAGGACATAGGAGCTGGCCCTGCCACTCTCTGGCCTCCCTCCTCCACTCCCTGCTGGGAAGAAGAGTGGGGTGGGGCTGAAGCTGGGGGTCTCCAGAGGACCCATCAGCATGGCCAGGGCTCAGGGAACAGAGGAAGGCTCTTAGCTGAAAGGATGCTGTCCCCTGGGGGTCTTTGGCAACCTCTCAGGACATCATTGGAGAAGCACCAAGGTGCCCCCACCAAGGTGCTCATCTTCAGGCAACCTGAACGCCTGTGCGCAGGACACACTTGGGTGGTGACGCGTGGCCAGGATGCCCTTCTCTCCTTTCCTCTCCAGTCCCTGAAGAGGCAGAGGACTGACAAATTACTCCATTTTACTGATCAGACATGGCAAAGTGCCTCTGGAACTTTTCACAGTCGCTGCCTCTGAGCACTGGGAATGAAGTGAAGTCACCATTGTGAAGGCCACACTGCTGGGCTTCTGTGGCCTGGCTTCTGTCAAGCCCCCTGGGCTCCGGTGCTCCCAGCAGGACCAGCCACACTCACCTCTCACTGTTTCCCAGATGTGCCCTCGTGGGTCTTCTACAGGACCCTTGCACAGCCCATTACCCTGGCGCAAATCATCCCTGGTCCCTTCTGCCACCTGGTGACCTGTTGCTGCTCATCCTTGAAGGTCTCCAAGTGTCATCCCCTCCAGGAGATCCTCCTGGCTGCAAGGCAGTGTCCCGTAGGGGTCCTCGTGGCACTGGAGGGTTTGTTTTCCAGCAGAGCTGTCATCACCCTGCTTCTCATTGTCCTTTCTCTCCCTGGCTGGGGACTGAGTCCCTGGAAGGCAGAGCAGTGCAGGTCTAGCTCTGTACTGCCTGCTTAACCCCTGGTTTCTAGGGGACTGTGGTCAGTCTCTGCTGGTGAATGAATGAACCAGCTTCTTTGCTCAGTGACCCGCTTAGTAAATGAAAATCAGTGATGACCAGATCACCCTTGCCCCTTAGAAGGAGAAACACGTCTCCCATGTGAAGATCAATGCATTCATTCATTAACAAAGGTTTCTGGAACATTTACCATTGAGCAGACGTTTGCATGCACAATAGCTCATGTAGTCCTGATGGTGCCCTAGGATGTAGATATTACCTGTGGATGGACAGACACACACATGTACCGTACACACCACCACCTGCTCACAAAGGAGGTGCTCACCAAGCATGCATCTAAGCAGGAATACATGGGGAAGGGCGTGAGGGACGAGAGGGGATCCAGGTGATGGCAGACCCGATCTCTGCCTCTGAGGAACTTGCAACACAGAGCAAAGAACTATGGGGGAGAAAGGGAGCCCCAGAGGCGAGTGCTGGGGCCCTTCTGCCAGTCACTCTGGCTGCAGAACCCTACGTCGGGCTGTCCCTGGCATGGTGTACTCGCTAAGGTGACCTTGCCACCATCATCCTACCGGAGCGGCAGTGGCCATGGACCCTTTACTCTGGAAGGCCAGCTAGCTCATGCCCCACCTCCCTCACCCACCCTGGTATGGACTAAAGTTTTGTGTCCCCACAACATCCGTTGGGTTGAAGCCCCAGCCCCCGTGCAGCTGCATTTGGAGACACAGCCTCTAAGGGAGTCTATTCAGCTCAAATGAGGCCATCAGGGTGGGGCTGTGTGTTCTTCCAAGAAGAGATGCAAGAGCCACCCACCCCTGCATGCACCAAGGACAGGTCCTGTGAGGACATGGAAGGTGGGGGCCATTGGAGGCCCAGAGGGGAGCCCTTGCAGACAGCAGCCCTGCCGCACCTGGATCCTGCACTTCTGCTCTCCAGGATCATGGGGAGAGAGCTGTCTGACGCTGGCGTTTTGTTCAGGCAGCACCAGCAGATGAACACACCCCTCCAAGACCAAGCTATGCCCCCAGAAGGCTCTGAAGTGAGGCCTTCCCTGTGACATGAGCCTCCAAGTAGGCCCATGTAGGCCTCCCCTGAGGCCATTCAGGGAGGAAGGGCCGAGACCCTCAGGGGACTGCAGGGGTCCTGGTAAAACATGCCGGAGCTTGTCTGTGTGTATGCAATGTGCCAGCCACCCTTTCCCGCCATTCTCTCTCCCTGTCTTCCTCCCTCCCTCCCTCCCTCCCTCACCATCCATTTCCCCATCCCCTCCTTCCCCTCCCCTTCCTCCTCTCCTTCCTTCCTATCCCTGTTCCCTTGGCCAGGTTTCTTCCCATCCTTGTGGACAATGGCACCTCAGTCCCACCACAAATAGAAGTAGCGTGGTGTCAGATGGAGTCTGGAATCCGGAGGCTACTGGAAGGGAATTCAAACCTGGATCCTGCCCCTTTGCTGTGTGATGCTGGGCCTGATGAATGCTTTCTCTGAGCTTTTCTTTCATCTCCTTGTGGACTGTGTCAGTAGCCACCTGCTCGAGGGGTCTGGAGATGATGACCGTAAGGTCCATGGTAGGAGCAGGTAGAGTGGCCCTGTGCTGGGTCGGGGGGGACTACTATTCCTGATGCTGTGGCCAAGTGTCATGCTGTACTAGAGAGATGTAAAAACAGCCACAGCCCTCCTGTGCCTCCATCTCTGCTCTTCATCTGTTTGATAGGAAATCTATTCTCAGGGTCCCCATCTGGTATTAAAAGACTCAGATTAGTTCGGGAAGGGAATGTGGTTGGCACCTAATTCTGTGCGATTCAGCACTGTGCTCGCTGCTGTCTTGAACCACTTCCCAAACGTTCTGCATGCATAACTCTGGCCTCCTCAAATAGACTGCAGCCTCAGAAAGCAGGGCCGAGTCTCTCCTGCTCCGTGAACGCCCAGCCTCCCTCGCCCACCACAGCTCAGCCTCGGCCAGAAGGTCCTAGGTGTTCCACAAATGCCCCAACTGGGATCACTCAGGCCAGGGGGACGGCGTCACCGACGAGCTCGGGGTTCAAGCCTCACTTCTCTTAGTAATGTGTCCGTGGGTCTCAGCTTCCCATCTGTGACACATGGCACAACCACTCCCTGGGGCTAGTGTGAGAACTGGGTAAGGGCAAGTCAAGGGAGAGGGCTCTGTCTCTGCAAATCTCTGCTGTCATCATCTGCATTGGGGTCGTTTAGCTTTTCATTCTACAGATGCTTGTTGAGCATCATCTCCATGCCGGGCGCTCTCCTGAGCAGATGGGTGAGCTGGCCATCGAGGGCTTCGGACCGTCAGGTCAACTCATTGTTAGCAGCTAAGTTTGTGCTGGGAAGGAAAGAGGGGGCCAATGAATCTGCTGTCACAGGTGCTCCAAGAAGCCAGGTCGGAGAACCCCGTGCACATAAAGAGATGCTGCAGTGCCCTGGAGCTGGAGAGGTCGGGGCAGGAGGTGCCACTTTCAAGTCAGGGAAATCAGACCCCACCTTCTGGGTTTGCTGTGTGACCTTGGGCAAGTTATTTGACCTTTGAGAGCCTCAATTTCCCATGCTTGCCAACAGAACAAAGCCTCAGGGACGCAGGGGTCAGACCCAGGGTGAGATTGAAAATGACGATGGTGACAACGAGGGCACCTGGCATGGGATCTCCCTGGCTGCAGCGCAGTCCTGGCTCCAAGGACACTGGTTCCATGGCTGTCTCCCCTGCTGATCCCCTTTGCTCCTACGTCTCCCCCATCTCTCCAGAGGGGAGGAGAGACCTGGGGATAGGACTGGGGTTTGGAAGTGCCTCTCCTGGCCGCGTCCTCAGGAGGCCAGCGTGGCCTCATCTGTCGAGGTTGATCATGTTGTTTGAGGACCAGCTCTAATGTGGGCTGCAGGGGAGCAGGGCGGCCAGAGCCCGGGCTCTGCCCTGCACGTCCTGACGGCTGCCCTGCCCCAGGGGATCCCCTTCACGCTCCAGCACTGGAACAGTCTCCACCGGGGGCTGGGATGAGTTCAGACAGAGTGCAGCCACCCACGCAGCCACACTGGCAGGCAGCAAAGCCCTCGGAGTTACCCAGCTCCTGCTGGAAGTGTGTGCGGGGAGGGTTAGGGAGGGGGGAGGATATTCCTGGAGACCAGTGATGGGTGCCAGCCCTAGACTAGGAACAAGGCAGAGGCTTCATGAATATTGATCCTGAAGTTCTGTGGGGCTGGGCAGAGGGTGAATGGAAAGGGGAGGGGAGACAAGTGGGTGGATTCAAATGTGCCCAGACAAACATTTGAAGACCCTGGTGGACCCTCTCCCTCCAAGAATGCATGAGCCACACATATTTTATGGGGTTGGTGACTGTCACATGCATGGGACATGATGGGCTCCTGGTTCTCATCCCAAGGAGGAGAGAAGATAGGAAGGGATTTGATGCATTCAGTCTGAGCTCTCTGGGCCTCAGTTTCAACATCTGTAAAACAGGCACCGTGATTCAGAGGCATAGTTGAGAAGGGGCACTTAAGTGCTTCCATGTCCTGCCCAGCAGGTGGCCAGGCTCAGGTAAAGCTGAGGTCATCTCTAACACTGATGTTGACCCTCATTCCTCCATTCATTTGGTCACACCTTGGTGAGGGTGTTGGGTGAAAGTCTCCTCTATCACACCTGGAGCTGGTCTCTGGGGTTGCGGAGGTACATGCTTACTGCCTGGGGGAACTCACAGTCCGGGGGATCAGAGGAGGGTAAAGAACTCCCTGGGATATCCCAGACTTTACCTAAAAGCTCCCAGAATTACGTCTCTTGCTGGCCACCAGGGAAAACAGCCTGACTCTGGCCAGCCCCACCCAAAGTCCTAGGAAGAACACAAAGTCAAGGCTCATCAGGTCAGGGGTGTGGGTCAGTTTAGGAAGGCAACGGCCAGGTGGAGAAATCAAGAGAGGAGCTGGATAGGGACGGAGAAGGCTGGAGAGGAGGAAGGGGGGTCAGGGGTCTAGGCAGGAATGAGGAGAGTGAGGCTGGCCGGGGTGCTCAGTTCCTGAGCCATAGTTGTGTGGGACCCCAAAGCCTGGGGCAATGGGGACAGGTGCTGGGTTAGACTCTCTTGTCTTTCTGAAGTGCATGTACATGGCTCCACTGTCTGCTTAGGTAGATGCCAGCTTCCCTCTCCTCCTGTTATATAACGATTACATTAACCATGGTAGCAACCCTTTCTGCAGTTCTTACTGTGCCAATCATATGCCTGGTCTCACTTCATCATTTCAATAGCCCCACCCCCATATGGTAGGTATTCTCATTAACCCCCATGTTGCAAATGAGGCCACTAAGGCACAGAGTTATTAAGCACCCTGCCCAAAGTCACACAGCTGGCCTTGAACTCAGTTGGTTGGATTCAGAGCCCACCCTCCCTGTCCAGTTCTAAGCCCCCATGCTGCTCTTGCAACCGACCTCTTCTAGCAGTTTCTCTAGGAAGGAAGGAAGTCACTGGGGACTCACAGGTGTGGTGCCTCTTCTCAAAGCCAAGCGACAAATGCCAAGGGGAGGTGCATAGAGCCTGGCACCCTCTGAGCGACAGGTGCTGCACTCACACACGGTCTTGTTGCTTGGGGGCTCATGTTCAGCAGCCTGCTGGGTGCACACAGGATCTGCTCTCCCTCATGCCTTCTGCAGACCAAACACCTTGGAAGGGGGAAGAGAGCAGGGAGGGAGGAGGCCACAGCAACCTGGGCCTCTGATATTAGTAACGCGCCAGCCACAGGTGGGTGAGCGCAGCCCTGGTGCTCCACCCCGTCAGCCACTGCCTCCCAAAGAGGGCAGAAGCCCCAGAGGAGGGTGGAGGGGGGGAAAGAGTTGCGGCTGTTCTTGTGGTGAGGGCTGACCACGGGGCAGGGTCTGCAAAAGTAAGGAAATGTAAAACCAGAAGGCATGCCCAGAGGTGTCTTATTTCCCGTGACCACATCCCTGCCCCACACTTGAGACCTGTGGCGTTCGCTGCCCAGGCAGGGATGACACCGTTTGCTCTCTTGAACTTTCACCAAGGTCTCACATGAGCTAAGAACCTGGAACAAGACGGACCCATTGGCTGTAGGCAGGACAGAGATTCCTTCCACCCCAGGTGAAGCCTGGGGGAAGGTGGTTCATTCATCACTGGAAGCCAGGAGCCGAGGACAGTAGACCCCTCGGGGAGGGGATCTGCCACATGCCTGCCCCACCCAACAGCCCTCTCTGCAGCAAGAGCATTGCACAGCCACAGGCCCATGTCGCTTTGCTGGGCTGACATGTCTCTTCTGGGTGAGTTTGGCAAGAAGAATCTTTCCCTTGCAACCAAGAGGGGCTGGCCCGGAAAACCCCCCAAGAGCCAGCCAGCATTGGGAGGCCCAGCAGAGACCCAGGAGCAGGATTATCCTGCCATGCACAGGAGCTGGGGCACCTGGGGGCCGCCTGCCTGCAGGGGTCGGGGAGGCTGCCCACAAGTGGAACCTGCCTCCTGATGGATCCTCCGTAAACCCAGCCCCAAATGTTCAGGCCTGCTGGGGAAGGGGCGTCCCGAGCTGATTGTAATTGCTCTGCCACTGAGAGACATGAGAACTTGGAATAGAAATTAAAGTTCAGCCATTTAAGAAATAAGCAAAGTGACATTTTTGGCATATCAGAGCACGTTGAGTGAAACTCTTAGCTACTCATAAAATGATCCTCGCGTGGCTCCATGGCAGGGACTGCTCTTTTGTCGATTAGCAGACAGAGGCTCAGAGAGATGGTAGAATTTGCCCTGGGCCAAAAACCTTGTGATCTGCAGAGCGAGGGTTCAAAGCCAGCTCTGTCCTTCAAGGTCAACCTCTTACCCACTCAGGAAGGGAAATGGAGGGGGCAGGGAAGAAAGAAGAGGTGGGAGTAGGGGCACCCACTCACCCTCCCTCCCAGGGCTGCCACCAGGTCAGGGAAGAGTGGCTGTGAAGAGCCTTTGTCCTGGCTTAGAAGACATTACAGAACCCAGAGGTGGCTGGACAGAGGCTCTGATGACCGTAGTTGTTCCCAGGTCCCTGAACACTGTCCTTCTTCACAGACTTCCTGGGGGAGCCCATGGAGGTTGGGCTGCTTCTCTCCTCCCTCGCTCTGTGGAGTTGCCTTCCCAGGCTGCCACCAGCCACTGTCTTGACAACAGTGGCTCTTCAAGCTGACTTTGGTTTCTGTTGTCCCTTGCTGCCCTGGGCTGGCCCTGAGCGAGCAAGGGAGTTGGTGTGCTGGCTGGTGCAGGGAGCTCATTGACAGTCCAGGGCTCTTCCTCTGGGATGGCATTTGCAGGGTGCATTAGTATTCGCACCCACAGCTCAGGGCTGTTCCGGATGGAAGATGCTATGCAGATCAACATTGCATTGAGCCTGCTGTGCAACAGGAAAGGGGGAGTTGCTGCAGTTGTGGAGGAATCGAGGCTACCAGGTAAGAGGAGGCTGAGGAAGGCTGCAGGCCAGAGACCCGGGCTTCTCATGAGGACCTCTGACACTGCCAGTCCCCGGGGCACCTGCTGGCTATGATTATGAGCACCCCGTCAGTCCCAGCATCCACTGAGCCCCTGCTCCACCCACACCTGCCCAGTGTTAGTGCCAGGGATTCAGAAAGAGAAGAGAGGGGCAAGGGTCCGGCCCTCAGGAAACTCAGTCCCCTGGAGACCATGGAAAACAGGGAGATAGACCAATGGCAGTCACCCCAGCTTATAGAGGAGACACCTCACTGAACCTGGGAAAGAAGGGTGGTTGGGGGTTGGGGGTCAGACAAGGCTCTGCAGGAGAGATGTTTTGAGTCAGGCCTTGAAAGATGAATGGGAACTTGCCAGCCAAACACAACGCTCAGCACCTGATTCCATCAGGGACCTCCTCTTCAGCCAGGCCTGAGGAGTCGCAGTCCATTACACACACATAGAAGAGCCTTCGAGGGCAGAGAAATGATGCATCAGAACCCCACTTACAGATTTCCCACACTGGTGGCTGCAAGGACTTTGGAGAAAGCAGATCCAGTCACCATGGTGACTTAACTCAATAAAGCCTGTGAGTTGGGATTGAAGTGGGGACTGAGCCACCCAGAAGCAACTGGATCTTCCAAAGGCCTCTGGGGTAGAGCCTTTCTGGCTTCCGTATACAGGTGTTGGTGAGCTTTTCATGCTGCAGCAAAGACCCGGATGGAGGCAACATGGTGGTCTTGTGCAGGAATAAAAAGTGCTGTGCCTAGAAGCAGACTAAGAGCAGTTGCTCTGCAAAACATCTTTCTCCATGTCACCTGGTAATGAGAACAGCATGGCGGAGCATCAAGATGGGCAATACCAAAGAGAACTATCTGGAAGCATTTATTTCCAGTCCCAAATGGAGATTTATCTGGCATTTGTCATCAGTCTACATATTCTTTTCTTCCAGGTGACTATGATTGCAAAGTAGAGCTCACTTTGACATCTGACGGCAGGACAATAAGATGCTACCACCCTCTGTGGACAATAAGATTCTACCACCCTCTGTGGACATCCCATAGGAAACACACAACCTGTCCCCCAACTAGACCCTGTGCACGGTGGTGAAGAAACACGTGACCAGGTGCTGACCACCAGATTAGAAGAAAAAGGTGAAGACCTGGAGCAAGGCCCCGGGACAGAAGAACTTAGCAAAATGTTCTTTACGACTGAGCATTGTTGGTGTCTTCATGGACAATATATTCTTCTTTTCAAGGTATCACCAACCTCGTTAAGAAGCAGAATCCATCAAAAGACGGATGATACTGAGATTCATGGGAGAATCAAAGAGAAATGTTATCCTGTGTCTCATTTGCCATTTGAGAAAATGCAACCTGGTATAATCACTAATGTATAGTATAATGATGAATAATAATGATATTAATAATAATAATTCAATGTTTTTTCAGATGTTACAAAACCCAAACACCTGAGATCACCAATTTATAAAGAGGAAAGGTTTATTTTCGCTCATGGTTTTACAGGTCTCAGTCCGTGATCGGTTGGCTGCGTTGCTCTGGGCCCAGGTAGCACCTCATGGTGGGGGCATGTGGTGGAGCTGCTCACCTCTGGCTGGCGAGCGACCGAGAGGAAGGAAGGGTTCCACCAACCCGCTCAAGTCATGCCTCCAAGGACCTAAAACACCTTAATAGAAGTTCCCTCATAAAATTTCCAACTCCTGATAGTCACTCTGTGGGAAAGTCTTTAACAAATGGACCTTGGGGACACTGCAAATCCAAACTGTGGCATAATGTGTCCCAGCATCCCACTGTGCCCAGAGCTAGGAAGTGCCTCCCACTGTCTAACCAACATCTGCTCCATTGAAGAAGCACAGTCATCCCTGGGTATCTGAGGGACCTTTGTTCCAGTTACCAAAATCCGTGATGCTCAAGTGTCTCGTAAAATGGCACAGGAATTACACGTCACCTTGACTTGTCTGGGGAATAATGACAGGAAAAGGAGTCCTGCTGGTTCAGTACAGACAGAGCATCGTAGGCCTAACTGGTACACGGGACACCCCAGCAACCCCGTGGCATGTCTGTCTGCAGTTGATTGAATCCAGGTGTGGACCCGTGATCCCGAGGGCGTCTGTATCCCACCCCTCCAGGCAGCAGGGTGGTATCCTCGCCTCACCCCTCAGCCAAGATACCAGGCTGCAGCAGGCCCTGAGCTTCCCAGCCAAGCACTGGGCCTGGGCGGCTCACAGGCCCTGGGACGCACAGCGGATAGTGGACACCCTCTTTCCACAGCAGAAGCTGAGTGGTGGGGAAGGGGTTGGAGGGATTCCACCTGCACCCAGGCTGCAATTCTGACTGCAACACAGAAAGATATTTGGTCTTCGTCTCTTGGTTCTGACAAGAGCTCCTAAGACCCTTGGGATGTCCTGGGTGATAAGGAGATTCCGGAGCACTCTTTTTTCTGAGGAGATGACCTCTGGTGGGCCCCTGGTAGTTTCAGGATGGGGCTGGTCATCAGAAAGATCAAGACTTCGTGAGAAGCCTGGAACTTTCAGCTCCAGAGAGGAGAGCAGATAGGGATTGACTTACTTGCTAAAGACCCGAGACACAGTCAATCATGCCTGGGTAACAAAACCTCTGCAAAACCCCTGAAAGGCAGGACCGGAGAGCTTCCCTGCTGGTGGGCACAGGGAGGTGCTAGGATGCCATGGACACCCCATCCCTCCGCTTACCCTATTCTTAGTTAGCCCTGTGCATTTCCTCTGCTTGGCGGTTCCTGAGTTGTATCCTGGAAAAGCAACCGCTCAACTTGAGCATATCCCTGAGTCCTGCGAGCCATTCCAGCAAATTATTGAATCTGAAGAGGGGTAGTGGGCAGCTCTAATCCAAGCCACGCCATCAGAAGAGCAGGTGCTCTGAGACTCGCAGCTGGTGTCAGAAATGGGGGGAGTCTCGTGGGACTGAGCCTTCACTTGTAAGTGTGTGCTACTCTGGACGATTAGTATCAGGACTGAGCTGAGTTGTGGGTCAGAATTTGTGTCAGAGAATTGGAGGGTTGGTTGGTTTAGGGAGAGAAAAAAAGAAGTCCTCAATGTTATCACAAAAGGCCAGAGCCAGAGCTGGGTGCAGAGGCACACACCTGATATCCCACTACTCAGGGAGGCTGAGAGGAAAGGACAGAGAGTTCAGGGCCAGCTTCTGCAACATGGTGAGACCCAGTCTCCAAAAACAAATAACAACAATAAAATCAGAGCAAGACTCAGTAGAAAACAAGGTCTCTCCTGGAGTTACTCTATTCAAAACTGGGAAGGACTTTCTATGCCATGAAACTGGGCCGCCTAGTTTTGCAGATGGCCCCAGGAAGGAAAGAGTTTTGCTCAAGGAAACACAGGAAGAAAGTGTCATGGTTGGGACCACACTGTGGGGCTCTGGGAAGATTCTGGAATGCTTAAAAATTCCATTGTCACAGAACTGGATCCAAATTTACCCTTTGCTTCCTATGAGCATGACATATGGACACAGGAAGATACTTCTGCTCAAAACGTACCTCTCTCCCCTTGGTTGAAATCCCCTCAAGATGAAAAAATATTAATAAACATCTGGAGAAAGAACTAACCTGGAATTCAGACTACAGTATCAACGACTTATACTGTACCAATGAGCCAGACTTGCTAGATTAATGACTGGGGGAATGAGATCATTGGACACTTGGTTTGCATCACAGAGGTGAGCCATGCGGACCATGAAAGTAGCCTACGGCCATCCGTAAGCAAGGGAGGTGTTATGTGTTGCGTGGGTTTCAGCAATGGTATGGGTCCTGGCTGAGAACTTCTGCACCAGGTAACTTTCTTTTTACCTCTGCTAGAATTCTACCTTGTGTGATGCATTTATTCATAAGTCTTCATTTGCCATTAATAAATATTCAGTGCACACCTGCCTGTGCCTGTGCCTTGCCCGCGGTGGGTATCAGATCCACCAGTAATCCAAACAGACATCTTTCCTGTTCTCTGGAGCCTGGATCTTCCATTACAATGGGAAGGGGAGGTCAGGACAGAGAGCAGGGACAAGCACACAGATCAAGTCTGATAACAGAGCTGGATGGGCGATCTGAGATAGGAGGTCTCCCCAAGACAGCAAATAGGAATGAAGTATGAATGACAGGACTCACTCACGTTTAGCATGAGGGTGAGGCGTTTTTAGAACTATAAGACCCGAGGCCCTGCTGAGGAGCATAGGGGTGAACTCGGGGGAGCGAGAAGGAAGATGCGCAGGACCACCTGGAAGCCAGATTGCGACATCTGTGGCCCGTGGTGCAGTGTTTGGATCATTCACTAAGAGAAGGAGGAAGCCACATGACACTACTGCGCCTCCTTCTACCTCTCTCAGGCTCTGTCCAGTGAGAGGGTGCAGGTGATCCTGGGAGACCAGTGGGTGAATGGTGCTCAGCTCTGTATCTCCCCCACCTCTTTCTTTCTGTACTTTTGCAGTGCTGGGGACTGATCCCAGGGCCTCATGCATGTTGGGCACGTGCTATACCACTGAGCCACACCACCAGCCCTGTTTACATTTTAGTTTGAGATAGGGGTCTCACTAGGTTGTCTAGGCTGGCCTGGGACTTGCAATTCTCCTGCCTTGGCATCCTCAGTGGCTGGGATTACAGGTGAGTGCCACTGAGCCTGGTTTATCCCCTTCTCCATGAGCTGCCTGGCTCACAGATGCCCTGTGCAGCCTGAGGTGAGGGGAACATGCAGGCCTGTCTCACTCCTCTGCTCTGTACTCGGTGGCTAAGTTCACTTCATGGGGCTCAAGTCTGGGCCCAGGTCTTGGCTTGAGACCTCATTCTCCCCTTCAGCAACTGTAAAGGGGTGACTTTCTGCCTACTTGATCCTCCGTCTATTTCCCAAATGGCCCCTGGGAGGGGGCTTCTGATGATCCTTGACACTTAAGGCCAAATGCTGATCTAGGTACAAAATCCCTGCCCCAAACTGTGCAGTTTTATTTAGAGCCATCTGCTCGGACCTAACTGTGGGTGTGGGGGGTGGGGGACTAGGAGGGCTGGGCTTCAGGAGAAGGGACTCAGCACCAGGGAGAGGGGCAGAGAGGAGGGAGAGGAGGGCCAGCCGGGGCTTAGGTCCCTCCTGCACACCCCAGGTCTGCCCTGGCTGGAGTCCTGGCAGCCACCAGATGGCTGTGTTCCTTCCCCTGCTGACAGCAGTAGCCCCTGACCACCACAGCATGGCCTTCCCTTTCTCGAGGGAAATTTCCATCTGTTTCTGGCTGGTGTGCTCCATCTTCAGGGCTAGGAGCCCAGGTAACAGGTGGAGTCAGGCCTCCCCTACCTTCTCCTTCAGTGCCACGGCCTCTCAGGTGGCTCCATCACTGGCTGGGGGCCATGGGGTCAGCTTTCGTGCCTGGCCAGCCTCATGTCCTCCAGCCTCTGGGGAGCAGGCGCGTCCTTCCTCTCCAGGGCTAATGAAATCCTCCTTCTGCTCAGCGCCCAGCGGGCTCAGGGTCAGCACTCACCCACGCCACACCTCCTGGCGGACAGGCCCAGCTTAGTTTGTCTGCCATCCCAGAGGCTTGGAAAGTCCTCTCTGGGCTGCAGAAATGGTTGGGTGTGAATGTCCTCCATCTTCTGGGCCTGGGCCAGGATGGCATCTGCTCACATCGGTGCCCATCCCCAGCCCCACTCTCGAGCCCCCTTCCCAGGCTGAATCCTGGTCCTTGCTGACTTCCACACACCCTGTCCCCTCTTCCCCAGGAAGCCTGTCCTGATGCACTCACGGAGCTGCTTGCTCCTCGTAGCTCTAGATACTGGGCCTCAGGCTGGGGCCTGGCAGGTGCACAAAATAAACTGTTGACCAAGATGGGTGTGCCCTTCCCACCCACCCCTCCTCCACGCTCATCCGTGTTATTTTGTTTTGCCCTTTTACTGCTTTACAGAGACTGATAATGGAAAAGCCTCCAAGGAAGGAGACTTTCCTCAATGTTATTCAGTCCTCCTCACGTTTGTCTCAAACCCTCCAGTCTGCAGGAGGCCTGAGGACAGAGGGACCAACCAAGCTCGTTTCTGCTCTTTGAGATGCTCCGCTGGATGTGGTGGCTCCTGATCCTCCCCTAGATCCTTTAGAAAATCTGACAAAATCTGTGAACTCTGTCCCCAGAAACACAGGCATGCACAGATGGTCCCACAGGGGAGCTGTGATCCCTGACTAAGGAATCCCGGTATGATAAGAAAGAGAAGCATGTTGATAGAGAATTTTACTCCTCCTTCCCTCCCTTCCTTCCTTCCTTCCTTTCCTAAGGGACATGCCAAACAGCAGAGGCATCTTGCATTGGAGGTCATGGAACATGGCGTGACTAACCCTCCTTGAGGTGGGATGTGGTGTCTGGGGGGTTGGGGAGGGCGGAAGTGACTCTGAAGGGCTGGCTTTTGAGGAATGTAGAAAATCACCCGGCAGGCAGACAGCGAGGAGGTGACAGTCTGTGCAGACTGCTGCAGTATCAGAGAGCTGAGGAGCTGGGGGCGGCGGGATGCAGAGGGCTGAGGTCAGGTTTCTTCCCAGGTGATGAGACGGCACTGTGATTAGCTGGTGGCGACATCTGCACAACCCTGTGACTATGCTGCCAGCTACTGAACTGTGTGCCTCCCCAGGGCGAATTTTATTTTTTGGTGAGGATATTGGGGTGGTTCATTTTATGTCAACTTGGCAAAGCCATGATACCTAGTCGTTTGGTCAAACACCAGCCTAGATATTGAATGTAACATCTAAGATGAAATTAACATTTAAATAAAAAATCTTTGAGTAAAGCAGATTAACCTCCATAATATGAGTGGACGTCAATCAATTAATTTAATCAATTTGTCTTCATAGGAAAAGACACATCTCCCTGGGAAAAGCAAATGGGCCCCCAGAGGGCCTTCAGACTTCAAATGTGACACTGACTTTCCCTGGCTCTCCAGCCTACCAGCCGCCAGGTAGATTTTGGATTTGCTAACCCTACACCTACCTGCCTGAGGCAGTGCTGCAGAAGAAATCTCTCTCTCTGCCTCTCTCTCTCACACACAGATAGACAGATATAGATATAAAATGTATGATAAATACACATGTATCTCCCAATTATCTCTGTTTCTGGGTAACCTGACCAATATAATAATCACATTTCAATTTTAATACATTCATTGGTGAGGATTCAATAAATTAAGGGAACACCATCAAGTCAAGTGCACAGGCATGAACTGTGTGGTGCCCTCAGAGGCCAGGGTTTTTGTTTGGGGATTTTTTTTTTTTTTTGGTACTAGGGATTGAACCCAGAGATGCTTAACCACTGAGCCACATCCTCCTCAGCCCTTTTTTATATTTTTAACTTAGAGACAGGGTCTCACTTGGTTGCTTAGAGCCTCTAAGTTGCTGAGGCTGGCTTTGAACTTGTGATTTCTTGCAAGCAATGGAAACTGACCCTGGCCAATATCAGGAAAAAAAAAAAAAAACAGAAAGAAAAGAAAAGAAATGGTGAGCATATGATGCTCACCCATCTGAAAACGCTTCCCAACAAATCCAGAAACTGTCAGGAACAAGGGTGACCCCAGAGATCTTGGCAGTAGGAACTCATGAGCTGGGTCTCTTTGGGATAAAGCTGTTGCCACCACTTTTAGTTCTGGGTTATTCTGCTCAGATGCACAAGCTCAGGAAAGAGAATGTGACTGGCCACGCTTGAATCCATGTGCCCAACCTTTGACCTGGGAGTGCAAGCAGGACCCCTTGTCTGACAGGAGGCTGCTGGAAAATGGGAGGGTGCTGCTGGCAGGTCAGCCTGTGGCCAACCTTGGAATCCTCAGCCAGCTGGTGATGAGGGCAGGGCCCTGAGTAGAATGACTGGTCCTCATTACAGCTATGATATTGCACGCTCCCAGCATGCTCCTGCTCTCTCCTTCCAGGGCAGGTCTCTGGCCCTGACAGTGATGCTCAGTCTAGAGGAAAGCTTGAGGAATCTTTTCCAGTCGGTGCTCAGTTACACTCCTGAGCTGCATAAGGACACAGCTGTTAATGGGCCACGTAGGCACAGGTCCTGCAGAGCTGGGAAACTCCTACTGCCCAGGGATGTCAATGTGTGTTTGTGATGCTGGTGTAGACAAATCTATTGCACCACCCTCATTTGAAAGTGGAACACATAAAAATGTGTGACCTTGATAATGACAGTAAATGACCAAGTTACTGGTATATCTATTTGCCAGGCTGTTGTTATTTTAGAGTACGCTCCTGCTGCTTATTAAAGTTGACTCTAAGGTAGAGTGCCGTCTTGTGCCAGGGCCGCCTCAAACATCTCGTACTTGACACATCTTTTGATGGAACCAAGAGGCCACACCCTGAGATCAAGTCATAGCTTCTAGGTTTGTGTCCATACGTGCCATAATGGCCCCACAGTGAGGAAGTCATCTAAGGACTCAGGCCTCAGGAAGCATCCCCTGCATTAAGAGGCTCCTGACCCTGGGCTGAGGCTGGGCTGGGGCTGGGCCGGGGCCAAGCACATGGTACTGGGCAGGGCCCGGCTGCTTTCTCCTCCTCCTTGACGTACCAGGCCCACGAGAAGCCCACAGGCTGCTTGTCTTCCTCCAAGACGGTGTCCTCATAGCTCCCCAGCCCTTTGACAAGGGAACAGAAGATCAGCCCCTGAGAGGCGGGGGGTGGGCCCCCTGGAGAGTCAACCTGCCCCAGCTCCTCGGCAGATCCTGGAGGTGGTTCCCGGAATAGTCCTTACCAATCCACCTGACCCTCAAAGTGGGCTCTGTGTGTGGTGCTGTTGGCCCCCAGCGGTCAGCTCCGGGCCACAGCCCCCTCCCTGTCCATACCCTGGGCCTGGAGCTGGGCGCTGTGGGCTTCAGGCTGTGATGCAGAGGCAGAGGTGGGGCGAGGGAAGAACGGGCCATGCTGAAGGGAGAGAGGATCCTCTTCAAGGTCCAAGCCCAGAGGCCCCAACCAGGCCAGGCAGGGTCCTGAGGGGCAGGAAAGACCCAGGTCCAACCGCACCCCCCGGACAGGGCTGGGGAGGAGAGGAGGCCAGTGGAAGATGTGAAGGAAGAGAGAGGGCGAGCCAGAGGCAAAGAGGCGGAGGGAGGAAGAGGGACAAGCACAGAGGGAGGAAGACAGAGAGGCTGGAGAGGAGGCAGGGGGCCCGGAGGAGAGGCTGGGAAGGAAGGGAGGGAGGGAAGCAAGGAGAGGAGAAGGAGAAGGGAGAAGGGACCGAGGGGAGAGGAGATGTTGGGAGGAGACTGGAGGAGTGGCAGGGGAGGAGGAAGGAGCGAGGTGACAACAGGACACAGAGCCGGAGGGAGGAACGGAGAGAGGCCCCGGGTGGAGAAGCCAGGAGGAGAGGAAGCAGCCGAGCAGGAGGGAGGGCAGCCGCTGGCCTCACCAGCCCTCAGTGTCCTGGGCTGGAGTCCTGGCCCAGGCTCTGGGGGCTGGCTGGCTTTCCCCCTCTGACGTGTGACAGCCCCAGATGATCTGGGAAGGCACAGTGGAGTCTACACATGCTTCCACCCACCGCCGCCCCCCAGGGAACGCACTATATTTGTGAGGTGACTCATCTTGGCTGCCACAACCCCTGGGGATCGGAGGCAGAATGTTCCCCGGGAGTTCACCTTCCACAGGGACATGGGGATGGGCCAGGAGGGGTGAGAGGCTGCATTGAGGGTGCTGCCAGTTCCCTAGGGCTGCTGCTGTCCCCAGTGGGAGGGCACAGAGAAGGCAGAACACTGGGACCTTGACACAGTGGTCTTGGAGTGAACACCCGCTGTGATCCCTACAGGCAAATCCCACTGGAGGGCCAGAGACGTGGAAGGCCAAGTCCCACTATCCCCTCCAAGGCCATGCCCCTGGTGACCTACCCACCTCCTACTAGGCCCCACCTCTTAAAGGACCCCTCCCCCAACAGTGCCACAGGCTGGGGACCAAGCCTTCAACACCTGGCCTCTGGAGAACATTCCAGATCCATACTGTACCTCTGGGGGGAGATGAAGGAGATGTCACGTTCTACATAAAAGGTGGATTTTTTTTTTCTCAAAGTGGATTCCAAACAGCAAGTGTCTTTTCCTGCTAACAGCTTTAAGGGTGACTGTCTCCTTTCTCCTCCATTGACCTAACAACCCCCACCACCACCACCAGGGGAAACGCTAACCTGGTCCACTTGGCAGAAGGTAGAAATGGCAGAACCTCCCTCGCCAGGGCCAACATTCCATTAGTCAGATCCAGGAAAGCACAGGAAGTCACAGGGATCAGGAGCAAGAAGTGGCAATCTGAGTCCTGACAGGACAGAGTCCGCCATGATTTAGGTCTTTAGGCCACTCCAAGATAGACTAAGTAGCTCTCCCTATAGAGGGTGGATGTGGAATCCTCAACGTTTCTTTCTGTCATGGAAATAAATCTGGAGTCAATGGGCCCTTCCACTCTGGTTAGAAGAAGACCTTCCCTTGAGGCAGACCTGACCTCACTCATACGCTGTCGAGTCCATTGAGGATGAGGAGGAATATCAAGTGTGTTCTACAGAGTTACTGTGTAAATATGAACCGAGAGAAAAGTGAGGTGCCCTTGGAGGAGCAGTTAAAACGGTGAGCATGTCACTGGGGAATATGTACTTGAATTGTTCACATCAGGACAATGTAACTGAGCAAGGCTGAAGTTAAGTTGGAAACACTAACAGGGACCCCTCAGCTTCCATGTTTCCCTACCTGTCACTGTAAATGTCCCCAGTGGCAGGGCATTTCTGTCTGCTCCCAGTTCTCGAGTGCCCCCTAATGCCCAGGTTTCTCTCCACTGAAAAAACAAAGCAGCCTTAGGAGGGTAGGATCAGATTGGGCCTGGAAGTTTCTTCTGTGACCAGAAAGTACAGGTTTTCTCTGGAATATCACAGAGCATCTCCGGAAGGTCAAAGAAACTGGATTCAAGAGGCTTCTCCTAGCCAAGCTCTGGTAATTGGAGTACAAGACTGATAACTTAATCAATTAAAACACATGCAATCTGCAAAGGGCCATAAGTTCCTAATGAGCTCCAGAGAGAAGTTGATATAAATGGGGAACATGATAAGATTTCCTTCTAAAATGCTTAATAGCAGACTTGTATCCTATAGGGGTAATGTCATTTCCTCCATTTAATATATGTTGGTTTATTAAGCGCAGATAAGTTCTGTACTCCATCTCCCTAGGAGGAAAGAATACATTTTGAATACGTCTAATACATTTTGGGAAAATGGAAATTCGTAGTCATGCACGAAAACACATAAAGAAGGAGCCACAAACGTGCAGGAGAGCCAGCCGGATGTCCCCAGGAAGATGGCTAATTGCACAGCTTGCATCTGGGTCCCCAGGACACAAAGCACCTTCTGAGAAAGCCTCTGGCCACAGGAAAGAGGAGCTGTGTGAAAGGGACTTATGCAGCCTTGGACCACGTTCAATCTCAAGTACAATAATGTCCAGAGACCCAAATAAGAATAAGTAACCCCAAACCTGCTGGCCTGAGATAACACTATTGATTTCTGTAAGAAATCAGTGTTCTTAGAAGAGATTGGATGATTTGACATCCTGATCTGGGGAAACTATCATATTAATTCTAAGAAAGTAACTCTGAGAAAATGTTAGAGCAGTACAATAATGGAAAAGCCAATCTATACCAAGATCTTGCTCCCTCCGTGACCAGTGTAAGGGTAAGTAAAAGCACATGTTTTCAGTCCCTGCGATGTTTTATGTGCATTTGGGCTGACGTTTAGGTGTTGGGAGTATTTAAGAGAGTCTGACACATTAAATTTATGATTTTAATTAAAAGTGTTGGAGAGAGTGTTTAAATAATTTTGTAACCAATGCTTATAGGTTTGGGGAATTTGAACTGGTTCAATTTTTAATAAGTGTTGACTTATCAATTATGCACATATACTTATATGTTAAGAGGACTATTGTTTAATAGATTCACAAGGGTGGGGGTTTGAACATTAATTTACTCATAGGAGTGAATGCTTCTTCTAGTAGCCAAATTTCCACAGGCATTAAAGGACCTATTGAAACATCAGCCACAATTCCAGAGCCCAAGTGTACAAAGCATCAGACATCACCCTTGCTGAAAAACGGCATGAACAGAAGGAACTGGTTTTGCCTTGGGGAGCTCACTATGCTTGTATTTAATATGGAGATTCTTACCAATGGAAAAGTCGCAGTGGCTTGAAGGAATTAATCAAATGGAATTTTTCTAAGTCCTTTGCAGAAGGTGAGAGGGGTCTTGGTTCGGGGGCCCTAACCTCTCACCCAGCGGCCCCTGGTGCTTTCTACCAGTCCCTATCCAGACCTGAAATTTACCACCCCCCTTTCAAAACTCTGTAACTATTTTCAAAAAATTGTTTTAAAATTTTTTATCCAAGGCGAGTGATATTTTGTCACATAGGAAACAATAAGATAGTACCTTCTCAGTGCCTCCCACTGGTGACTTGCTCAAAATGCCCTCTGGCAGCAAGTCCCCCAGCTCTCTTAGTTACCAAAGCCGAGGGCTCTCTGTGGTCTTGCCTCCTGTCTTACAACACCATGTGATATGGAGGTCTCTGCTTTGACGTCTCCTTGACCTGTTCATTGCAATCACACTTTTCAAAGTTTAGAGAAAAGAGGATGATAACATTTGGGAGCACCTGCCCTGAAAATACTGCCAGCCCTCACTTTCCTGTCCTTTCCATAGACTGCACTGAAAGCTGTCCCTGACACTCAGATCCTCGCGGGTGTGGCGTTTGTAGGAAGCGCTCAGCTGTCGGAGCCGTTTTGATTCACCCTAAGCACCTTGACATCCCGCTGAACCCTGATCTTGAATGCTGACATCTCACAGGAATCCTTTCCTTCTTTACTTTAGAACTTACAAAAAAAAAAAAAAAAAAAAGAGGGTCCTATTTAAAAGGAAGCCAAGAAGCTGAAATTCTCACAGAAACTTAGCCCCGATGGCAGACATTCACCAAATGGAAAACGGGGCTTGGTAGGGACACTGTTGGGTTCCTGGGGAACCTGACCATGGGAAATTGACCTGGGAGTCCCATGGTCCTGCAGGAAACCTGCAGGCATGGCTGAGCTCAGAATCTCCCAGGCCACCTGGAGGGGTCAGCTGGAGGGTAAGACAGCACTGTGAGGTGGGGGAAGGAGGGTCCCACCCGCTGGGTATCTACACCCCCATCAGGACTGTCAGAGCAGCCCAAGTCCTCTGGGACTTGTCGGCCAGGAGAGCTCAGTGTTGCTGGCCCCCCTAGTTCATTGAAGGAACCAATGAAAGGACTTCATACTGTGGCTTATGTCCGACCATGCCACCAAACTATTTACACAAGATACCTAATGGATACAACTGCCATAAAGACCATCTGGATAAAACCCCACATTGTCCCCTGGCCCAGCAGGACTTCTGCCCCTTGACTACTGCTGCCTCTCCCTCTGCTCCTGAGCAGCCCCCGTGATGTGCTGTCTGCACTGGAGGACGCAGGTGTCCTGGGTTCGACCTCCAGGAGGAGGAGCCCAGACCCACCTCAATACCCTCCCAAAGCCTCCTTCATACCCCTTACTCTGCAAGTTCACTGTTCTCATCCTCCTTGGATGCATCTGTGCTGACGTGGGGTCATGTTCTCTTGCAAGTACTATTTCATGACCTAGGACAGGACTGTGTTGCAATCTTCGCTCTTTCTCCCAGTGGCCTGTAGAGGGCAGCACCCCAAAAAAGTTCAGTGACAGAACAGCCCCTAGAACCAGCAATGACCCCAAACTAGGCTATAAAGTAAAGAGTTAAGAGCCGAACTATAAAGTATAGGCCTTTAGTAGAAGTTACATCTTACACTTTTAGAAAGAAACATTCATCTTTTGATAGATCTAAAGCCCCAGGGTGAATTTGCAAGTCCTGGTAACACATAGGAAATCTCTACCTTTGGGCCTCTGTGTTCTGCTATCTGTTATGTTAAGTTACATTATTGTTTTATTTTATTGAACAGTTTTGGGTTCACTGCGAAAATCGAATGGAAAACACAGTACAGTCCCTGTCCCCTCATGGGCACAGCCTCCCAGTGATCCATCTCCCACCCAGGGTGGCCTATTACTTAAAATCTTTCAACCCGCACTGACACACTCTTATCACCCAGGGCCTGCAGTTTCCGCTGAGGTTTGCTCTGGGTGTTGTAGGAAGGGCCATTTATAATAAAATATTTTACATTTCAAAACTGTCTTTGTGCTTTGTCATTTACAAAGCCTTATTGCTGGGACATGCTGAGAGTATTTTGATTTTTTTCCTGCACATGGGGAATTTGAGTTTTTTTGTTTCGTGGTAGGGAGTGGGGTGTTAGCTTGTGGGCTGGTCCACAAAGCAGAGCCATATCACTCTCCCAAGATCATGACTTTGGTACCAGCTATTACTCAAAGGTCAAAATTCAAGACAAATGATAACCTGCCCATTTAAAAAAAAAGCTACACTGGAGTTGTTTCAATTCATATTGTGTTTGTCAACAGTGAGCCTCTAACAAATTAGCCTTGAAGAGAGGGAGACCCCAGGTTGGAACAGAAGAGTGGCCTACCGTCGAACACAGACCCCGGGTCAGCCAAGTCAACATGCAGAGAAACTGCATCTGTTTTTTTTCCTGGAGGAGTTGAGAGGGCAGCTGATCCCTGGCTATTTCATCTGTGATTATAATTAATCAGAGAGCTGAGCTTCCAACAACATGAACCTTCCAATTAGAAACAAGTTTAAAACAAAAGCACCCCAATAATCATGAGACTGCCCCCCGAGCCTAGCTAGAAAGCATGACCACTTGATATCCCTCAACCAATGGCTAACAAAGGACACTGGATCTCTCAGGAACGAGTCCTAAGCAAGGAACAGGTTGGGCCTGGGGGGGGGGGGGATTCCTTAACAAAACTGGGCCTGGCCAGATGTGGTGGTGCACCCCTGTAATCCCAGCAGCTTGGGAGGCTGAGGCAGGAGGATCGCGAGTTCAAAGCCAGCCTCAGCAAAAGTGAGGCACTAAGCAACTCAGTGAGACCCTGTCTCTAAATAAAATACAAAATAGGGCTGGGGATGTGGCTCAGTGGCCGAGTGCCCCTGGGTTCAATCCCCTGTAAACCTTCCCACCACACACACACAAATTAAAAAAAGAAAGAAAGAAAAGAAAAGAAAAACTGGGCCTGTTAGCCAGGAAGCAGCCCCCAGGTGCTCTAAAGGTTTTTAAAGTTAATGTGCCTCATCCATGCCCCACACCAGCTCTATCAACACGGTCTCCTCTTCTCCCTCCTGATGTGGGGCTGAGGGCAGGGGTTGGCAAACACCCTGGGACCACGCTGCCACCGCGGGACTTACGGAGGAAGTGGTAGCAGTGAACTCACCCCACTTTTATGGCCACAGGTTTGACTGTGTCGTGGGATGTCACCCACAGCGAGCTGCCAGGGACCCTGGCACTACCTGTCCTGCTGTATCCCTCTGGTTTCAGGCTGAGGTGGCCCTGAGAAGAGAAGCTCCTGGGCCCTCCCTGATTTCTCCCGGGGCCAGGACCTCATCGGTAAGAAGGTGGACTCTAGAGCTGTCAGCGTTCAAATCTGGCTGAACCAGCTCTGTGACTTTGGACCCATTCCTTTCCCTCCCTGTGCCTCAGTTTCCTGATCAGTAAGATAGGGACACGGTGCCTCCTTTATGACACCGCGAACACGGGGCGGTTGAGTCACCAGGTGAGGGCATGTGGACTGTGGCAGAGCCCGCACAAGCCAACCACTCGATAGATGTGAGCTGCTGTTGACTGTTGTCACCGGGGACCCACAATCCCACCCGGTCTTTACCAGGGGAGCAGAGCGTCAGCCGTGGGGCAGGTGCCACCGTGGCCTGTGTCCTTTTGCCCCACTGACCTACTGGAAAGGCCTCTCGTTCCCTGACCTTTCTTCCCACCCTCAGAAACTTCTCCAGGTTTGGATTGAAGCTATTTCCATTCTGCAGGGAGAGGGCTGAGGACCAGAGAGCCTCCCTCCCTCGGGAGCCATCTGGCAGTCCTCTGGACAGGGGGACACTCTCCCAGGTGGACTTCACTTCTGGAGCCTGGGAGGTGGAGTGCAGAGGCTGTGGCTGTGGCTGCAGGACCTCCTCCCAGCCCAGCTGGCTCCTGCAGAGACCAGGAAGGGCTCCCCCACCCCTCCTCCCACCTGGCTGCCAGGAGGCCTCCAGCGGAGAAGTGAAAAATGAGCCCCTAAATGTATTATGACTTGTGAGACTGTCTTAATAATTAAGTTTTATTAAAACGAACACCAAGAAATTTCCTGACATGGCCTGCCTGGCGGAGCTCATCCAAAGGTGATGGATGAGAGGGTTCTGGAGGAAGAGGATGGGGGGGGGGGAGTGGGGACAGGGAGGGGACGGGGGCGGGGAGCAGGCTCAGCAGCCTGCACAGCCTGGGCTTGCACATGACCTGGCTATTCTCTGGCTCACAGCCTAGGCCAGGGAGCATCGCGGAGTGGCCTGCTGAGCTGGCTTCTCATCAGCACAGGGTCAGCACAGAAGGCCACTGTTAACCAGGGCAGCTCTCCCTAAGCCCCTGCTCCCTGAGCTGTAAAAGGGGAATCTGAAGATGATACTCCTAAAGAGACGTGGTCAGCCACCCCTGCTGAGAAAGTTGGCCAGTCTTCTGTGACACTGACCAAGAAATCCAGCTAACCGCGGTCTGTTCTGGAAAAGGCACTGGAACCAGGGATGGGGCTCCTTGGAGCAATTCCATTACCTGGGTTTTTCTACCATAGGCATTGGTTGCTTTTGTACAGAAAATGAGCCAAGGCTTGCCAGAGGGAGGATCCCCATGTCCTAAGACCAGCCCTGCTTTGGGGAGCCTATGGCTGTCTAGGGTGGGGTGGGCAGAGAGCCATTGGGTTACAGGGGTTTTGATTGTGTGCCTGCTGGTGCTCAGGGCTATGACTGGCTATGACTATGAGGGCACAGAGAAGACCCTCAGTGTCCTCAGCAAAGGGACTCCTGACCTAAGATTTGCTGACACTTGGACTGTTTTGTAGAAGAAAGGAGGAAGTGGGGGAGGGGGAGCCAATGGAAAGCCCAGAAGCATAAATTAGCACTGGAGACTCACAAGCTCCCAGGGAGTGCTGTTTGCCATTTCCACAGGAAGATGTTGGATTCTTCCATCTGCTTGGCTGATAACTCTGCTCTCAATCAATAGCTCAGAATAATGGCATTCTGAACCTCGCCCGAAAGTGCGGCCTTGAACCTCTGCTATCCCCATCTCTCATTAAGAAAGAAAGAAAAGAAAATTCTCCGTTGAAGAAATTGTTTTTTTGAGGAGGGTTGACTGAAGGGCATCCATTCCCCCAGGAGTCTACATTTTATCCTTGAATTGAGTCTGAAATCGTGTGCCCAAGGAAAGGGAGATCCATGGAACAGAATGGAAAGGCCAGAAATAGATCTCAGCAAAATGGGAGTCAGTGTCAGGTAAAGGTGGCTTTGCAATGCAGAGAGGAAGGGAGGCTCCTCCGGGGGTGCCCCTGCCCAGAGAGTGGGCTAGCCATCTGGAGCCAGCCCAACCTGAAGCCTCCCATCACACACCCGACGGGGACTGAGCAAACACATGCATGTAATAAACAGACAAAAAAAAAACAAAACAAAACAAAAAAAAAAAAAAACCCCAAAGAACTACAAAATATAGGCAGAAGCTATCTTTACCATATTGGATTAGGGGAAAATCTTCTAAAAAGTCCTAAAACACAAGGTTGACAAATATGATTGCAAAACCAAAAAAATTTCTGAATACAGAAAAAAACTTGCATGAAATAAAAAAAAAATGTGATAGGGGAGAGGGGAGAGAATCTCCATGGGAGAGCCCATGGAAGGGCTGGAACATGGGATTGGGTACGGGATGGAGTGAATGACAGTTGGAATATTTTGTTTTGGAAAATGCTGGGCATGGGGGTGTGGTCCCAGCTACTCAGCTTGGGTGACACTGCAGAACCCTATCAAATACATAGATGTGGCACTATAGTGGGGACAATAGAATTAGAGGACATCGGCTTAGAGGGGATGAGAAAGGTGGTGTGCCTGGGAGTCAAAGAGAAAGCTCCTGGTGACAGGCCAGACAAGAGATGAGGGGCGCTCTGGCTTGGCTAGAGGTGGGATAATCAGCAGCGGGTGTCAATTGCGAGCTGTCTGGAAGCAGACATCTACAGGACGGTGTAGAGATACACTGGGTAAACCAGACTCAGGAAGACAGAGCTCCAAGGAGGATTCCCAGGGTGCTCCTGTTGGGGCCTTGGGAAACAATTAAGTCACAAGCCTCCTGAATAGACCAGTGCCCTTGTTAATGAAGTCCAGGGACCGCCTTTCCCTGTGTGAGGACACCCTGAGAAGGCTTCATCTGCACACCCGAAAGCAGACCCTCACCTGTCAGCACATCTGCGGGACCTCGGCCTTGGACCTCCAGCCTTCAGAGCTGTGGGAAGGGCTTCCGCTGACCTGGAGCTGAGAGGAGGAGCCATGACCCCATATAGAGGTTGAACGTGGGGGGAGGGATTTGAGTGTGTATTTTGGGAGGAACTTGAACATGCGGCTAAAGAATCTTATTAAGTGGAACAGCCCGGCAGAGTATGAGACCAGGAGGAGCCTCTGTGTAGAAGCGGGCAGGATGCAGGACACACTCATCTTGCCGGTCACCTCCAGGAGTGGGTCAAGGTCTTCACCTTCGCTTTCTATGCTGGTTGAATTTCTTTTCTATGTTTTCTATGTAACCTTACTTTTTTTTAATAATAAAAAACTATTAATGTGATGCCCTAAAGGGCATCTCTTGAGCACGAAAAATATTGAACAAAGGTTTCTCTGGTTTCCAAAATTAATATCCAATTTATTAGAGTTACAAAATCACACAGACCCCAGTACTTCCACAAGCTTTGAAATTCAGCTTACCAATCTTATTATTTATTTATAAGTCTAGCAAATTTTAACAATCCCTTTTAAGAGGACCTTTGAGAAATGTCTCGACTCATTTACAAATGTGTTTAATTAAATGGCTCTAAACATTGTAAACTGCATTTATTGACTTAATATATTTGAATACCTTTTTAAGTACTTCAATTGTCTAAAAATCCTTCTCAAATATTTAAATAATTATTATGCATCTAATTCATTAAACTTATATCCGGCGAAGCTTAAATTCTTTCACAGGTCATGATACTTAAATGTAGTAAGATTTCAACTTAGAATCTGATGTTGGAATCAATTGCTCAATTAAACATTTTCTGTTAGAATGGAAAAGTTATCATATAACTCTAAAACACCACATTTTCAAAGCACAAAGATCTTCATGGAAAAGGTAATATTTTGTTCTTTATCATATACTTGATTGTGAAGGATGCTCACCTCCGGTCCAGCCATGGGTGGACCTCACTCTGCTCCCTGCTATCACCCTGCCTTCCCCTCTGCCTCTGTCCTCCGCCCAGCTGAGGCCCAACCTCCACCTGCGTTTGCTGTGGTTCTCTCACATTCTTAAGTGTCTACAGGCAGCTGTCTTTTCTCTCCTAAAGATTTGATAGTTTCCTCTCAACCCGGATGCTTCCCATCAGCAATTTAAAAACAAAAACAAGTCAGGTGTGGATGCACACCTGTAATTCCAGCAGCTCAGGAGGCTGAGGCAGGAGGATTGTAAGTTCAAAGCCAGCCTCAGCAAATCAGTGAGGCCCTAAGCAGAACCCTCAGGGAGACCCTGTCTCCAAATAAAATATACAAAGGCGCTGGCGATGTGGCTCAGTGGTTAAGCGCCCTGGCTTCAATCCCCAGTACCAAAAAAATAAAAACAATAACAGAAGGATAAAGCCTTTGACTCCCTTGGCTAGGAGCCACCTTCCTGGTTCAACAGCTGCTATAAGGACTGGTCTCCACCATGAGTCCTGGTTCCTCGCCTGCATCCACCCCTTGGCACGTTCCAGCTAGGCTCTCCCCGTCACTCCACCAAAACCTCTCCCAGTTATGGATGACAATCACGGTGCCACGTCCAGGAGCCATTTTTCAATCTTGATCTTACTCAACTCCTCGTAACCTTGACTCAAGACTTGGTGGAAGCCTGGCACTCCTCGCCTTCAAGTAGAGCCCTGCGAGCTTCTCACTTCTTCCCCGGGCCCTCCCCTGCTGCAGAGCGACACCTGTCCCCTCCCCCGTCATACACTGTGAATCCGGCCCCGCTGGCCGGAGCAGGTGAGTGGATCAGTGCCCTGGTATATAAGTCCCAGAGACGGCCGCGTTCCTCCCACCATGTGGGGACGCCCCGAGAAGGCTTCCTCTGTGAACCAGAAGGCAGACCCCGCCGTCACCTCATCTGCGGGACCCTGGCCTTGGCCCTGCAGCCTCAGAGCCGTGGGAAGTGCCTCTGCTGGTACAGCCGCAGCCCAGGGGTCCTGGGGGTCCAGGCAGCCGTCCCTGCCTCTGAAGAGGTGCCTTCAGGGTGCCACCCAGCCCAGGAGTCCTCAGCCTCCATCCCCCCGGCCATCCACCTTGTTTTGATTTCAATCATTTCTGCAAACGACTCCCAGGTTCATATCTTCCCTCTCCACCTCCCCTCTGAGCCCTGAGTCCTGGGCATGTCTGACATCTGTCTGCCTTCAGGTGGGACATACTGACTTGGATATAGTCTTGCCCCTCTCCCCTGCCAACCAAGTCGTCCTGTGGGATCCCCTCCCTGCGAGACAGATTGGGTCTTGTTCTTTTTCTTTTTCTTTTTTTTTTTTTTGTACCGGGATTGAACCCAGGCATACTCTACCACTGAACTACAGCCCCAGCCCTTTTTATTTTTTACTTTGAGACAAGGTCTCACTAAGTTGCTTAGGGCCCTGCTAAGTTGCTGAGGCTGGCTTTGAACTTGCCTCAGCCTCCTGAGTTGCTGGATTACAGACGTGTACCACTGCGCCTGGCTGGTGTTGTTCTTGATGCTGCCTTTCCTCTCTCTCCTCTGCACACCTCACAGGTCACCACGTCCCGTCCGACTTAACTCATGAACACTCTGCGACCTCCCCATCTGTCTTCTCGGCCAGTCCCCACCCCTGTGACTACTTTACTGGAACGCTGCAATAATCTGCTCAGTGGTCTCCCAGTGACCCTCCCACACCCCCTTGTCCTCCAAACACAGGCCACAAGAGGCAAGGCTGCCCACCCTATCCAACCCTTTTAAGAGCCCTCAAGGGTCACACATGACATTGAAGATGAGCTCCAGACTCTAACCCGACCCTTTTCACCTCCCCTGCCTGACTCTCCTGCATCTGCCTCCTGTTCCCGTGGTCCAGATGCTGGTCTCCTGTCACCTACCAGAAGAGACTGCCTCCTATCCCCCTGGAACCTCGTACACGCCCTAGAATGTTCTCCTGAGCCCTATTAATCCAACTTGGAACTCCTGACTTGTCTTTCAGATACAAAGTCAGAAAATCTTTCTGCTATCCTGAGATAGGCAAGATCAGAGTGCTTATCTCCATTTCTGGTGTGTGTGTGTGTGTGTGTGTGTGTGTGTTGTTTTTGCAACAAAATCTGTTTCCCCAGTGAACTACAAGCCCCTTGAAGACAGGGATCATATATTTCTTGTTATTGTAGTATCCCTAGAACCTAGCACAGTGCTTGGTACACAGTGCTTGGTGCACAGTGCTTGGTACACAGTGCTTGGTGTTCAGTAAATAGTTGCTGAGTGGCAATGCTGGAGGCCAGTGCCCCTCACATCCCTCAGAGCCTCTGGATGAAGAAATTTCTCTGCGGAATAAATGTGGGAAAGTCCCATTTCCTCTGAAGAACTAATGTGCAAGATGGAGGCAGAGAAAGAGGGTAGAGAAGAACTTCTGGGGATACTTTGTAGCCTCAAGTTAGAAACTGGCTGCTTAAAAAAAAAAAACAAAAACAGGAATTTACAGAATTCTGTGCACATGCTAATGAGGACTAACGGAGGTGTCCTTGGGTCTGCTGAGCATCCTGCTACACCAGGAGCTGTCACACATCAGCTGGGCGCGCTGTGGCTGGCTGCTCCTCTGTTCAGAGCCTCGCAGATTCCTGTGCCCCTGTCTCACGGGGTCACCCACATGGAAACTGAGAGACTTCAGGACAGGTCCCCGGAGGGTGGAGCACCCTGGGGGGTGAGGGAACCCAAGTGCACAGCCCTGGGACTGCATCCCGGCCACCTGCCTCCCCCATGCCAGCAGGACAGACAGAAAGACACCGTGTGCAGAGTGGGCAGCTCCAGACCATGGCGGAGCAGGACACACCTTTCAGGTCCCCGAACGAGGTCCTGTGGGGAGGTGGGCACTGGTGAAGGCTCTGCCAGTGCCTCTTGAGGTCTCTCACCCTCTGAGGCTGCCTGTCCTCATGTCCTGTGTCAAAGAAACCCAAGGAGTGGTTAAGAGCACACAGGGGCTTCCTGCGCGGGGCAGAGCTGAGTCTGACCTGTCTGTGGTTTCCCAGCTTTCTGAGTAATCCCCCCCAACCTTGAGCCTAGGTTCTGCATTTGAAATAGCAGGATAGTGGGCACCATCGTGAGGGCTTGAGATGATTAACATTCCACTCTCAGCTCAGTGCTTCCCTTATTGTACTTTTGTAGCAAGGTTTGAAATCAGTAAGTGTGAAATGGATTTTGTCCAGTTTTGTTCTCCGTCAAGAGTATTTGGGCTATTTGGACTCTTAGTCCATTTTCTGTCGCTATAGCAGAATACCTGAGACTGGGTAATTCATAAAGACAAGAGGTTTGTTTTGATTCACAGTTCTGGAGGTCCAAGGGCTTGGTGCTGGCATCTGCTCAGTTTCTGGTGGGGCCTCACAATGAGGCCCCACCAGAGGAAGAGCAAGAGGTACATCCAGAAGAGCAAGTTGGCAAGAGTGTAAGGAGAGGCGCCACACTCACTTTGGAACAATCCCATGACTTTTTTTTAAATTATTTTTTAAGCAGAAGTGGGAAAGCTGCTGCTGGAATTTGTAGGGATTCCAAGAGACTCTGGTGCAGTCCACATCTTTTCCAATGGAAACTACATTAATCCCTTCGTGGGATTATGGCAACTCCCATAACCTAATTACCTCTTAAAAACTCCTCCACTTCTCCACACTGTGTCCACGTCTCCATCACCTGAATTCTGGGGGACAAACCACATTCAAACCATACCAGGGTCCTTGTAACTCCTACAAATTCCAGCAGTATAAGTACTTTAAAAAAAAAAAAAAAAGCCTTGGGTGGTGATGAGGGTGAGGATTGCATTAATTCTCTAAATCACTCGGCAGTGAGACTAACTGGGCGGGGGCATGGGAGTTTGATAGGGGGTGTATTGAATCTGTCAATCACTTTATGTGTGTAAATCAATTTGTAAATCACTCTATGGTGTTAGTGAGTATTGTCATCTTAACCACGGTCTTCCAGTAACCAACAGGAGGGTCTGCATTTATCAAGGCTGCAATTTGTTTCCTTTTCTTTCCTTTTGTGTTGTGGGAACTGAACCAGGGCTTTGTGCGGCTCAGCCAGTGCTCTTCCACTGAGCTGCTTCTTCAGGCCCTGGGTCTTCAACTGCTTTCAACAAGATTTATCATTTTTAGAGGTTTAGTTTTGTTCTTCTGTTAAAATCACTTTATTCTTTTGATGTTATTTTATTAATTCATTTTTGAATTTCATTTTTGGATCATCTGTCACTAACATACGAACACAACAATGTTTGCATATTAATTGTATATCCTGTAACCTTACTACTTATGAGAGTCCTAGGAATGGATTTTCTGGGAGTGTCTATAAGCCAGGCAGCTATTAGGGGCTCCACTCCCAGGGTGGTATGTTGGGGGCTTCAGGAGGTAGGTCCTTATGTCTTGGGGGCGTGCCTGCAAGGGGGACTGTGGGTCCCAGCTCCTTCCTCTATTCCTGGCTCAAGGCATGACTATCTACCTCAACAGGTACTCCTGACGTCACGAGCTGCTGCTCTCCCTACAAATGAGCCGATGCAGACACCATGCCCTGAATCTCCAAAAGTGTGAGCTAAATGAAACTTTCCTAGATTAGTTGCTTCAGAGATTTCATTGTAGTAGCATAAAGCTGACTAACATGATAAGATATTCTCATTTGCAAATAGAAATAAGTCTTCAGTTTCCTTTTCATGTAATGACTTTGTATAGTTTTAGTATTGGGGTAATACTGGACTCATATAAAATGATTTGGGAAGATGTTCTATTTTTGGAAGAGTTTGTGAAGAATTGGTGTTAATTTTTCTTTAAACATTTTTTATGAATTTACTAGTAAAGCCATCTTGTTTGTTTGTGTGTGTGTGTGCAAAGTTTTTAAATTACTAAATAAATCTCTTTTTAAACATCTATTTAGATTTTCTATTGCTCATAAGTCTTTATATTTGTGTCTCCAGTTTCGTTCATCTTAAAATGTTGTCTATTTATCACTTCAATTTTGTTAGTTTTGTTTTTTATATTTTGGGCTTCTGTTGTTAGGTGCATATGTATTTATAATGGCCATATTTTCCTGATATTTTGACACTGTCATTATTATAAAATGTCCCCTTGAAGACATCGTATCATATAACATTTTTGCTTTAAAGTATATTGTGTCTGATATTAGTATGGTCAGCCCAGCTTTCTTTTTTTTTTTTAAAGAACAACAAAAAATTATTTTGCCTTCGTTGAAGTTTGTAGTGAAGGAAAATATGATAGAAGCATCAAAAGAATATACAGATAGATTATCTATCAAAACAACCAGGTCCTTATGCTTTCCACAGATTTCAGAATTATATTGCTTAAAGAGTTCTAAACATATAAAGCATTCACAATTCTGAAACATTTCCAAATGCCTACTCGGTTTTTCTTAGAAGTTACAGGCAAGATTTCATTATTTTACCAGGTGAAGGTTTGTACCGTCCACAACGGTCATCAGGAACTTTTCTAAACTTCTAACTGAAGTCCTTGTTCTTCATCTACGTAACATGAATCGTATAGGATTTGTGGATCGATGCCTTCATCTGTGAGTCTGCTTCTCTGACTTGTAGGTGAGGTTCTCTAAAAAGACCTTGGGTCAAAGTTGCCCCTCGGCCTCTGTGTCAGGGTTGGGTAAGGGCCTCTATTCTTTGTTAGACTTGTCCTCCTCTGGATCATGCCCTGCCCTGGTGTGAAGATGGTCTTTCCTCTCCAGGACTGGAGTTTAATACTCACTGTGAGGTATTAAGAGGTGGAACTTAATCAACTTTGATGTTTAGAGAGCACCTTGGGAGGTAGCTAGGTTTAGACAAGGTCATCAGGGTGGACTCCATGACTGAGTCTGGTGGCTTATATGAAGAGAGAGACCAGAGGACACATGCAGGCAGACCCGAGTGCTCCCGGTCTCTTCGCTGCCCTGTCTGCCTCAGGATTCTGCTAGCAGAAGGTCTTCTCCAGCCGGGGGCCTCCACCTAGGACCTCCAAAACCTTCAGCCTGTTTTTAAGAGGCTGACTTTTAAGCCTCTTTGTAATTTTCTCAGTCAGGTATAACAGGAAACAGACGAATACACTCAAGGTCACTTGGAAGCAGCCCCTCGTGTATTTATAAAAATCTAATTTGTAATTCCACCCAGTCCCTGGGCCAACCCTGGAAACGCAGGCTCTTTCTCCAGGACTTTAAAGAAATTTGGGTGTGACTAGCAAAAATTGACTTGCCGAAGATGTAAAGGTTTTCCTCTTTTCACTAAGCAGGAACTATTCTTCTAGAAAAAGGATTTGCTTTCCTGTGAGTGGAGTGAATTCTGGACCTTCCTGGGTTTTACAATTGTCACCCTTCCCTTTGCTTCTTGGGAAATCAAAGCTTCTTCACGACACTTTTTTATCAAGTTTGGGTTTTGCCAGCTTCCACGTCCTGGGCTGCGTAACAAAAGCCATATCTCACTTAGTCCCACTTTCTGTGGGTCAGGAGTCTGGTCGGGTGTTGGCTGTTCCGCTGCGTTTTATCTGGTGGGTTTGAGGTGGGGAAATCTGGTCCCAGGCTTCCTGGGAGTGGGGGCAGAATTCCTTTCTGTGGCGTGGACCCAGGATCTCTGCCAGTCTCTTGCCAGCCCTCACTCCCAGAGGCTGCCCAGCTTCTTACCCTGTGGGATCCCTCTTTAGGGTTGTTGTATTTGTCAAGTAGGCAGGGACAGCCTCTGGCAGGGCATCTGCATAACAAAGCTACTACAGTGTGATGCAATCACGGGGTGGCACCCTCTCACCCTGGCCACATTCTGTCACTTAGAAGCAAGTCCTGGTCCCCTCTGCCTTCAAGTATAAGGTGCCATAGATAGCCATGGTTACTGGCAGGCAGCGGCCACTGAGGGTTAACCCATCATCTGTCCACTTGCTACCCAGAGTGCTCTTGGAGCCAGCTGGCCCTCCACACTGCGGTCCAGGGCCAGGAACACGGCCCCCTCCCTCCTATGCCTGCAGCACTGTCTGGGTGGCTGTCCCCCCACTTCCCCCACCCTTTGACACTAATCAGCACATTGAAAGAAGTGACAAAGGACATTAAGTTAAAATAGAGGCCACTTCCCCTAATACACTAACTTTGTTTAAAGCTAAATTGGGAAAGTAAGTGAAGGGTGATACCCTCTTAATGGCCGTCGAGTGTGAATTCATTTCGAGAGCAAATCCTTCTTCAGAAAAGACCATTCCTAAAGTTCTTTCAAATTGTCAGTTTGGAGGGTGAAGGCGAATGTGATTAGGAGACCAAATGACAAAGAATTTTGAGGCCGGCAGAAATCTTGACAGCTCGGATGTGGAATTTCAAGTGCCCCAGTGTGATTCGGTTTTGATGCCAAATATACTTAATCAGTAATAATCCTGTCCTGCAAGAAGGCTCCTAATTTGTTTTATGGCCTTTTTTAGATTTGTCCCCTTTCATCTTCTGAAACATAAAAATCCTGGTTCTGCGACTCCGTCTGCGGGCGCTCGTGGTGGGTGCTGGGGCTGGCGGTGCCTGAGGAGCCAGGGGCCACCCCTTCATCTCACATCGGCTCATTGGAATTCATGGTTTCCAGAAAATTCAATGCAATTTCATCAAGAAATGACTCAGATAAATGACTGGCAGGGAACCCACCCGCTTCTTGGTCAGGCCCAAAGCCCAAGGCCAGGGAAGGGAGGGGAGAAGAAATGGCAAAGGACACATTTGATAAAAAGAGTCAGAAAGATGTCCTGGGAGGCAAAGGGGAGGGGTGACAATTGTACAGCCACAGATGTCAGCTCGGCCGGTGGAAAGGATGTGACGAGCCCATAAGTGAAACCTCCCTGGAGCAGGCCGGGCCTGATGTCCCCTCTGGAGCTGTCACGGGCCTTTTGCGTGGTTTGCAGGGCCGCTCCTCATTATGGGGAGGCTTAGATGGGCAGCCGGAGCCTCCCGTTGCCACTCTAGCACCAGAGCATCGTGTTGGACTCCGCTCGCACACTCCAGCTGTTGAGGGCTCACCTTGACCTTAGCCTTGATGGTCAGGATCCTCTCTCTGAGCCACAGCTGTCAGCACCCAACGCTCAGAATGACTCAGACCAGCACCCTCGGAGAAATCCAGTCACCACGTGGTCTGCCCCTGACCCACATTCAGAGCCCGAATCTGTGCTGCTCTCGTCCCAGGTGTTTCCAGCCAGGTGTCCTAGATCTTTGCATGGGAAGCAGGACTGGGGTGAGGCAGAGCCACAGGTGTCTGCTGGCCTGGCATGATGGGAAGGTCTTGTAGACTGTGACGACCTCTCGTGACCACAGCTCCCAGGACAGACAGCATCTGCTCAGTGCTCCTAGGGAAGCAGACGCAGCCATCCAGGTATAACCCTGGTGACGTCCTTCCAGATCAGACCCAGCAATCACAGGGACAGCAAAGCCTCCGTCCTTCTTCCCTCACCACCCTGTGCCTGGGTTACACCATGGGGAGGAGACTGGATTGATTCTACAGATGCTGAAGTACCTCATATGGAATGGCGTTGGCTGTATACCTTGGGACACACCTCATCCCAGGGACACGGAGGCTAAGACAGGAGGATGGCGAGCTGGAGACCAGCTGGGTAACTTAGCAAGTTTCCAAAAAAAGGATTGGGGATGTGTCCAGGGAGAAAGCACCACTGGGTTCAGTCTCCAGTGCCACAAAGAAGGGAAAATAAACAGATAAATTCTCGCTCGACAAGTAGCTCGTATCAGCCAGGAAAGGAGAGGCCGGGTCACGTCTGGGGTGGGGGCCAGGTGCAGGTCGTGCCTGCCTTCAGACGTCACTGTGAGGTGGCCTTGATTCTGCGTCACTCCATCCAGGTCAGGGAAGCTTCTGTGGTGTTACAGCTGTGAATTGCTCGTGTCCAGGGGAGCACGAGGCCTGGCCGGGGGCCACCCTGACTGCTGGGCCTGCTCGTCTCCTCAGCAACAAGCTTCCTGGCCATTACCAGCTTTCCCACCCGCGCTCTGCACACGTCAGGCGAGGGGGGCCACAGCCATGGTCAGGTGGGCCTGGGGATGCTCTGCCTGAGATTCACGAGAACGTTTTCAGTGACAGTTGGAAGCGACCTGCACAGCCAGGTCCCGCGGGCTCCACCCCACGGCCCACACCTCCCTCCAGACCCCGCCTCCCAGCCCGGCCCAGGGAGGAATCGACCTAACAGGACTCCGGTGGAGACAAGCCACAGTGAGCCCACAGCACCAGGGGTCACAGAGGACGTTTCTATAACTTGTCAGCAACGCCAACTTTGAGTCCAAAGCGCTGGTTTTGATTAAAATTCAGTGATCGATGAGAATCAGTGGATGATGAGTGAACGAGCCAACAGCCACCTCCTGTCCCAGCCGTGAGCAGAGGGACACTGTGGAGACAAGAAGACCGAGGAGGAGACCATTTCTGAGGGAGCTTTCCACGGAGACGCTGTGATCGCCAATGGTGATGACGTGAACGGCACAAGGACATGTTGCTGCCATCCCCCAAGTGATCCCGAATGCGGCCTCCGTGCTCCCCAGCTCTGTGACGTCCCTGGACAGGTCCTTTGATCTCGCTGAGCCTGTGATGCAGGGACCGTGATGCTCACTTCATGGAGAGCACATTGCAAGTGTCCTTTGAGGTGTGTGGCACGTAATGGGTAGGTGACAGGACACTTCAAACCTAGTCACTTTAGACCAGTGTCATAAGTGGGTGAAAACTGCACCATCGGCTGCAGGGACGGAGGGGAGGGACAGGCCTTGACGGGGTCCCCACGGGGCCTGCTCGGTCGTTGGCTTGCGATGCCTTTTCCCGTGGGCTTTCTATCTCGCCGGTTCCTGGAAACTCATCAAAGAAATGAGTGCCTCCTTGGAATTGCTCCTTTGGAGGTGCCGCTCCTCGGGCTACTCACTCCATTTAAGAGTTGCCATGGCAACCCGTCCATCCACGGGGTTTGCTGCTGGTCCACGCTTCTCCCAGGGATCAGGCAGCCCGCCCTTGCCCAGGGCCTGGGGCCCCCACGGCTGGGCAGAGAGAAGGGCGCAGCCACGGGGTCAGCAGTGGCTAAGGCAGCTGGGCCTGATGTTCAGTGGACGCAGGGGGAGCTCGGGTGGAGGCACCCTGGGTGGGGAATAGAGCGTCTGTCCTGAGTCCAAAAGTGTGAGAGGCTTGCACTCCCAGGCAGGGGTGAGGGGAGAGCCCTGGGGACGGTGTCAGTCTGAGGAGGCTCCCTGTATCCATTTAGCAATATCGACAGCCGGGCACTGTACTCATGCTGTCCCATAATGATGACATGGACACAGTTCCTATCCTCTTGGCTCACAGCACCGGGGGTGGGGGGGTGCAGATTTTGGGAAAAAATGGTCCAAAACCAGTGGGGCAGTTGCCACCACAAGGGGCCTGACTTGGGGCCACCGGGGAGGACTGCTCAGGGAACAGCCGTCAAGCCTGTCACTCGGATGGGTAGGTAGGAGTCGTGCAGGAGGAGGAGGCTCGGGAATGACAGCTCCAGGTGCTGCGGTGGCAGGTGCGGTGGCCCGTCTCATGTGGGAGAGGAAGTGAGGACTTGGACCGGGAACTCCAGGCCATCTGTCTCTGTCAAGGTCTTGTTTGTAAGCAATAAACACCAAGCCCGGCTCATCTAAGGAGAAAGGGGATTGATTAGGTGACATTAGCTGGCCCACTGACTCCCTGAGAGACACGCCAGTCAACTCCAAGGCTCTGAGCGGGAAGAGCCATGAAATCGCACTGGAGCACTGGTCCTGCGCGGCTCCCTGGCCCACGGGTGGCCGGCACAGATGGGGCTGGCCTGGAACATCCCTGAGGCTGAATCCTGGATGCTGCTCCCAGAGGGCCCTTGAACCCCCTTCACAAACATGGGTTCCGTGTGGTCCCCGAGTCTTCAACCCCCAGGGCGGAAGGGTCCAGCTGGCTGGGCTGGGCTGTCACTGTTCACTGCAGCCAGGAGGGAGGATGGGCAGAGCTCCTGGCTCTTCTGGCTTGATGGGAAGTGGCCCTGCCTCATAGCATGTGGTGGGATAAACAGCAGCAGTGAGCTGACAAGGACAGTGCCACTGGAAATGCCAGTCCATCAGCTCAGGCACCATGACCACCTCCACGGGGACTGCAGAGGGGGCAGTTCTGTCTGTCTGGAATACCAGAGCGTGGAGAAAGTGCAGGGAGAAGAGCAGGGCTGAGGGTGGGCAGGGGATGGTCAGGTTCCAACTGGAATCTCAAGGTCACGATTCAGAAGGAGCTCCATCGACCCCCAGGTGAGGAAAGCCAACCCAAGACCTCGAGGTCCAGCAAGAAAAGTGAAGCAGGAGGCATCACAATGCCAGACCTTAAATTGCACTTCAGAGCTACAGTAACAAAACGGCAGGACATTGGCACCAAAACTGACATGGAGACCAATGGTAGAGAATAGAGGACACAGAAACAAACCCACGTAGATACAGTTGTCTCCTACTAGACAAAGGAGCCATCAACATACACGGGAGAATGTTTGTAGCAGCTCAACTCACAATAGCTATGGAACTCACCTCGGTGCCTTTCTACAGATGAATGGTTAAAGAAAATGTGGTACATATACACAGTGGAATATAATTCAGCCATAAAGAAGAATGAAATTATGGCATTTGCCAGTGAATGGTTGGAACTAGAGGCGATCGTGCTAAGTGAAATAAGCCAATCCCCAAAAACCAAAGGCCAAATGTACGATGCTGACTCACAATAGGCTCAGGGGAGGGAGGAGCAGAGATTCACAGGATTGGACAGGGGTGAATGGGGGGAAAGAGAGTAGAATGAATCGGACACAACTTTCCTATGCTCATATATGAATGCAAAACCAGTGTAACTCCACATCCTGTTCAACCACAAGAATGGGAAGTTATACTCCATATATGTCCGATGTGTCCAAATACATTCTACTGCCATGGATAACTGAAAAGACAACAAAACTAAACAAAACACTAAGACCTCCAGTCCCTCTGGAACCAAGAGAACACAGTGCTCTCCGTTGATGGGTCTGTGCTCTAAATATCTGGTTCCCTCCATCTCCCCTGAGTCTCCTCCCTCCAGCGGTGATTTCTGTAATGAAGTGTCAGGTCTTTAACCTGCGGCTGCAGTTCCACACTGATGTCCCCACCTAACATCTCCTGAGTTCCTTCAGCTCTGGCCACGTGAACAAGGCGAAGCTCTCCCAATCCTGGTGGTTTGGGGGTCTTTGGTCTCTGAGGTAGAAAGCCCTGGGGGTGGGGGGGGGCACAAAGGCAAAGCTCAGCACCTCCGCTGGACTCGGGCTCTGCAGTGCAGGGTCCACGTGCTGGGAGGGATTCCTGGGTTCCTGTCTCTGAGGACAGGTTCTCTGTTCCCCACGACTGGATGCACCAAATCTAAGTTCCTCACTGTTAAGTGGGGCCACTGGAGGACACTGTATTTCCTTTGACCTAGAATGTTTTCATTTAACGTTCTTATTTTTGATGTAATTCATCGTGTATTTAAGTAGCGATGCTTTCCTTCTGACGGCTGACGCTGGACAATGCCATCTAAAGTTCCCTTCGTGCTTGTGGTCAGCAGGACAGTGACCACCCCAGTGTATCCCTGGCCTCGTCCTCAGCACCGAGAACACAGCAGGCCACACGGCCAGGGGAGCTGGGGCTGGACATGAGGGAAGGCTGCTGCTCACACTGGATCATCCAGGTGGGTCCGGGGAGTCACTAGGACCTCCCCGACGTGCGGAGTGGGGTGGACAGAGAGGCCCAGAGCTCCGAAGAGTCCACGTGGACTGTAACGACGGAGGAGAGTGGCCTCCAGCCAAGGAAGGAAGGCCCCCCTGGGAGAGGGAAGAGGCAAGGCTGCTTCTCCCTTGGAGCCTGCTGAAGCGCTGGTGCTGGCCCAGCGAGACCCGCTGTGAGCTCTGACCTCCAGAACCCTAATGGGGCTGTGCTGATTTAAGCCATGGAGAGAGTCACAGTTTGTCACAGCTGGCAACAGAAAAGGGTGTCACCCTTACTGCCAGGGTTTCACTACAGGACAAGGAACCCAGGGAAGGACAGTTCAGGCCTCTCCTAGGACCAGGGATGGGACAGGTGGAGGGTCAGGAGCTCACCCAGAGCTGTGGACAGTCCTTAGTAGTGAGGTCAGAGTCCCAGACACAGAAAACTCACAGTGGGACTTGCTTTCAGGGAATTCAGAGGGAGTGGGTGATCTTCTCAAGTGCCCACGGCACATGGCAGAGTGTGCTGGCTCCATGTCCAGGGCTGGTGACCCCACGGGGCAGCATTAGCCTTCAGACATGGACTGAGCAACAGAATTTCCTAGGTCTCACCACACAAAGTAAGAAGGGAGGGAGTTCCGAGCTCTGCCCCCTGCCCTGCTGGTACAGGGAAGGACCCACGTCCCCGGCTTGCAGCAGGACTGACCTGCCTGGCGCATGTCCACAGGTCGTAAAGGGAGAGGCGGGAGTTGCCTGACGTATCTTAAGCTGTGAGCTTCGCTGGGTCCTGCTGTGTGCTTATGGATGACTGAAGGGCACAGATGGCCGTGTGGCAGTTCCCCTGGCTTGGCACCAACTGCCCTGGCACCGTGTACATCAGCACTTCTTCCTTTGCCCAGGGAAGGTGGCGGGGTGCATGAGGGGCTGGGTTAGGGGGAGAGGACTTTCAGCTGTGTGGTCCCAACCAGCCCTTCCACCTGCCTCATAGGACCGGCCACCCAGGCCCTGCCCAGGAGCTCGGAGGACCAGACAGGAGCAGGGATGGGGACTGGGAGCTTAGGAACTGTTGATGGGGGTCGGGGAGGACCTGTGAGAGCAGCCTGGCTCTTCTCTCTGCTCTGTCCAGGTCAGGTTCAAATCCAAGCCCTGACTCCACCAGCATGTGGTCCTGAGCAGTACCATCTCAGTACTGCACCCCCATGGCTTCATCTGTAAGTGGCAATGATAATCGTTGTCAACACAACGTTAATAGACACCTGCAGACACTCTGTGAGAAGCAGGGTGGCGGGATTCAGCCCAGGACCCTCCTCCGTGTCCTCACGTTCTCCTTCTCAGCCGCCGAGCGGGGCCTGGGCCACTTCTTCCTGTGGCTTGTCTCTGCTTTTCTAGCGGACCTAGAGCCATCAGCTCTCAGCTCAGCAGGAGCCCTCACATGTCCATTCCTTACACAATTATCCATCAAGCACCTCCCGTGTAACTGGGGCACGGGGTGAGGCCACAGGGAACAAGATGGGCCGGGGTCCTGTCCTCCCCAAGGGGCTCTTCCCTGCATCCAGTGCTCATGTGATCGATGAGAAAACCGAGGCTCGGAGGGACAAGCCTCTGGCCAAGGTTGGAGAGAGGAAAATATTCAATGGAAAATTCCAGAAGTAATTCCTAAGCTTTAGGTTGCAAGCCATCCACACCATCCTCCCCAGGTGTGAATCCCCTCTGTGTTGAGCATATCTAGGTGGATGCTGCCTGACACTCCGACAGGTAGCAGGTGTTGGTTACAAGGTCCCCCGCCTTGGGGTGTCACAGTGCATGTGTTGGAGTCAGTGCAGGTGGATCTGCCTAACGTGTCTCCAGGCCTACGTCATCCACCTCACCTCATCCCACCATGTAGGTGTGACACCATCCCACCGTAAGAAGGGTGCAATACGATAAGATACATTGAGGGAGAAGAGGGGAGAGGACCCGCCTCACGTGACCCTCATCGCAGTACCTTGTTATAATTGTTCCCTTTTGTCACTGTCGTTTATCTCTTACTGTGCCTGATGTTCACATTAATCTTCATTGCAGGTGTGCACGGAAGAACCATAATATCCCAGAAGCTCCAGCAGTTTCAGGAATCACAGTTCAAGGGCCTGCCCCGTGCCCAGCAGCTCTGGTCCCCACGGCCCCCGCGCAGGCAGGAGCTAAGTCAATATTTGCTGTATTGATGAATAATTGAATTAATAATGCCCAGCAGTTAGTGATCTTCCTGTGGCCTTCACGGGAACGAGTGGGAAGTGAGGGTTTGTGTGAGCTGAGGTCGAGGGCGGTCCACTGGGGGGCCCAGTCCATTTCCCCGTCCACAGAGGATGCGGGAGGCAGCTGCGGGGGGGTGGGGGGGGCGTCTGCTCTCAGGGCTTTGCACTGGAACCAACACAGCAGAGCAGTGTCAATCAGGACATGTCCAGGCTTGCATGTCCCCTCAGATGTGACCCTGGGGTCTAAGGAGACAAGACCCTGAAGGAAAAGCAGTTCTTAGGCCCTAGTATCCCTCAGGAATCGACGCACATGCCTGCCATTTACTTGGGACAAGAACCACACAGAGGCCAGGGCAGGCAAGACGAAAGCCCTGTAATGACGTCCTCCTCATCATCCCTGTTCCTGTGAATGAGGTCACCTGGCGAAGGGGAGATGAAGGCTGCAGGAGGAAGGAAGGTCGGTCACCCACGGACTCCGAGATAGGGGGTTATCCCAGATGACCCGAGTGGGCCTGATGTGACCCAGGGTCCTGAAAAGCAGAAGGGGACCTGGAAGAGCGAGCCAGAGAGACCCAGCCCCACATCGCTGGCTTTGGGATGGAGGGGGAGGCCACATGCAGAGGATCGCGGGCAGCCTCGGGGGCTAGAGATGGCAAGGAACCGCTTCTCCCCCAGGGCCCAGCAGCCCACTGAGGCCCGCTCTGGACATCTGGCCCCCAGCATTGTCGGGTAGTGGATGTGAGCTGTTTGGAGCCACCAGGTTCCTGATCATTTGTTCACGCAGCACCAGGAAAGGACTCCGGGGCCATCGCCCCTGTCTGAACCCATGAGTCAAACACTGAGTCTGTTCCTTGCTGAACACGCTCCACACTGATGGGTGTTCTCTTCCTGGCCACCTGGGTTTGCAGGTTCCCACCCTCCACTGAACATGGCAGAGCACAGAGAGCTGCAGGTCCCTGTGCTGGCCCTGGGCAGCCTCCTCTTCTCTCATTTCCCACGCACAGAGGGGCCTCCTGCACGTGGTGTGAGCAGCACTCCTTGAGGTTCACTCTGCCCTGTCCACCCCACCTCCAGGAAACCATGCCCAGGACACAGGCCACGGGGGTCCTAGAGGCACCTCAGGCCTACGTAAGCAGGGAGCTCTGGGGTCCTGTTACCCACGGCGTGGCCCAGATAGAAGGAGCACATGGGATCCAGGTGGGCAAAAGCCCCTCCCCTTTCAGCCTCCTCCTTCGCCTGTGCGCTGAGGTGGAAGGGCCTTGCAGAGGTGGCTGGTGCCAGGAGGGACGAGTGCCCTTCTCCTGGGACAAGCCACTCCTCACAGCAGGGAGCGAGTCCTCCCATGGGGGGGGGGGTTCTGGATCAGTTCCAGCTCTTACACAGCAGGCTGCCTGTTGGGCTTGTCCCCACATCCACCTGTCCTTCTGCTCTACATCTTGACTTTTTGGAAGGATGGCTGCCCATGAAGACCCGGGATTCCACACCCCTGGAGCATCACCATGCTGGAGACCTGTCACAGCAGGTGGAGTCACCCCACCTCGCTCCCCAATTCTGGGCTGTCCCCACCTGGGCTGACGACATGGCTTGGCCCCCCTGCTCAAGAACCAACAGCAAGATCTCCACCCTGGGAGGGGTGAGGAGGACATGGCAGGACTCAGACGGGTGCCATGGTCTCCAGATGATCTTGGCAGAAATGGGAAGCTCCTGAGTGCAGAGACCAAGAATCCGGAGAGTCCAGATGGGGCAGGGCCGGGCTAGAGGGCTTTCCCTGAAGATGCCCTTCCTGCGCTCTGAGGAAGGTCTGTCTTTAACCAGATGCAAGGTCCACTCAGGACAGGTGAGGTCCAGGGCCCTTTGCAGATGAGAAAAACACAGCTTGGAATGGGAGAGGGACTTGAGTTAAGTCATCTCATTTGGGTCCCTGTTTTGAGATCCTCTCCAGGGCCCCTGGGACCCAGAGGGTCTGACCCAATGAGCCCTTTCATGAGGACTCATGACCACACCTCCTTCCTGGTCTCTGAAAGGACTTCGCCTGCCCAACTCTGAGGTCTTGGCCACGCTGTCTCCCAGCAAGGGGAAGGGTCTTACCAGGAGTCACGTAGCTTATGAGTAGCCAAGGTGGGGTCTGACAACCACCGAGCCCCACCGTGCCGGCCTGCTGGGACAGGGCTTGCTGGGGGCTTGGGGGATGGACCTCTGGAGAGCAGCTGTCCTGTTGTAGGTAACGGTAGCAGACACGTGTTCTCTCATTAAGATCTCCCCCAAGAACCAAGCTACCTCCAGTACTGGAGATCCAGCCCTGGAAGCAAGTCCTGTGCGGGCTCCAGGGCTGCAGGTACCGCTCGTCTCCTGTGATGTTCACTCTGGCACCTGAGTCCCTGGTGAGGCCCTGATACTTCTCCAGAACACCATTGATCACCTGCCTCAGAGAGACAGACCCATGCAGGGGGGCCCAGGGCCAAGGTTCACAAACAGGCCAGCTGCTCCCCTGCGGGGTACACACAGGCTCAGAGATGTTCCCCCCACAGGGAGCTCTTTGTTACCGGCTCCCTGGAGCTAGCCCTGCTCTCTGAATCACAAAGGTGCCATGTTCTCTCTGCTTCCCACTAGTCACACTCTAGGTCTGTGTGTAATTGGCCTTGAGTGCACAAAAGAATCTCAAGGCCTGAAGCCTCCCTGCCAATCTCCTCAGGCCCTCCAGAGGCCCTGCTGGCTTGGGAAGGCACTTGTAGGAACACTTACAGAAAACGAAAGTAAAGTTTAGTCATGGGAAATAAAGGAAGCCACATTCCTCGTGCCACTGAGCCTGCGATCTGGAATACACACCTGTCACCTGTGTGCCATCTGGGGCTCCCGATGAGGAGCAGAAAGACGTGGGGAGAGAGGTCAGAGCAGAGGCAGGGACAGGAGGGTCCTGTCTGTTCAGGGTTGTGGGCAGGGGGAGTCGCTGCATCAGGGGAGGAGAGAAGGCCCAGGGCCCAGCCCAGGGACAAGTGTCCTCAGCTGCACACGTCTGCCTGATCTCACCATCTGTGCCTCTTTGTCAAGCTACCAGATGTTCTTTGGCTAAAACTGCATTCAAGTCTCTGGGCAGCTCCATCGCTACCCAAAAGTCAGGGCCCAGAGCCATTGCCACATCCACTGGAGTCCCCACCGAGCATCCTGAGGTAGGACTTCAGCCTGCCGAGCCCGCAGGCCTTGGTCCTGGCTGAGGCTGCTCTCTCCCAGGTGCCAGAGCCCCTGGAGCCTGACACCTGGTCCTCCTTCTGCCCTGGGGTGGGGGGGTCTTTACCTAAGGACAAGCCCCTCAATTTTGCCTCATCTTAACAGTTTAGAGAAGTCTGTGCCCCGTGGTTCTTCTGCCAGCCCTCCTCGTGGGCAACTCCTGTTGATTTCTGCACGTTAAAGATGAGCGGGGGAGGCCCAAAGTCGCACCAGGAGTCCACACGACAGCAGGATCCACCTCTCCTTTACACCCCGTCAGGAGGGACCCAGAGCACACTGCAGTCTGACTTCTGCCCCCCCCCCCCCCACATTCCTCAACCAATCAGCTCTCCCTAAGATCCCCAGGGACCTCGTGGACCCTAATGCAGCAGCCTAACTGCCTGCTCAGCTGCTTGGGCCAAAAAGAGGCACCAGCAGATCAGAGAGAGGCAGAGGGAGGTCAGGCACCTGTCGCCAGCCACCTCTGCGCCTGCGTGTCTGGGAGAGGCTGCCCTGCTGAGGCCACAGCTCTCACCCACATCAGGCCCAGGGTCCCGCTCCTCTGGATTGCTCAGCCCGTCCTGGGGACGGGCGACTCCCCTCTACTAGTGGTCTCTGGGCACGTCACCTCCTCCCCCATGTTCCCCTAACACGCTGCCCAGACCTCTCTTCATGGGATCCATATTAGCCAGGGTTCTCTAGAGGAACAGAATCCACAGGAAGCAGAATTATAAAAGGGGACTTATTAGGTGGGCTTGCGACCAGAAGCTGGATAGTCCCAGTGGCCGTCTGCAGAGGGGAGAGCTGGAGGATCTGGGCAGGCACAGAGGCTGAGGCCTCAGGACAAGAGGGGTCAATGGTGCTACCCTAGTCCAAGACCAAAGGCTTCTGGAGAATCTGCTTTGGAAGAGTGAAGAGGAATCTGATATCCTCAGAGGATCTCAGCAGCAATCCTGACCCCTCAAGACACTCGGCTTGCATCTGCCGGCTCCCTGTTCTTCCAGCGGTTATTCCATCCAAGCCTCCAGCCTATTGGTCGGTGCTGCCCACGCTGGGGGCGGGTCTCCATGTCGGTTGGCTATGCCACCTGCCAGTCATTCCTAGACACACCCTCATGGACATACCCATAACCCCATTAATCCTTATCTTCTCTTAATCCAATCAAGTTCACAGTTCAAAGTGGCCCTTCCAGGGTCTCTTCTTTAAGCCTCTTCCTTAAGTCCGCTCTCCTCCTGCCACCGTGAGTCCTGCGGCCCTCTCCGGGTGTTCCTTCCACATCTCTGGGAATTCCTGCTTTTAAAGCTCACATCCTCATCTGACATGGGGCATGGAGGACCCTCAGGCTTGCCCTCTTGTCATCCCACACACCTGGGTGGTCTCCTCTGCCCTCAGAGCCTCCCTAGCCACCTGCCCCAGGGCTCCTCCAGGCTCTGTCCTGCCCAGCTGCCCTGCGCTGCAGCCCGGGTGACCCAGCTGCCTCCTGGCCGCCTTTCCGCTCCCTTCTCAGCTCAACACCACCTCGCCCGCCCTCCTTTCCCAGTGAAGGACACCACGATGACCTCGCTGAGGCAGCCAGGAGGCACCATGCGCTCCCCTGCTCCCCTCCCACATCCCATCCCCCACCCAGGGCTGTGCACCTGACGGTCGCCTGGTCCAGGCAACTGGTGTTGTGTGGGGGTCCCAGCAGCTTCCTACCAGGCCTCCCCATCCTTGCCGGGCCTCCTCGCTCCACAGCTGCTCTTTGCAGTGGTCAGGGGGGCCCCCACTCCTCATGGCTCCCCTCCAGAAGAAGAGGCTGCGCCCCCCACCCCCATCCCGTGCCTCCCTCCCTTTCTTCCTCCTCCTCCTCCTCTTCTTCACTCCTCCCTCAGCTCTGGGCTCCAGGATCACAGCCTCCAACACGTTCTCACCACCCCCTGACCAGCTCGGGTGCCTTGTAGACCGAGCTCCTGGGGCCCCAGGCCCCTTTCCCGTGCCTCTGGGTGCAGGTCCAGGTTCGTACTTATGTGCATATCTGACATTATCTGTTTCCCCACCAGTCTTCCTTCTCTCCTCCTGTGTCCTCACCTCTGTGTCCCCATGTGGCACACCGTCAGAGCTCGACATTCGTGGGATGGGCGAATGGAGAAACACAGGGGACAGAGAGGCCAGATCTCCAGCGCTCCCCAGAGGGCACCTGGTGCACGCTGGACGGCTCTTGAAGACACGGGCCTGCTTCTCTACATGGGAAGGTGCAGGGGACCTAAGGCACTGCCTGTGGAGGGAAGCTGGGTTGTAATGACTTTTGGCAGTGGAACGTCCGGGTTTATCATGACAGATACTTAGTTCACTTCCTAATTGAGCCTCCAATGATACAGTCCTGCTGCCAGTGTCTCCTCATGGATATCTCCTTTCTAAGGACTCCAGCGTGGAATCACACCTGGCCCTGGGGGTCCTCTGGTCTCTGCCCTTAGCCATAGAAGAAGGCTCCGTGTGGAGATCCCAGGGCCAACCTCTGTGTGAGCTTCTTGAGTATCCAGTCCTGCTTGTTACAGCAGCAGCTCCGGTATCTGTTTCAGTGTCTGCCTCTCTCATACTAATTGGCCAAGTGTGGAGGGGTGTCATCCCCAATCTGGAGAGACCACCTATAGGAAGTATTGGTTCCCTGGCATCAGCAGCTGGTTGAGGGGTAGGTGTGACATAAGCTATAGGATCAGAAAGAAGCCCAGGAAGTTTCTATAATCTCCTGCAGAGGGTTCCGGCTCTTCCCCAGGGAATCAGAATGTGGCAGGAGTGAGGCTGTATCTGAGGCCAGTTTGCTATTGGAGGAAGAGGAGGACTTTTGGGAACTACTGGATGAAAAAGAAGCCCAAGGGTAGCAAAGCCAAGGAATAGAGTGTTCTGTAGACACAGTTTTGATGGCTGGATCCAGCAGTACCTGAAGCTGTGATTTGTGTCTACTCTTAAACATGTTAATTATGTGAGCATGATAAAGATTCTCTCATTGAGCAAACTCTGCTCAGGCCCCCATGAGCTCTTTTTGTAGGAGACCTGCTTTTTGAATTTCATTGTTCTTGTCGGCATCATCCAATTCTAGCAAGAAGCCTGGTAAGTCAGTTCAAGCAGAACCCCTTGCCTTTGATACCCCATCACCTTGACATCTAATTGTGCTCCCCATCTTCTACCATATCCCAGCTGATGTCTGGTCACCCTGACCTGCCTCCTGCAGGAAGGCAGGATATCTCCTTAGCCCTGACGTTTCCCCTCAGTGATTTTCCATCAACTGATCCCAGCCCTGCTCCTCGGCTATAAATCCCTATTTGTCCAGGCTGTATTCACAGATGAGCCAAATCTCTCTCTCCCACTGCAAAGGCCATTACAGTAGGCTCTGTAGCTATCATGAGAGTCCCCCATAAATACAGTAGTGCTCTCTTATCTGTGGTTTTGCTTTTTGCAGTTTCTGTTACCTGTGGTCAATCATTGTCTGAAAATATTAAATGGAAAATTTCAGAAATAATGAATCCATAAATTTTAAATCTCACTGTTTTCTAAGTAGCTTGATTGAATCTCTTGTTGTCCTGCTCTGGCTCACCCAGGACAAATCCCTTTGTCCAGTGTGTCCATGCTGTATATGCTACCTGCCCATTAGTCACTCGGCAGCTGTCTTGGTTATCAGATCAAACACAGCAGTATTACAGGGCTGTGTTCACGCAATCCTTATTTTACATACTTATGGCCCAAGAGCAAGCAACATGATGCTGGCAATTTGGATATACCAGAGAGAAACTGTGAAGTGCTTTCTTTACATGAAAGGAGAAAAGTGCAATAAAATATTTTGAGAGAAAAAGAGAGAGGCCACATTTATGTATCTTTTATTATAGTATATTGTCATAATTTTTGTATTTTATTAGTTAGTGTTAATCTTTTACTGTGCCTAATTTGTGAATTAAGTGCTATCATTGGTATGTATGCACAAGGAACACAGAGATACAGCATCCAATGGGATCTGCGGCTACAGGCACCTGGGGGTCCTGGAGCTCATGTCCCTTCCCTGGGGTAGGAGGATCCTGGTAGAATCTTAATAAGCATCATGAGCAACACTGTTCTTGAATAGGACAATAGAACTTTTTCTTTAACAGCCATTGACACTTTTGTCTCATTGTTTGTCCGTTTGAGCTGCAGTTTGTGTCTCTGGGACACAACGGAGCCCTCACGAAACCACCTGCCCATCTCCTCACATCCTGGGGCCTGGGGCGGCCCCCGGGAGGGTGTCAGGCATGTCCTGCTCTGGGACTCTTTGCCTCTGTTGCTTCTGATTGGCTCCGTGGCCTCAGGGAGGTCTGCTCCATCGGGGCCCAGGGGTGGTCCCCGTGTCTCGGCCTGGGGTCTGTGACAGCCTGTGTATTTTCACCAGGCTTTGTCATGGCTTCCTGCCTGGCTCTCTGGGCCCTGTATTTGCTCTCTGGGAAGTACCCGCCTGGTGGCTCACTCAGCAGAAGTGTGGCCTCGAGGTTCCAGAAGGCCTGGGGTCACGGTGGGTGGTTTCCGAGGCCTCTGCTTGGCCAGTTACTTCCATGCTCTTCCCTGTTCATAAGGACGCCAGCCAGGTTGGACGAGGGCCCACCTTGAGCACTAATTTTAACTTGGTCACCTTTTTAAAGACACTCCCTTTAAATACGGTCACATTCTGGGATGTGAGGATTGGGGGTGAGGGATTCAACATAGGAATTTTAGGGGGAGTCTCACGGAGCCCATAACACCCTGACCGTACCTGTGGACAGCCTGATGTCACCTGGCAGTGGCTGGGGGTCTGCAGGCTCACCTCTCCTCTGGAGGAGCCAGGAGGCCTGACCCAGGTGTGTGGCAAAGGGGCCACGTGACCTGAGCGGAGCCCTGGCTGGGGCTGAGAGTGGGGGGCGGTGCTGGAAGGCTGGGGGTAGGTCTGTCCCTGCTGCTTCAGCCCAGAGACACCAAGGCCGGCCCCTCCCCAGGCCAAACCATCCCTCAACAGCTCAGCTGGGCCCTGCAAGGGGGCTGAACCTGACCTCCCCCTCACACCAGCAAGCACAAGCCTCCTGATTGAGAGGTGGACAGCCGAGTGACAGGTGGGCAGCTGCCAATCCCTGCCCCTCCCCTCCTACATCCTGTGGGGCTCTGCACTGCAGTGTCACCTGGAAGGCCACCTTCCTGGAAGGAAGCCCAGGGCCCTGGCGCCTGGCTGAGTAGGCACCCTGCTCCTCACCTGCGCCTGCCTGCCGGCCTGCTCGCTGACCTCCACACGCTGCAGCTTGTGAGATGAAATCTCCTGTGTTGGCATCTGGCAGAGTGGGGGAGGGAGGGGGGAGGGGCGCTGCTGAGGCTCCTGATTGGTTGCTGGCCCACTGCAGAGATGGAGACGCTAAGTGCCCTCTTGCCCACCCTGACTCCCACGGACCACGAGGCTCCTTCAAGGGACAGAGACAGCGGGTGGACATAGTTTGGGGGTGCAGGGGTGAGGCCAAGGGGCCCAAGAGCCCAGGCGGCCTGGAAGGGGTGGCGAGCTGTGGCCCAGCACTGCAGCAGCTACGGCGCCTGCCTGGCTGCTCAAGGCCACTGCCCCCCACGATCCTTGCCCCACAGGCCAAGCCACCCAGCCTCCTGGCAGACCCAGAGGTGACACTTCTCCCTTGTCCTAAACCAGGCTTCTAGAGGGAGACTTAATTCATCGTGTACGGCTGATAACACAATACCATAAACCAGGGATGTTTTCAAGAAAAGAGGTTTATTCCGGCTCACAGTTCTGGACCAAGGTCCAGGGGCCACCCCCAGAGTCCCACCAAGCCAGTGCAGGGCTCTCCATGACACAGACCCGCCATGCTAGCCGGAGGCCCATCCACCCTCGAGATGACCCATCAATCCATTAACGGCATGAACGATGGATCCATGCATGAAGGCCGGGGTCTGGTGACCATCAAAGGTCCCAGCTGGACCCACCTCTTAATGTCTCATAGCGGGGGTTAAATTTCAAGGTGACTTTCGGAGGAGACAACCACACTCAAGCTGTGGCACAGACCTGAGAAGTGTGCAAGTGACTGATCAAGGCAGAGCCCGGGGGGGCGGGCGGGGCGAAGGAAAGACAGAGGAGTAGAAGCTCGGCCAGGCCGCAGCTGGGACCTCATCCTGAGGGAATCTCCGGAGCGTCCATCGCACCCCTGGGCTGACCCTCGTGGGGGCAGCAGAGCAGACTGTTCCCACGCCCAGTGTCAGCTGCCTCCCTGGGGGGCTGTCCAGGAACTCCTGGGGCTCCTGGCTCCAGGCAGAGAAAAGGCAAGACTATTGGCCTTGAAGGCTCTGACCATCAGGACCTGCTCCATGGGAATGACCACCCAACCAGGGGCAGACCGTCCTACCAGAACAACGGCTGAGCTGCTGCAGACGCAGAAGGACCTCTCCTCTGGGAACTCGGCTGCCTGGGAACTGCGGTTTGGAAGAGGCTTGTGCCAAATGTTTGTGCTGGAAACTGGCCGTGGGAGGAGGTGGACCTCTAGGAGGTGGGGCCCAAGGGGTGTTGGGGCTGCTGCCTTTGAGGGGGACTAAGGGACTTCTCTGGGACCCGAGTCACTTCTCCAGATCTTACAAAAGAGCTTGCCCGGCCTCTGCCAGCTCTCTAGCTCCCTGTCTTGCCCGGTGGTGGCTTCCTGTCACCCGTACTCCCACGATGACGCCTTCCACCAGGACTTAACCCCAGCCAGGGGGCCTCAGCAGGGCGGGCCAGCATCACTCTGGACTTTCCAACCTATGCTGTGAGCTAAATAAGCCTCTTTCCCTTATAAGGTAAAGTGTATTGATACAGTGATGGAAAATAGACTAATCTACCATAAACCCCTCTCCCAGGAGTCTCCAGTCAGGGAGAATTGAACTTTAACACCCCGACTGCAAGGAAATTGGGTAGCTAAGCCTCATCACACCTTTATACCTGCCCACTGAAATCCTAGCTCCACCTCCTGTTCACTTAGTTGGTACATAAGCCCTCGTTCCCAGCCTCACAGGTCCTGAATGCATGCGAATGAATTTTTTTCCTCACTCTTGTTAATCTGTCTCCTGTCAGTTAATTCACATCCCTCCAGCACAGCACTAGATTGTAAGCTGATGGGGGCAAGTTTTCTTCCCTGCAGTATGCTAAAAGCAAAAGCATACACAGGCCAGAGGAGGGGTGTTCAAAACGGTGAAAGGACCCAAGGGGTTCAGCTGGTGTGGACAGGAGCACACGCTCAGCCTCCAGGCATGCAGAGGCACAAGGCAGCCATTTCAGGTCCCATGCTGTCTGCTAAGGGCAGGGTGTCCAGGGGAGCAGGCAGAGTGGCACTGGGCCAGTCCTCAGGTGGGAAAGGAGGCATCAGGAGGGCTTCCTGGAGGGGGAAGTGTGCAGGGGTAAGGTTTAGGGGTGCTCCAGGCCAAGCAGTGGGCCGTGCAGGCTTGGGGTGACAAAGAGCAGGGACAGCTTTGGAACCTCATGTAGCTCCCTGGGCGAGAGGCACGGGATCCAGGAGGCGTGCCGCACCCGTGGGGTGGACAGGTAGCTCCCGGGCCTTCACAGCAGAAGGAATGGGATCCTGGGCTTCGAGCTGTCGAAAGTGGCCCCTCAGGAATCAGGACAGAGCCCAGCTAGGAGGCAGAGGGTCCCCTCTGCTCAGCCATCGCCTCCTATCTCTGGGCCTGCTGAGGACGCTCCTGTCCTGCACGGCGTCCTTGCTCTCAGATCCAGTCCTGGCTCTTCCTCAGGCTGTCCCCGTCTCTGATCTCCCCAACAGGGCCGAACGCAGCCTCACAGGTCTGCCCCGAGGACAGTGCCGGTGAGTGACACTCGGGCTGTGAGGGCTGGCGTACGGGAGGCACGTGGGTGTGACGGGATTCGGGACCCATCACCTCCAATATGCCACCTGCCCTTTGGGAAAACTGCAGAAGCAAGCAGGCCCCTCTCTGACTCCCACCTGCTCCCCAGAAGCAGGTGGGAAAGGGATTCTCTGGTCTTCGTCTGAAGGAGGGCACGAGGCCCTCACCCCAGGGGGCCTCCCTACAAGGGAAGTCCCTCTAGCGTAAGGGAACAGGGCACAGAGGAAACTCAACCCGCAGGCTCTGCTGAATTCTAGACATTTCCTTCCTGCTCCGTCAGGCCCACCGAGTCCCACTGCGCTTCCCAACCGCCCTCCAGGTCTCCTTCCAGCCCAGCATCGAATGGTGTCCCTGTTTCTTGGGTCCTCATTCTGAAGGCTCCAGTGTCACATAAAACATACTGAGCAACTGGGTGCGACTCTCTTCTTAACCTGTGTCGTGTTATAGGTGCCTCAGCTGTGGACCTAGCGATGGCGGGAAGGGTCCTCTCTCTCCTGCAGACGCATGTTGAAGAGGCCAGCCGCGTGGCCTGTAGTGGGCCTAGAGATGAGGTCTTGGGGAGGGTCTGGCTCGGAAGGGCTGGGCGGCAAGGCCATGGCGTTCTGCCTGTCTAATCTGATGGACGTCCAGTCAAGCACTCTGAGCAGGAAGCAGGAGAAAACCCGCCCGTGCACAGACGGGGCCCGGGAGCTGGTCAAGCCTGAGCCTTGGCCAGCCCTCTGCGTTTCCAGACCCGAGTGGCTACCCAAGGGCTGAGCAGGACGGTTGGGCCTCCCAGTCCCTGCCTCGGGCCCAGGACAAGCTCCTGTGATCCAGAGGTGGCTGCTGACCTCTGAGGTTGGGGTGAGACACCGTGTTCCTCAGGCGGAGCGGGCAGGCCCTTGGGGCACAGCCTCTGACTCTGCCTGAGATGGCCGCTGCTCTCTACCTGGATGCCACATTCTCTTCTGTAAATTAATAGCCCTGAATGGCCCGCTATTTGCAGAATGGCCCTCCTGTCCCTCTCGGTTGCCTTAATTAATTGTTTTAGAATACGATCTCCCGACTCTGGCTCCAGTGGTTTCCTTCTGGCTGACCTCAGGATCTGCTTGGCTGGGCGTTCTGTGGGTGGCCTGAAGCTAGAGTCATACCCTACTGGGTACCGGGAGGATCAGTGGAGGCTTGTGGGCAAGTGGGGGTGTGGGTGTGGGGTCGGGGTGAAGGGAACACCTTGTGGCAGCCTGTAGACCCTGATGTGTGGTGGGCACTCTGGCTAGGTCCAGGTAGATGCCCTAGGGGAGGAAACAGGGGGGAAGGAAAACCCTGGGCATTGCTCCTTGGAGAAAGGTCTTCAGGTGCCTCCGAGGGCACAGAGACACCCATTGGTCCCTCTGTACCATGCTGGGCTCTGGCATGCGACTCCCCGTAACTCCACACTGCAGGATGGTAGGGATTTTCTCCGATTTCATGAGCACAGCTAAAAGGCTGGTCCCCAAATGTGCAGAGGGTCAGGACTGAGCATGGTTCTCCACTTTCCCTGAGCCACCTCCGGCATGATCACGCCCTTGCTCCTCCTGGGAGAGGATGGCAAGGACGGTCAGTCCTGGCCTCAGGGAGCTTGCCAGCCCCACTGCACAGGTAGGAAGCCAGGACGGGAGGGGGAGGCACCTGATCCTACAGCGCAGGGACCCCCCACTAGATCAAGAGTGTTTGCAGCAGGCTGCATCTGGGAAGATGTGGGTCTTCAGGGATTGGGACGAGGAAGGACACCTCCTGCCTGTGGTGAGTCTGGGATTTTTCCAGCCTGCAGGAAGGAGCAGGGAGACACTGGACCCAGGAGGTGGGACAGCACCTCACTGAGAAAAAGGGTTCCAGTGCCAGGGATCGGGCCAGCCTGTGGCCTGTGCCGCCCTCTGCTGGTTGCCAGTGGTACTGGCTGTAGAGAGCTGAGCACCAGGGGACTCCTCTGAGCATCTGAGCTGCCTCTTGTGCCCAGACCAGCGAGGCTCACAGTGCTGGAGGCTGTGGGTTGGCAGCTGGAGCTGGGCGCCCCTCCATGCTGTTCTTGGAGGAGGTTCTGTAGTCATTTCATGCTCAGGTCCCTGCCTGCTGATCCTCCTGTCTGTCGGGGGCACTGGGTTTCCCAGATGTGCACCCTACCTGAGCCATAACACGGCGGCCTATCCTGGACCCCTGGGGAGGGACATGATGACCCCTATAAAGGGGGTTAAGAAATTACTCCAGGGGCCCTCTCACTCCAGCCCCTGGGAGAGTATTAACAGAACACAGCATTAACTGAACTTAGGGAGGGACCACTGGGGCTCAGGAAGTGACATCCCGGGGTGTGGCACTCTGACATGCTGAGCTGGAGAAGAGTCTTGGAATCAGGGTCTCCATGTCCTTGCCCACCACCTGCCTCCCCTAACTCTGGGTCCTCCCTCCCTCTGTGGCACAGGGAAAGACGTTCTTACCTGACTGAGGGAGTGGCTTCCAAAAGAAAGGCATGAGTCCTAAGCCCTTCTCCCCGAGAATCTCCTCCAATAACTATAAGTGGTGAAACTCTGGAGAAGAGAACAGAAAGATGCCCCCGCCCAGATGGACACTCTGTCTCTTGCTAAGAGCAGCTCTGGGGACTGCCTGGGACTTTATGTGCACAGTAGACAAGCCGAGTTCTCAGGGCAGTCCCCCCTCACCTCCCATGGCCTGTCAACTATTCTTCTCCTGCTCATCGGCTTCCAGAGAGTCCCACTTCCCGCTGGCCTATGGAGTCATGCAGGGCTCAGGACCTCCTGAGGTTGCTGGGTCGTTACTCCCGCGACCCCCCATCTCCCTCTGTGCATGTTAAATAGTTTCATGTGCCCTCTTCCCTGTTCACTGTCCACCCTCAGCCCATCTCTCCAGACCTCCAGAGCCCACCGCGCTCATATCCTCCCCACGGAATAGGAAACAGAAGCTCAAAGAAATCCCACAAACAGTTTGAGATCCCCCCAGTCAGCGAGCAGGGTTCGAAGCCAGGGGGCATGTTTCCTTGATTCTTGCTCTAACCTGGAACCACCAGGCTCAAGGTGGGCACAACCTACAGACCTCTGTGTCCAGATCAAAGTGACACGGCCCACCGCAAGGCATCCAGGGGGGGAAATGGGAGGTGAGTGGTGCAGGAGGCACCTCTGCATGGAGACACGGAGGTCAGGGAAAGACTGTGGTCTCCACAATCAGATGGGCCTGTCCTGTGGGCTGTGGGATCCTGGGAAAACAGGGGCCTGCTCTGAGCCTCTGTCTCCTCATCTGTATAATAACGGTGACAGTAACATTCCACTCTCTCTGAGGGTTTGGTGAATGTAAAATGGGACAAAGTGGGACTTTGGCATAGTGTGTGACCCTCCACAGTGGCAGGTTCCTTTCTTCCCTTGAAACTGGACCTAGGCCGCCAAGCAGAGGTGCTGGTGATGAAAGGAGGCGGATGATTTCTATGCTCAAAAGTACTGAGCATCTGCTGTATTTACCCAGCAATTCCCAGGGGATGTCTTCAGTGAGTACACGGGCTTTGGACTTGGTGTCTCCCCATCTCAGGGGTTCATCCATGAAGCTTTTAAAAGCATTCGTACCCAGGCCCTACTAATTTAACTGGATAGGCACAGCACCAGGTCATGTTTCTTGTTTGCATCTAAGTAGTTCAAGAAGAGCACCTGGAATTGAAACCACTGAGGATACTTCCCTCCTGCCTGCTCTTTTCCTATTTAACCTCATTTATCACTCTTAGCTCAGACATCACTTCTTCGAAGAAACATTCCTTGATCACTTGTACCAGGCCCATTTTCTTTTGTTTGATACCATTACAAATTCCTGTTCCTTTTCTTCAGAGGGAATTTATCTCGTTTATATTTATTGGTGTGGCTGTTTCCATATATCTATCTCCCTGTGAAACTGTGCTCCCTTCTGTAAAATGGAGAAATCAATTCCTACCTCACAGGGTTTCTGTGAATATATAATAAAAAAAAATGCTAACCTGGGTGTGGTGGTGCACATCTGCAATCCCAGCAGCTCTGGAGGCTGAGGCAGGAGGATCACAAGGTGAAAGCCAGCCTCAGCAACTTAGTGAGGCCCTAAGTACCTTAGTGAGACTCTGTCTCAAAATAACAAAAATAAAAAGGGGAGGGGATGTAGCTCAGTGGTTAAGTGCCCCTGAGTTCAATCCCTGGTACCAAACAAAACAAAACAAAAACAAAAAAGTGCTCTTAGCCTCCTGATTCAAAGTGGTCCTTATGAGTGGTGAGTTGCTGCATGCAGTCCTGGGAGTTCCCAGGGGTAGGGAACTTTGCCTTCTCATTTTCTAAAGTGAGCAGTTTGGTCTGGCTTTAGCTCCTCTGGATTTAGCTACAAAGTGGTTCTCAGGTCACCAGATTTCCCTGGTTATGTGGGCTCATACCTTGGCCTCCAAAGCCATGAATAGTCTACAGGTCACCGAGCCCTCAGATACCAGTTCTGAGCCAATATCACTTTTCTTACCCAGCTGTTTTATCCTTTAAGTGATTAGAAGTATCTCTCAAAATTATGTATTGACTAAGCATTAGTTATTCCAAATCTTTACAGATATTAACTCATTTAAGCCATTTAGCTGTTTGAATAAAGCCAGTCCTTCTGTTTATAGGTAAGACCTACAAAACAAATGTCCCGACAGACGTTCATACACATGAGCGCAGGGAGGATTTTACTTTGGGAGGAGAAGTCCTTTGGCTGCTCGGAGCCCAGGCTTCCTCCAAATACCCTGAACTGCAATTCCACCTGATGGCTTTTACGAAGCCACGGACAGCCAGCTTGCCCCACCTGTAAGGAGAAACCAGCAACCTAGACCTTTTAAAAAAATTTATATGTGACAGCAGAATGCATTATAATTCTTATTACACAAATAGAGCATAATTTTTCATACCTCTGTTTGTATATAAAGTATGTTGACACCAATTTGTGTCTTCATACATGTATTTTGGATAATGATGTCTATCACATTCCACCATCCTTGCTAATCCCCTGTCCCCTCCCTTTCCCTCCTACCCCTCTGCCCTATCTAGAATTCATCTATTCCTCCCATGCTCCTCCTCCCTACCCCACTATGAGTCAGCCTCCTTATATCAGGTGAAACATTCAGCATTTGTTTTTTTTGGAATTGACTAACTTCACTTAGCATCATCTTTTCCAGCGCCATCCATTTACCTGCAAATGCCACGATTTTGTTCTCTTTTATTGCTGTGTAAAATTCCATTGTGTATATATGCCACATTTTTTTTATCCATTCATCTACTGACGGGCATCTAGGTTGGTTCCATAGTTTAGCTATCGTGCATTGTGCTGCTATAAATATTGATGTGGCTATGTCCCTGTAGTAGGCTATTTTTAAGTCCTTTGGGTATAGACTGAGGAGAGGGATAGCTGGGTCAAATGGTGGTTCCATTCTCAGATTTCCAAGGAATCTCCATACTGCTTTCCATATTAGCTGCACCAACTTGCATTCCCACCAGCAATGTATGAGTGTGCCTTTTCCCCCACATCCTCACCACCACTTATTGTTGTTTGTCTTCTTAATAGCGGCCATTCTGACTGGAGTGAGATGATATCTTAGAGTAGTTTTGATTTGCATTTCTCTGATTGCTAGAGATGATGAGCATTTTTTCATACATTTGTTGATTGATTGTGTGTCCTCTTCTGAGAAGTGTCTGTTCAGGTCCTTGGCCCATTTGTTGATTGGGTTATTTGGTTTTTGGTGCTTGGCTTTTTGAGTTCTTTATACACCCTGGAGATCAGCGCTCTATCTGGTGTATGAGGTGAAGATTCAGCAACCTACGCTTTTACATAAACATCTCAGCTTTTAAAATATGTTTTAACATGAAAAAGAAAGAAAAAAAAGATAAAATGCCATGGAGACCAAACAAAGCTCAATCCCCGGATGGAACCTGCCCTGGAGCAGCCTCCCGACGGGGCCGTCTGTCCTCTGCAGAGGGAGTCAAGGCAAGGGAGGGCGCAGGGGAAGGGCTGACCCCAGCAGCCCAGTGCTAGTGGGAGTCCTGCAGGGCAGGGGGCAGAGTGGTGATGGGCGCACCTGCCCCTGTGCCCCAGGTCCTCCGTGCCCGAGGCCTCAGACAACAAAGCCCAGGACTTTGGGGTCCCCTGGGCCTGGGGATGCTTGGGCCTCTCTGATATGAGAGCCCCTTCCTCCTGACCCTGTCTCTTCCTGTCAGGCGACAGTTTGAAGAGTCAGGAGGCTTCTGCCGCAGGGCACTAGGGGACTTGCTGGAAACTTCTCAACTGCTCAGAGGCCTAGTGGTGAGCAGGGGGCACTGGCCGGGGGTGGGGGCCCCTTTGCTGTCTGACTTGGTGCCACCTGTGTGCGCAGGACTCTTGCAGGACCCTAGAGAGGGCGCGGGCACCACGGGCGGGACATCCACCTGCCCGGAGTCTGAGCTTGGGTTTGGAAAAGGCAGCCATTGCTCCCCCTGAGCATGGGGACCGCATGCCACAAGCCACTGTGTGTCCAGCAAGGATGGAGAACTGGGCACTGGGACAGGCAGCGGCAGCGAGGCCCTGGTTTGTTGGGCTCGTGAACTTCCGGGCTCGCTTCGATTCCCAGCTCAACTGCCTGTGGAATGAGGCCACTTTCTTCAAGCCCCTTAACTGGACTCCATCTCTGCCCAGAGGCCAGGGGCCAGTGGGCCAGCTTTGGCAGCTGCTGGAGGAGGCGGAGGGCGACTGTCCACAGGGAGGGCCGGCCTGGGACACTGGCCCTCCGTCCCCTCCCGTGGGTGCAGCCAGTGCCTTGGGCTGGGGACAGTGGGCACGTCTGAGACCCGGGAGGCTGGCCGCCCCGACCTCTGTAGAGAGAAGAGGTCAAAGGCAGCAGCGGCTTTGTGACAGCACAGCGGTGGCCGCCAGGCGGGGTGACCTCCCGTGAACCGGGGCTGCATGACCTCACCCCAAACAGTCCCCACAACAGCTGCTTCCAGGTCTGTCCTTGGCTGGCACCTGACAGGGGCCTGCAGCTCCTGGGTGGGCCTTGGGTCTAGGCAAACTTTGAATGGGCGCCTGCTGTGGGCACTGGGCTAAAAAGGAACACGGGTCTTCTAGGACTTTCCAGTCCTTGGTGGGGATGACCACTTAGGAGAGTCCCCAGGGAGCAGGCCAGGCTCAGCACTGTCTCAGCCACACAGGGACGACAGGGCAGAGGAGGCGGCCGTGCAATAAACACCAAGTGGGGAACTGAGCCGGACTCTGAAGGGTGTGCGGAGCTCGCCACCTGGGGGATGCGGGCCACAGACGTGTCGGGGGAAGAGACTCGGGTGCGCTTTGCCAGGAGCGTCCGCGCCTGTTGGAGGAGAGGGGACAGAGGGAGGTGAGGCTGGAGACGGCCTCCCCCACATGCCAAGGGTTTCCACCCTCATTCTTCTTTTCCCAAGTGGAACATTCTAGACTTCTCTGAGCTTCTCCACTGAGGGACACAAGGGTGTCCCTAGGCCATGCACCCTAGAAGGCGAGGGGAGCACTGGTGGGTTTTGAAGCATGGGTAGGAGTTCACCAAAGGAAGAGGAAGGCGGGAATTTTGGAAAGGGGGACCCACGCTTGTAAATATAACAAAATAATTTTTTCCTATCACGTCCTGAAAGTGCTAACTCTGAAGTCCCCCCACGTCTCATTTGGGATGTGGTGGGCGGCTCTGGAGCGGGGAGTTGGACCCAGAGGCTGCGGGAGGAGGTGGGAAGAGCTGTCAGGTCATCAGGCCCAGCCAACGGGCAGCAGGGTTTGCAGGAGGAAAGGGAGTGGGTGGGAGGCGACTTCTCAGAGGAAGGGGTGGTGTCGGGTGCAGACCCCACAGGTGCAGCCTAGGGTGGCCTGGTGCCCACAGCAGGGGGGCATGTGAGGCCTGGCCTGGCCCCTGTCTGAGGCTGGAATTCCTGGCTGGGTGCGGGCACCCCAGCAGGGAGGAGTCCTCTTCCAGACCCCATGCCTTGCTAGTTGGGGTCTGCTCTTTCCAGTTACTGCTGTGTGACCCTGGGAATCTGCTTTGCCTCTCTGAGCCATCTCGAAACTGAAGGAATGGGAATGCTTACTTCCCAGGCAATAATGAGGATTAACTGAGGTGACCGTGGCTAGAAAGCTCCTGTGCAGACACGGGAAGAGGTGGCCGTGGCCTGTCTGTGCCAGGCCTGGATCCTGCCCTGGTGACTTTCTGTCCTGGTCCTGGGAGGCTCAGGAGGGACAGAGGGTGCGGAGGTTCTGGCTGGTGATCTGAATGGCCACCCCCCATCACTGGGAGGCTGGAGCAGTGGGCCACAGGCTGGGCCTCCAGGAGTGACCCCAGAGCACGGCAGGACAGCCCTGTGGGGGCCACAGCCTCCAAAGCTGCTGCCAAAGATGCACGGGGCTGTGGCCACGGCGACGTCCCCAAGTCCCCAGGAAGATGTAGGGAGGACTGTGGCACAGAGCTGCAGAAGCCCTTGCACTTCCAGGACTGCATCTACCCAGAGCATCAGGAAGGCGGCTTCCAGGGACTGACGTCCAGCTCCATGGGTGTGGCGAGGCTGCCTGGCCTCTACTGCAGAGAGAAGGCTTTGTGAAGGGGAGGCAGGTGGCGGCTTCAAGGGCCACGACAGGTCTGTCCAGTCAAGGGGGTGTCAGGAGCCTGGGCCGACTGGAGGATGTCCTGCCTTCTGTCCATCCTTTAAACTCAGCCTTTCAGATAGGGGCAGGGACCCGCTCACCCTTCCTGCCTATGATGCAGGGGCCCCAGGGCACCTCCTGGCTGCTCTTCCCCAGCACTCGGCTTTAACCCGGACTGACAGCCCCTGAACCTAGGTGTGTTCATCACCCTGCTACAACAAAGTGTCTGAGACCATTGAGCTTATAAGGACTTATAAGGGACTCACAGAAAGAAACAAGAAATGCAGGCCTCGGTCGGTGCTGCACGGGAGCAAGACAGAGCCCAGGAGTCAATGTGCGGAGGGGGAACTTCCCGTGGAGGGGTCTGTGGGGCTCTTCTGGGGCGGTGACTCTGAGCTGAGGTCTGAGTGACAGGTTGAAGCCAACCACAGAAGACCTTGGGTGGGAGGGTCCCAGTACATGCAAAGGTCCTGAGGTACCATGGACTCAGTTTGAGTCTAGAAAGATGCCAAGGTATCCAGACAAAGAAGAGAGGTAGGGAAGAAGCAGCGAGCGCTGTCCAGGGTCCTGGTGAAGGACCCAAGGGCCATGGTGGGAGGCTGGGCTTTGTCCTAGGAGTGGTGGGACTTGCTCTGGTGCATACTTTTTGAAGGTTGCTCAGGCTACCAGGTGAATGATGGACTGAGGCTGGCAAGAATGGAGGCAGGGAGGCCAGAAGGCGGCTTTTACCAGGAACAGGTGAGAAGTGATGGGGATGTGGACTAGGGTGCTCACCCAAGATAGCCAACTTCTCTGAGTCTTGCTCTGGCCTCGACTAGTCTCATCATTGTCAATAGGCCGGAAGTGTGTGGACCCTTTGTCCTTGGGCAGCCTTGAGTGATGAGCTGCCGAGGCCCGGGCACGCCTGGGTTCCAGCCCAGCTCCTGGTCCTGGGGCAGTCTGGAGGCCCCAGCGCCCGCGGCGACAGTGCCCCCTGGTGGTGAGGACGGGCTGTGCAGACGCCCGCCCGCGGGACCCCTGCTGCAAGGCCTCGGGGTGGTGGCGCTTGGAGGCTCCTCCGACACCAGCCCGGGAGCAGCGAGGGGACCCGCGCAGCCTGACCGAGTCCCCGGTGATGGAGCGGCAGCCGGGCGCGGCATGACGGCAGCGCGGCGGTGAATGATTGATGCCGCGCGTAATGGTTACACAAGCTGCGGTGACATTGTAGCAGCTTCACGCAAACAATATGAAACATTTATTGCGGCGGCTCCGCGCTGAGGGGATCTGATTTAATCAGCCTTGATTCCGCTGTCATTAGAGCGGAGCTGGCGACGCTGGGGACGGCCCCCTCGCTGGCAGCTCCCCGCGCCGGAAAGCAAATATTTTTCTGGTGCCGCGATTAAAGATTTATGCAGCACCCGGCTCCCCGACCTGGCCCGCGGTGGCGGGACGCGGCGAATTCGAGTCTCAGAAGCTTCAGGGAGGAAGCCGCGCATCTAACAGAATCCGAGAAGCCCGGAGAACCAGGGGTCCCCAGGGCGCGCGGCCCCCGGGCGCCCCACCGTCGGGGATCTGGGGACTCTTGCCTTCGCTGCTCTGGGCAAGTGGGATTCTGGGTTTTGATCTGAATTCTGATGCCGTCCAGCCTGGAGTCCACCGCCATGCAAAGGTCTCCAAGGCGGATGGGATTTTCTGAAATTCCTCCAGAATTTGCCCTTATTACCAAATCCACAGACGGCTCCCCTTGAGGACACCCAGGCAGGGCGCACACAGGGGGCTTTACTGTACTGGTGACAGTTTCTCCCTTCCACCGGGCGGTGGTGTAGGGTAGCTGGCATTATTCTTCTTACCTTTGGATATGTCTTAATAGCATATGATACAAATAGAAAAAAGAGATTCACTGGGTACCGGAGCCCCATCTTGGCTCTGCCATGATCTCTGTGAACCTTGAACTCGTCTCTTGACTTTCATGGACCTCATTTTCCAAGTCAATAAAAAGGCAGGACTAGCACAGTGTTCCTCTCAGGGTGTTCCCCGGAACCCTTTCCAAATGATGCTCCTTTGGAATAAAGGGTTTCATGGCTAAATGAGTTTGGGAAAAGCTGCACAGTCTCTGCCCCCCCCCCCCCGGGCCCCGAGAAAATCACAGGATGCAGAGGTTCTGAGAGGCTCTTGGGCATCGAAGCCTGTTTTGTTGAATGTCTATTAACATCACGAGGCGCTGGTGGAGAAGATTTGGGAAGCAGTTGTTCTGGGTCACCTCAGACACCCCTTCGCATTCCGGCCAATCACCTGGGCCACTCCCTGCCTCTAAGGGGACGCTCTCCAGTCACCCTTGGTGTTCCCAGCTGGGCACTCTCCTCTGTGGCCACCTGCGGGACGCCCTCTCTTCCCGTTCCATGTCCTCCTCTTCCTGTCTTTGGCCCGGGGCCTCTCCACTGTTGAGGACTCTTCCTGAACCAGTTGCTAGAATTCACGGATGTCCACCTTCCTTTCTCTGGGCACCCCCTACAGCCATGGATAGCAGAGTTGAGATGAGAACCAAGTTCCCTTCTCATTGTCCTTGTTCCATTGCATCCAGCTTCCGTTCTGCCGCCTGCCATTTGAGCTCAAGTGTCCTTGTCCTCTGTCATGACACCGTTTCTCTGTGGTGTTTCTACATCTCCCCTGGGAAGACGGATCCCTGGAAAGGCAGAAGACCTGGGTGTGTCTGGCAGGTCCCAGGACCACCTGGACAGACCACAGGCTGCTGAAGACACCCCTAGAGCCGAGTGTCATCCCTGCCCAGGGCCTCAGCCTGGCCGCCATCCTCTCCTGACAGCTGTGGTTGTTTGGTGGCTGCTGACCATGAATGGAAGAGCCGGAGAGGGCAGGAAGGGCCACCGAAGGCCACTGACGGCCATCGACACCCACCAGGGCCTTGTCTGATGGTCAGGCACCTGGCAGGGGCTTGGCTTGCTGGGATCTTCCAGCCTTGGTCACAGTCACACCCCTAAGAGAACCCCTGCTTAGGCAACACCCACCGGGCTGTCCTGCCCTGTGGCTGAAACTCTGGGCTCCGTCACCTGGCAACCACACACCAAGCCCTTCCCAGGAAGCTGCTGGGGCTGCTTAAGGGCTCACACACCCACTAAGGGGGCAGGAAATCCAGGGACTCAGTTCATGAACCCAGCAGCCCTGGACCCCTGTGCTGTGCTGCCATAGGCCGTCCCTGCTGTCAGTCAAAGGTCGCAGGGGACCTTGGGGACTCTCTGGAAACTCCCCTGGGACCTCAATGAACCTGGAGAGCAGGAGGGGGGCTGTCCTTCTGCTCTGAGAGGACCCGCCCTCCCCTTGGGAGTGTCCCCACCAGAGCTGGTGTGACTCTAGTGTCTAGAAACACCCAAGACACCTTAATTACCCACCTTGGGAAAGATGCAAACCAACCTTGGTCAACTGGAATCCCGGGCGACACCCACCGAGCCCACTGAGAAGATCCACCCTGGCAGGGGCTGTGGTCTGGGGTCTCCCCAACCTCGGGTGCTGAGATCAAGGTGGTGGTGTCAGGTGGCAGACCTCGGAAGTCACAGGTCAAAGCAAGGAGCCCTCTGGAGGATTAGTGCCCTGGTGGGAGAGGCCCTGACCTCGCCCCTTGAACCAGGTGAGGACCGCACAGGAAGGCCATCTTGATCCAGGAAGCAGCCCCAGACATCAGGTCGTAACCCCTCCAGCTCCCGGAAGGAGAGGCCTCAGTTTCTGTTGGGCACCAGGCACCTGGTTTGTAACCTGTCGCTACAGCAGCCGGAGCTGCTGACCCCACGTGGGCAGAGGCCATGCCGTTCCAGGGGACAAGCCCTGCATAGGCCCCTGCGGGGAGCTGGGGTGGTAGAGAGGATCTCTTGCTCCTGACAGAACGTCTTAAGAACCTCGTCACTCTCTGGGCTCCACGACCACAGGCCACCTTTTTGGAGAGTTTTGAAAAGCAGTATCATTTCCTACTAACCCCTTTTGTGACTGGGAATTGTGGCTGAGGAGAGGAGACTGTGACCAGAGTTGGCTCCTGGGTGTGCTCAGGGGTCGTGCTCCACAGCCACGACCCTCCCATCCAAGCCTGCCTCCTGGTGCGCCTTCCCCAGGCCCCTGTCCTGTGGCTGCAGATTCTCTCCTTTGAGATGGATTTACAGGAGGAGGACATTGTCCACCAGGTGGCAGTGTGCGGTGACAGTCCACATGTGTCTGCTCAGAACCCCCAGATCTGTCCTGTCCAGACGCAGCTTGGCAGCCCTTGAAGTGTAGCTAGCCAGGAGTGAGATGGGCCCACCTGAAGACTGGACATGAAGAAGAAGAAGGAGAGGAGAGGAAGAGGAGGTGGCGGAGGAAAAATTCGTGACTGACTGTTTCCTATGGTCGCACGTTGATGATGCTGTTTTCTACATCCACGGTCAAGTGAAATTTCACATGAAAACTGATTATTTCCTGTTTGCTTTTCAACAAGGCTACTAGAAAATGTGGCATTATTCCTCTTCTGTCCATGGGCATAGAAATGCTCCCCTGTCATGCAGATGTCCTGGGGTTGGGTGCAGGGCAGCCATAAATCCCTGTGCCCTTGGGCCTTCCAATAAAATTGTTCAAAACACCCCCTTGGGTTACAGAAGTTTCCCGGTGTACACAGCAAATGATATGGCCTCCCTGGTTAAATGAGATCCTGGTTATTAAGCACCCAGCACATTGGAACTGCATGATTGTGTTCAAAGATGACACCACTTCAGTTCTTTGGGTTTGGCTTATTTCACTTAGCGTGTTATTCTCCAGCTCCATCCACTTATCAGCAAATACCATGGTCTCATTCTTCTTTATGGCTGAGTCATATTCCATTGTGTGTATATACACCACATTTTCTTTATCCATTCATCTGTTGAAGGATACCTAGGTTGGTTCTATAGCTTAGCTATTGTGACTTGAGCTGCTATAAACATTGATGTGGCTGTCCCCCCCAAATCAAAGGCTGAGTGCTTTTTCTGATATGTAGATGGAGCTGGAGACTCTCATGCTAAGTGAGACAAGCCAATCCCAAAAAACCAAAGGCCGAATGTTCACTCTGATATGTGGATACTACCCCATAACAATGGAGGGTGGGAGGGGAAGAATTAAACTTCACTGGATCAGACAAAGGGGGAGAAGGAAAGGGAGGCGCGGGAATAGGAGAGACAGTGGAATGAACCCGACATACCTTCCCTACGTTCATGCGTGAATCCACCCGACACCGTCCACAGCTCGGACCCCTGTGGACCCCTGAGCCTCCATGGGCTCTGTCCCCTGTCCGCCTCGGCTCCTTCTTCCCCACCAGACAGTACCTTTTGCTCTTTGGGGTCCAGAAGACCCATTAATTCCGGGACGTCACACCTGCTCTGTCCTGGACCTTGGCCAAGCTTGTGGGACGTGAGGTGGTCGGGACACCACTGGCTTCTGGAACATGGAGTCCTAATCGGGATGCTCATGCCAGTGGCCAGCAGGAAGTGACCACTCTAAACAGGGCTAGAAGGTGAAGAGGGCAGGACAGAAGGGCCGGGGACTCGTCGGAGAAGCTGATGCTGAACAGTCTCAGAAGCACCTGGAAACAGAGGGACAGTGTCCCCCAGAGCCTGCAGGGGCATAGGCGCAAGGCCATCTCCCTGAGCAAAGCGTCTTCTCTGCAGGAGGCCGGGGCCGCCCTGAATCTGGGAGGGTGCACTCCCCAAAGAGCTGATTGCCAGCAGGTCAGTGGGGTGGAGAGGGGACTTCAGGGAGGTTTGAGATCAGCGGGGCAGGGGACCGTCACCACCCTCTGTCAGCAAACCGGGGAGCAGAGGCTACTGCAACCCGGGAATCAAGAGGGTTACAGGGACAAGACAGCCTGAAGGGATAGCGACCTTCTGCCACAGTGACCTCACGGAGGAGGAAGCCGGTGAACATCTACTCTGTCTCCTCACTGGCCAAGTAGAGCTCCTGGAGCACACATGGAAGTTTCCAGAAAAGAGCCATAGTCCCTGATTGTCCAGGAGGAAGAGGCTCAGGAGACCTCAGGAGACCATGGCTTCTAGATGTCTATTCTTTTTATTCAAAAACTTTTATTGAGTTTCTTTTTTATTACATGTAGGAAAGAAAGAAAGAAAGAAAGAAAGAAAGAAAGAAAGAAAGAAAGAAAGAAAGAAAGAAAGAAAGAAAGAAAGAAAGAAAGAAAGAAAGAAAAGAAAAAATTAGAACCAGGAGGAGTCCCACTCTTCAGACAGAATTGCTGCTTGCAAACATGCAATTATTCTGGACTTTTCCGGCAAATGTACAGATTAGATCTTGGTGCCTCTGAGTAGATGTCATTGGAACCACTGCTTTTATGGGGAGGCCCCTCGATTGATTCAAACAAAAACACTTCTCAGTGGAAATTCCAGTCATGTTTCATGTCCACACAATCCTGTGACTCTGAGATCCAATGTCCATACCCCCCAGGGCTCAGGGCCTGGAGTGGATCCCTGGGGGAGAGAGTGCTCCTTGTACAGCATCTCCTGAATTATTCTGCATTAATTTTTTAAAAAGGAACGTAGTTAGAGGCCTGGACGTAGGGCTTCTGAGTCAGACGTGGCTTAGCAGCCTGAGTGGATCTGCGAGGATGGCCTCAGCTCCCTGGGCCTCAGTCTGTCCACGGTAAAATGGGAGGCGATCACAGTGGCCGCTCTTAGAGTCGCGGGGCGGAGTCATTCAGCACAAGGAGTCGGGAACAGACCCTGAAGCCCCCGTGGCCGGCCCTTGTCCTATTGAGTGCAAGAGCCTCAGCCCCAGGCAGGGGAAGTGACCCAGACAGCGTTGAGCTGACCCCAGTCCTCCGGGACGGCTCAGCGGGTCTCTCGCCTGATCTCCCCTCATCTTGCCTCTTTAAGCTGATCTTTGTGGGAGGTGGACACTCAGGACCCTTGCCAGGGCCTGAGTTCTCGGCTTCCTGTGCAGGGGACGCTGGGCCAGCCGGTGACTGGGAGAAGGGTGGCCAGCTCTTACTGGGACCTGAGATGCCCATGCAGCTTTCTGCCAGGTGGGAGGAAGGACCCTGTCCCACCCTGGGACATGGCTCTGGCTGCAGCCTCAAGAGTTCAGACCCACGTGAGAGACCCTCCCCAACCTGCCCTGAGGGCAGCAAGGGACACAGAGAGCTGAGCTTGGGGACACTCTGCAGGGTTGGGGAGGCCTGCTGCCACCCTTAGGAGGAGAGCTGAAGTCCTCACTTTGGCCTCGCAGGCCTCCGACTCAGATGGTTTTGGCTCTGGGGTCCCCTCCCCACCTAGGAGCTGCCCTCACGCCGAGCCCACTCCTGCCGATGGGCTTTGCTGGGGCTGTTCCCTCTGCCTGGAACGCTGTTCCTCATACTCGCCATGGCTGGCAACTTCCTGTCATAGGATGCCCCCACAGGGAGTCCCTGATCACTCCTGCTCCCCTGTGTCCACCTACACCTGGCTCAGAGGCAGGCCTCAGGGACAGAGAGACATCAAGAGGAGGGTGCCTCACATTCAAGGGACAGCAGGGTGACGGGTGGTGGGCCTCAAGGTGGATGGACACGTGATCAGAGGCCTCTGAAGGGGAGGCTTCAGGGCCAGAGTCACGCACAGAGGAGAGCGCCTGCTTGGTCCCTGGGGAGCGGCACAGTGGCTCTGGCCCTGAGTGACTCACCTTGGGACGCTGTGGTTGTCCCCACTGGGGCGTGGTGGGCGTGGGGAGGTTGCCTCTGGCATGTAGTGGGCAGAGGCAGGGAGGCTGCTAACAGCTCCTCGCAACCAAGGACCTTCCTCCCCAGAACCTCAGACCTGGGTCTAGGATTAGGGACCCAAGGACAAGGACATAGTAAGGGACCCATGAGGGACTGGCAGGGAGCAAATATGCAAATGCAAAAGTTGGAACGAATGAGCTCGCCTCCCTTAGGCCAACCCCTCAGGAAAGCCATAAAAGACATCTGCGTGGGTAATCCCAATGAACAGTCCCAGCGTCTGCCCAGAGAGGAAGAGAAAAATATGCCAGTAGATTAAAAAAAAAAATCACATTCAAATTCAGCAGGCGTCAGAACATTTGTGAATTAGAAGAATATGCAGAAACTGAGGTTGCCATCAAAAATTCATTCAACAGATATTTGCTGAACATCTACTATGTGCCAGCAAGAGACCTTACCAGCCTGTGGAGGGAAATGCTCTCCACTGTCCCCTCACCCAGAAGCAGCCAGAATGAGGAAATGGAAACAGCTTCAAAACGCTAATTTCCGCTGCAAAGAAAACTCATCAAAGTTTTAGAGGAAGAGCTTAAGTAGATTTTTAAAAATATTCTTAGCTGTAGATGGACACACTATCTTTATTTTATTTATTTATATGTGGTGCTGAGGATGGAACCCAGGGCCTCATACGTGCCAGGCAAGTCCTCTACCACTGAGGAATAACCCCAGCCCTCTAGTAGATTTTGGTAGAGAAGAAATAATGATTTCCTCCTTTCAAACACACATACGCGGACACATTTGCAATGTTTTGCTCTCCCAGGGAGTCCTGAAACCCTGCAGACCTCTTCTGAGACTCAGACCCCACATAAAAAGAAAATAAGGGCAAAGAAACATGGCTATGGTCATTCTGGATGGGGTGGTGGGGCCCTCCGGTTGGGAGAGTTAATTCTGGGAGGGGTCCTGAATTTTTTCTCAGGCATCGCTATCCTCTCCTTTCCGCCAGCGCTTCCTGCAATCATGTGAGGGGTAGGTAGGAACAATCTGTGGGGTGCTTTTCAACTTTCAACAAGTGCTCACGTGAGTCAATTCGGAATCTTCACGACACCCTGCAACACTGCCATTATTACTGCCACTCTTTAGTCTGCAATCATTATTATCTTACAGAGGAGTAAAGGAAGGGTCAGAGAAGCCATGCCCAAGACTGGGTTGATACTAGGGATTTGAGTCCATCTCCTCTGACTTAAGACCTGGAGTCCTTCGGAGCACCACACAGCTGCTGCTCAATGCTGTGGAACTCCTGTGGTGCAGAGCTATGCAATTCATAAGTTTTAAGCTGCACACCATTCAGGGCAATGGGTTGAAATCTTGGGCCCTCCTGCTCCAGGATGTGAATCATCCCTTTGTCCAGCGGGTCCATGCTGTATATGCTACCCACTCGCTTGTCACCTAGTGGCCATCTTTGTTATTAGATCTATCGTTGTGGTATCACGGGACTTGCGTTTAAGTAACCTTTATTTCACTTAATAATGGCCCCAAAGTGCCAGGGAAATGATGCTGGTGATTCAGATATGCCATCAAGTTTTCCTCTAAAGGAAAAGGTGACATTTCTCAACAAGAAAAGAAAAAAAAAAAAAAATTGGCTAAGATCTACGTGTAGTTACCATTGCTCATCTCCTACGGTGCCCCACTTATATATAAACCAAACCTCATCACGGGTGCGTGTGTACAGGAAAAGCCGCGTTTACACAGATTCAGCGCTATCCATGGTGCCAGGCGTCCAGTGCGGGTCTTGCAATGTCCCCAAGGCAAGAGGAGACTATGGTGAGTTCTGGGGCATCCTAGACGGCAGCAGGTGGCAGGGGGTGGGGGGGTGGGGGTGAGGGAAATGTAACTAAGGTGGGCAGGACAGATTTCACTGGAAGGAGAGGCAGCAAAGGCCGGAAGCACTGGATGCTGGGACCGACGGAGTGGTGCCCAGGCAGCGGGAGGTGCCCCCCAGAGCAGCCGCAGAGCCTCACCGCGCCGCTAGAGGGAGCCTCTGCCAGCCTCCTCGGCCCGACGCACTGGAGGATTTCCCGACCGAGTTTGGGGTTTGTTTTTTTCCACGCTTGCTCAAGGATCTCCCTGGGGAAATGTCCAGAAATCAAATTTCTGGATCCCTTCTGCGCATTTTACAGGGTAGGAGTCACTTCCTGAAACTCTGTAAGTGAACGCTGTCGTCTCCGCGGAGGGCGATGCATCTCCGATGAGTCACCTCTTGCCACTTGGCAGCCTCTGGCCCACAGAAGCGCCCAGCTTTCTGCGCTCTGCAGGCTGGGGGAGGAGAACTTGGACTTCAAAGACGCAAACCCCTGGGCTTGAACAGGGCTCCGCCCTGGGTTGGCTGTGGGGCATGCCCCTCCCTCCTCGAGCCTCAGCCTCCCCGTCTGTAAAATGGGCATCTTCATCACACTGGATTCCTGGCAGGGGCAGAGGTACCCTGGGAATGAGGTGAGCCCTGCTGCTGAGGAGCTCAGTGCTGCACAGGGTGCGCCGGAGGCTGCAGAAGCTCAGTTCCTCTCACCCTGCGTCTTGGTGCATCTCCTTGCTCCTTGCAGTCCAGGGCACAGCTGGTGTCGCCCCCACGGAGCCGCCGCACCTGTTGGAGTCTGTGTCAGAAGGAGGTGCTTGAGTAAGGCTCATTGGTGAGGGGCCGTCCATGTTTGTTTTGAGAGAAAATCTGACAAATATAGTAAAATCTCGCCCCAGGATGGTTTTTTAAAGCCCCCTGTGAGGCGTGGATAAGGAAAGGGAGGCCTCACTGGGGAGTCCTGGGCCTCTGTGTGGGGCCCTGTTTCAGGACCCTTCCCGCCTTGTCTGTGCACCTGCCCCAAACCAACTTCAAAATCCTCCTGAGAGATTTACTCAAACTCTCTTAAGTTCTCCCTTGTTACCTTGATCCAAATGATTTACACTTTCCCATTATAATTTAATTTTCTCCCTTCCTCCCAAACCAGAGCACTCCGCCCGCAGAGATGTGGGCCACCGTCTGCATTTAGAGTGTCCTTATTAATCCTGCCCTGACCTCTGGGCCCGGAGCTCAGCCTGGGGAAGCTGACAGATCCCTCTCCACACGGGCCTATTAAAACACCTGCCTTTTAATTGGTCAAAACCAGAAGATGAGCTAAAAAATAAACCCTCCAGCTTTGCCTTCCGTTTCAGGGTGCACCTGCGCTGTGTCTGCCGCCCCATGTGTGGAAGAGCCGGGGGCCTGCAGGGTAGGCAGAGGGAGGGTGGTTGGCAGGGGCTAGTGGCCCTCCAGTGGCTTTGCCTGGGTTCCTGATGTTGCAACAAAGCTTAGAACACAACATGTAACAATGGAAAGCACTGTGGGGACAGCAAAGCTGACCTCTAATGCTGGCCAGAGACTGTCGGCTAACCTCCACACTCTGTGTCACGGCTGCCCGTTTCTGCTGAGTCGACTCTGGGAACCCCACAGCCACCCAGATGAGAAACACATTATTGCCCCATTTCACCGGAGGAGACCTGGGGCACAGTCAGCGGGCAACTCCGCCATATCCTGGAGAGGGGACGGGCTCTCGGCTCACCCATGTGAATCCTTTGTGGAATTGGCCTGAGACGCCCTGTTCTCTGTGGTGGCCCTGGGACTGTGGCTTAGTGAATGGGGCACAAGCTGGGTGTCAGCTGCCCCTGACATCTGACCTGGGACCTTATGGGACATTATAGTGGTAGATGTGGGATCAGAACCCAGACTGGCTCTGCATTCGGGGCTCAGACACAGCCTTGTCTCTGGCCATGCTCCTGGGGAACCCTGAGTAACTAGAGTTCCGATCTCAGGTCGGGGATGGGGCATGGCTTAACTTTCTCCCAGGGACAGTGGGCCTGGCAAGTTCAAGGACACATGGAGACCCCTGTCTAAGGCCTCAGGGCAACTTTTTGAGGTCTCTAGAGCCTGAGGGCAGGCCCCGAGGAGCCTCTTTGTGTAGCTGAGGAAACTGCTCCCAGCCCAAGAGGGTGCTGAGGATGTGTGGAGCTTGAGATTCCAAACCCAGGAGGTGCCCCCTGGACAAAAGATGCACAGCTGCTGTCCCAGATCCGCCTCTGATGGCTGCTGTGACCTTGTCTGCCCCTGAGCCAGGCTGACTCTGAGAGCCGCTGACTGCTGACCATTGGGTGCCTAGCATAGTGTCCCCCGCCCTCCCGCGTGCAAGGCCACAGCACATCCCCCGGTGAGGAGAGAGGTTTCCCCAAGAACAAGCCACGCCTGGCTGTTGGCCTGTGCCCACGGGGTGAGTGCGGCTGAGGGTGACTTTCAGAGCCCAGGTCCCCGGGGAGTGACATGTCCCTTTAGCCTCTTCCTTTTCACTCCAAACCTCAAGGAGGCCCGTGGCCTGCCTGGCCTTTCCTCTGCTCCTCTTCCTCCTGAGCTTTCCTTCCCACTAAGGAGTCTTCCACAGGACGGCGGGACCAGAAGGGCTCTTCCAGGAGCCAGGGGTGGGGGGGGCAGGTCAAGCAGATTCTCATCCCCAAACCAGTCTGGGCCCAAGAAATGCAGCAACCCAACAACACCGACTGCGTTCTCTCCTGGGGGGAGGGAGGACAGCGAGCTGTCTTTGAGTGGACAGCTTCCTCTTGCCTGGCCGTGTCATGGGCTCAGGGGGCAGCCAGGGACCAAGGTGGTTCTGAGGGGGTGTCTTCCACCCCCGAGTGCAGGGCACAGTAATCGCGCTACATCCTCAGCCATCGCAGGAGCTGGGCTCTGCTGACCTGCGTGACAAAGGGCACATTCAACAGGTAATCAGGGAGCAGATGACAGACCAGGGTCTGGCTGAGCCCCTGGGAGTCCCTGGGGGACCCTGTGCTCACACCCAGCAGCCGTCTCCCCATGACTGTCCTGTTCTGTCTCACGAGGCTCTGCCCAGCTAATAACTCTTCTCCACGCAGTTCCCTATCAGCCAAAAATTCTAATCACCTCCCATCATCCAGGGACCATCTTTCATCTGACAATTTCCTCTTCCAATTGATCTCATCTGCCAGGGACGACTGGGGGTTTCCAGATGATAAGAACAATCAGACAACACCAACAGCAGCAGGCTGCAGTCTTATCTGACTTAGTTATTCGACGAGCTCTACTAATATTATCTCTCTGGTTCTGTCTTGGAAATTGCAAAGCATAGAGGAAATAAAAACTGAGGCTCAGAGAGATTAAACAATTTGCCTTAAGTCACACAGCAGAGCCAGTTATCATTCCACAGGGCTTATGCTTTTGAGGGCCAGCAAAGAAGCCACCAACGAAGTCACTCATGCCACCCTGCTGAGGATGAGGCAGCTTCTTGAGCCACAGTGTGATGGCTACGTTTAAATCCACTCTGGCCTGTAGGGGCCTGAGTGAAATGCGACACAAGTTTAGAGTGGCCCTTGGCGACCTGGATTCCTCTGCGGCTGGCTCTGTCCTCAGGAAGCGCGTGGTCGGGTGGGAAGGCAAGACAAGCAAACACAGACCCATGAACCCAGGGCGGAGGCTCCGATGTGCTCCATGAATTATAAATATTGCAGAGCTGAGCTTTTCAAAGTGCCTGCTGTCGAGATGGGGCTCTCTAGAGTGTTGCTGCGTCCTTTTAGAAATATCAAGTGGTGACGCATTCGGCTGAGCACGTTTCCATTTCTTCACTGCCGGCTTTTCAGGACGTTTGCCACCCTCATCTACAGAAGGCTTTGCATACTGCATTTCCTTCATTATAAGATGCCATCAATTGTAAGCTGTGTCACTTACCCAGTGACTGTTTTCCCAGGAAATGAACATTTTTTTTTTTCATTTAATGCATGCACGGTCAGGATCTTGCATTTGGTTATGGATAGACCACATATATGTTGGTGGCCCCATAAGATCCTATGCCCTAGCAATGTCATGGACATCTTAGTTTGTGTAGGTGTGCTCTCTGGTGTGGGCACAATGACGACATCACCTGTCCATGAGTTTCCCGGATGTGCCTCATTATTGAGTAATGCACAACTGGAAAGGTATCAGATGTAAGACGTGCTGATTCCCAAAGCTCTAATGGGTAGAAGTGAAGACTCAGTATGGGCACCGGTTCCCCAGGACTGGGAGCTTCGTTATGCAGGACTGGGTGTCTCAGGGAAGTCTTTGGGAGCCAGAGGTTGGAGGACAGCTGGCTCCCGGTCATGAAAGCCTGCAGGGCAGAGGAGAGGGACATTCTCCAGCCATGCTCTCCTGACACCATCTGGGCCAAGCAGAATCATCAGTTCCATCAAAATTAATTGTTGACCATCTATGATGCGCCAGGTCCTGCACGGGGCTGGAGCCTCCTGGCGGCCAGGGGGTAATGTGGGCTGTTTGGTCGAAAAGCCATTCAACTATTCAAACCAGCGCTGGGCTCAGGCTGGAAGGCCCTGCCCCTGATCATGGGGGTTTCCAGCCCTGGGACCCTCTGCATCCAGTCCCTACAGAGGACTCCCGCACACACTTGGGCACGTGGCCTTGCCTTAGTCCCGGCCTTGGACCTCTGGGTGTGGAGGGCCCGTGGCGTGGCGCTCCATGCACTGGGCAAGAATAGTGTCCTCCTGCGGTAGGATCCTCTGGGGAGGCCCAGCCTTTGGAACGAGGAAGGAACCCAGAGGGAACTTGGGGAGCCCTCGGTGTGGACAGTAAGGTGTGGGAAGGGTTCTGAGCAGCTTCCCTGGCAGGAGGCTAGGCTTGCTGGTGTGGCCCTACCCTGTCCCTTCAGGGCCCTTCTGCCTGGGGGAAGCTGGAACTCTCTGTGCTGATCATGATTTTAATTCAACAGATGCATTTACTGCTACAACCTGCCATGGATTTCCCCGATCCTCCTAATAACCTGTGTGGATGATGATGTCTACTGGAGATAAGAAAATCAAGGCTCAGAGAGGCTGAGTAACTTGTAGCATTGAACACTAGTAATGGGTAGGCGGGGAGAGGAGGCTGGGTGTGGGGGATCCCAGTGCCAGTGCCCTCAGAAGCTGTCCCCGAACCTCGCCCTCTGCCTCTTCCTTTGTCACCCCCAGGGATGTCCCTCTGATCTTGAGAGCCCTTCATCTTCTGGACCCTCTCACAGTGACTTTCCTCAAGCACATCCTAAATCTCTCTTCCACTGACTCCTTGCTCATGGTGCCCCGGTCCCCCCTAACACAGCCACACACTTCCGGTGCAGTTGTGCGTTGGTCATCCAGCAGGACAATAACCATGAACACAAACATCTCATTAGACAGCTGCCATTTTAAAAGCCAAGGAAGGAGAAGAGGAGAGAGAGGAGTTTTGAGGAGGGGTTGAGTGTCCCTGGCTTCGGGGAGGCTAAGCCCAGAGACACAGGGGACAGAGGGGCCTTTCAGCCCCTAGGCTCCATCTGGATGTGGGACCCACCGGAGTGTGGCCAATTGTGGGGTTTGTATGAGGTCACTTGGAATCACAGCTGGGCAGGGGCTTGGTCCACAGCTGGGAGGGGCTGCTGGGGCCAGCCTAGGATGGAGACTATGTGCCCTGCTCCCAAGTCCCCTACTCAAGGCGCAGGTGATGCCATCCCTGGCCCAGGAGGCTCGTTATGCAGCCTCTGACAGACAGGCAGGAGGAGAAGGCAAGGCACCGGGTCCCCTGTGTGCTGCAGGCCACCCCTCAGAGGCTCTGCCCACCAGGGCTCGGGCCCAAGGCAGGGCCTGTCCAGCCTGTGCCCTGCTGCAGCTCCCTGGCCAGAGACACCAAGAAGGCAGGAGAACGGAGGGAGGCTGAGGGGGTGTGGGGCCTCGCACCCCGGCCACTGTGGGAAACCTCCCGGGGCTGGAGGTGAAGCTGCTCGGCTCCCAGTGCAGTTCGCCAATGCGTCCCAAGAATGTGAAAAGCCATCTACCCGTTAATACGCACAGCTTTATGTGTCATTTAAAAATAAATTTAAGCCGGGTGCAGTGGTGCGCGCCTGTAATCCCAGCCGTTCGGGAGGCTGAGCAGGAGGATCGCAAGTTCAAATCCAGCCTCAGCAACTCAGTGAGACCCATCTCTAAACAAAAAATTTTTTGTTTAGAGATGGGTCTCACTGGGGATGTGGCTCAGTTGGTAAGCCCCTCTGGGTTCAATCCCCAGCATCAAAATAATCATAATAAAAATAAAAATAATTTAAAAATTACTTTTTTTCCTCCTTTGTGCTAGGGGTTGAACCTGGGGTGTTTTACCACTAAGAAGCATCCCCAGCCCCCTTCCCCTTTTAAAAAAAATTTTGAGATGGGATCTTGCTAGATTGCTTAGGGTCTTGCTAAATTGCTGAGGTTGGCCTCAAACTTTTCATCCTCCTGCCTCCGCCTCCCTAGTTGCTGGGATTATAGGCAGGCACCACAGCATCCAGCTAAAAGCAAACTTAGTTAAATCAATCATAATACTAGTAATAATGATAATCAAACCATTTGTACTTTCTTGGCCCCACTTCTGGGAATCTATTTGAAGGAAATGCTGCAAACCTCCCAAATAACTCTCTACATAAAGATGTGCCTCACCGTCCTGTTTATACTGGGTGAACTGGAAGTCGCCATGATGCTCAGCAATGGGGGGGACGCTAAATAAACGGGGGTCTACTCAGCTTCTATGTGGACAGTAAAAATTATGTCAGCCAGGCTCTGTAGTAATGAGGAAAAATGGCTACAATTCAGAAATAAATCAAAAGTAGAGGAGTAGCAAGCTCCAGGCTGTCACAGCTAGTGCTCCTTCCTGGCTCCTGCACTCATTCCTTGACCTACTATGTGTTAGGGTTGAGACATGCCTGGACATCAGAAATGAATGGTCACCACCTCCGTCCCAGAGGAGCACGTGTCCTTGGATGTCCCTGTACCCCAGGGTTAGGAGGACCACTTAATTTATTGGCCAATCTTGGACATTCAAATTATTTTTAATGGACACACAATGATCACGCCTATCTATGGGGTACGGCAGGCCAGTGTGGAGCGTGTATACCGTGTGTAACCATCAACTCAGCAATTAACAGTCCTGTCTCCTTAAACATCACTCCTCGTGTTCAGAGACTTTGAATCCCTCCCTTCTCGTTCTCCATAAAATGAACAGTAAGTCGCTTCAACCAGGCATTGACCACTCTGCCAGGAATGGCAGCTATTCTCCGTCTATTATCGGGAGAGTGACAGGGAGAACATGGGGATCTTCCCAATGTCCTGTGGCCACTCTGCCCACAGCCCAGGGTCTCTGCATGTCCTCCCAGCCAGGAATTAAACAGAGGCAGGAGAACTCTCTGCTCTCCCGAGAACACAGAGGAGGGCCGCATCCGTGATTCAGTTATGGGCCTCGTGGTTTTTCTCTGCTCCTGAATTTTTCCTCACTGAAGCTGCTCCCAAGCCTCCCACGTGTCACACCTGATATGATTTTCTAGGACATCTGGCCCGTGTGGACTTCCCCTCTCTCGCTGCCAGCCCTCCCTTCCCCGATCTCCACTACCTTGCAGCCTCCTGCCCCTGCCACCCAGCTCCCTCCGGTCCTCTGGGGGGGACAGGTGGGAGAGGGGAGGAGTGGGACAAAGTCCTGCTGGGGGTGGGGAGGGAACAGGGAGGCCCCCACTCATAAATCCAGCCAGTTGCATCCCGGGCCACCCACAGGTAGCAACATGGCGTGAGCTGGAGTCAATAATGAGACAGGCCTTCTTCAAAGAGCCTGCGGGCCCTTAAAAAATACTTACTGAATTATGATTTAAATGCTCTGTGACCTTAGTCAAAACAATTGACCTTTCCGAACTTCTAATCTCTCTTCTGAAAGAATGAATTACTTGAATGAGGAATAAACTAATGAATGATGCTGTGGCAGTGGAGGCCAGCTGACACAAAAATGAATGCCTCTCCCAATCCATGGTGAGAAGCTCCTGCCAAGCTCAGGGACTACATTTCCCAGTTTCCCTTGCTGTCGGTTGGGATCACGTGACCAATCCCCACCAATGGGGTTCTAGGCTGAGGAAAGCTTGCCACCTACAGGTCTGTATGCAGGTGTGGGATGTCCAATCACCCATATTCTCTCTCTGCCTCTCCCGCCTCATCTATCACAGCACAGCTCGAGGGTGACCTCGAGGCCACAGGATGGTGGAGTTTGGAACCCTAGTAACCCCTCCCTGAAGGAGCACCTTGTGAGCAGGGGTAGCCATCCTGGACTTCCCCTGAGTGAGAAACGCACCCTTCCTGGGCACAGCCGTCAAATCTTGCGCTGGTCGCAGGGTTGTTCCACCCTGGCTAACTCAGGATGTAGGTTGAGGAAGGAGAGTTCAGTGGCTTGAATGGTGGCCTCCAATGAGCTATGTCCATGTCCAGATCCCAGGAACCTGGGCCCATGGCCTTTTTAGGAAAAAGGGTCTTTTCAGGTGTAATCCAGGATCTTGAGATCACCCTGGACTGTCCCGCATGATCCTTCCATCTAATGACAGTGTCCCTGTGAGCAGAAGGTATTGACAGGGGGCAGAAGGTGTGAGAAGCTAGGGCAGAGATGGAGGTGACCAACCACGAGCCAGGGACGCCCAGAGCCACCGGGGTTAGAAGAGGCGCAGGACCCTGCCTTAGAGCTTGGGCCCTGACACCTTGATTTTGGGCTATGGCCTGCAGAACTGTGAAAGAATACATTCCTGTTGCTTTAAAACAGTTTGTGGTCTTCATTCCAGCAGCTCTTGGAAACCACTCCAGTGAGGTGTGCAGGCCTAGCTCAGTGGGGCCTGCAGGAGGCCGTGGTGGGACCAGCTTCCAAGATGGCCCTGAGGGCTCTCCACCCGCTCCTGGAGCCCAGGTCCCTGGGAGGAGGCGTGCTCTGGAGAGAAGGCAGAGTTCAAATCTACCTTGTTAACTCTGCGAAGATTCCAGGAAGCTCATAATGGTGTTTGTACTGAGAGGAAGCAGAGGCCTTGAATCCTGAGGGCAGTCTAATTATTTATGGATGACAGGCTACATTTCATTAATGTGCAAGAAAAGGGACTCAGGCACCTCTCTCAGCAGTGTCTCTCACAGTGCCTGTGGGAGGGGTGGCTGGCCCAGCGGCCCACCCTGCAGGCAACCCTGGAACCAGCCTCGAGCAGGAGGGCTGGCTCACAATCCTCTCAGGGGTGGCTCAGGTCACTTGAGTCCCACCCCAGGCAGGTGCTGGGAAACCCTCCCAAGTCCTGCTGGAGATAGGCATAATGTGGCAAAGAGAGGAGCTTAAAGGTCCTGGAGAGGTCTATCCAGTAGGTCACTAGTCACATGTGGCTATTTAAATTTAAATTAATTAAAATTAAATTTTTGTTCTCTGCTCATTATCCACATTTCAAGTGCCCCCTGGCCATGGGTGACTCGTGGACAGCTCAAGCATCACAACATCTCCCCACCAGAAGCTTCTACTGGGCCAGGCTGTTAGACAAGAAGGGACAGGAGTTTCAGCTCTGCAAGTCACCTGCATGGTGGCCTTGGGCGAGAAAGGCTCTGTCTCTGCTTTAGTGTCCCCATCGATAAGGTGGGGAGAATCACAGCTCTTACTTACCAGGGTCAGGGAAATAGTTCTTGGCACCGTGTCTGGAGCATGTTAGTGCTTGGTGGGAGAAATGATCCACAGAGGAAGAGGAAGGTGAGAACAGGGTCCAGGAGGCGTGGGCTCCAGCTGTGCTGCCACCCATGAGAGGCTGAAGAGACAGGCGTAATTCCAGGCCCTGCTCCAAAGCTGTGTGGGCTTTGAGTAAATCATTTAACCTCTCTGAGCTCTGAGAGCTCCCCAATAGAATAGTTTATCTTATTGGATCCTATGCTTCCAGGAAAGGGATGGGCAGAAGTCTGTAAGAAACTAATATTCTTTGATTTTTATCCCTGCTCTTGGGAATCTAGTAGAAGAAAATAATCAGAGTAGTGAGCAAAGATTTGTGTTCAAAGACAGCAACTGGAGACCAGTTTATCAGAGCAAAATCTTGCAAAGAGCCAAAACGTCTCATAATAGGAAAATAGCAAAATATGTTATGGCACGTGCAAATGATGGACCCTTCCAGAACCAGGAGATATCATTCTGTAGATTAATAATACATACCCGGAAAGTGTTTTTATTTAAAACAAAAACACATTTGTAATTACACAGCATGTTCCTAAATTTGTTTTTAGAGAGGCTTCCTGTCTATGTTTAGCCTCGTCCACCGATATTTTGACAGTGGTTTCCTTGGGACGTTGGATCTTGATTGATTTTTACAATCTCCCTTTTACTTTTCTGCACTTAACCAAATTCTCCACGACGTGGGTGGGTCTGTTGGTTTGTAAACAGAAAACATTACAAACACAGCAAGTGGAAGGCCTGGGTGGTCTTCAAGTGACTCAGCCCTGGAGTTACAGAAAAACCTGTTCATAGCGTGGTGGGAGTGGGAGGGGAGTGTAGGGGTACGTCCCCCCGCCCCCCAGGACCCTGTCCTGGCAGGTACCTACCCAGTGGCTAATGAAGACTAAAGCTTTGAATCTTGCCAGGGAAAGGGGAGAGTCAGAAGGCGTGGGATGGGCTGGCTACTCCTTGACACAGTAGACCTGTGTGAATCAGGCTGAGTGACCGAGTGACCAAGCAGTTGGGAACAACAGGTACTGGGGTGGACCCTGGATGCCAGGCATCATGTAGACTGGTTCCCAGGGCTTTCTGCCTTGGAAGCTTTAATAAAGGAAATGTGGGACTAATTAAAGATTTCACTTCTATTCAGCCTATGAAGCACTGTTGAATCTAGCTGTCCCTCTCCTCGGTCTATACCCAAAGGACTTAAAAACAGCATACTTCAGGGACACAGCCACATCAATGTTTATAGCAGCACAATTCGCAATAGCTAAACTGTGGAACCAACCTAGATGCCCTTCAGTAGATGAATGGATAAAAAAATGTGGCATATCTACACAGTGGAATATTACTCAGCAATAAAAGAGAATAAAATCCTGGCATTTGCAGGTAAATGGATGGCGTTAGAGAAGATAATGCTAAGTGAAGTTAGCCAATCCCAAAAAAACAAATGCCAAATGTTTCTTTGATTTAAGGAGGCTGACTCATAGTGGGGTAGGGAGAGGAAGCATGGGAGGAATAGACAAACTCTAGATAGGGCAGAGGGGTGGGAGGGGAAGGGAGGGGGCATGGGTTAGAAATGATGATCATTATTATCCAAAGTACAGGTATGAAGACATGAATTGGTGTGAATATACTAGGTATACAACCAGAGATATAAAAAATTGTGCTCTATATGTGTAATAAGAATTGTAATGCATTCCACTGTCATATATAGATTTTTTAAAAAAATTTAAGGACAGCAGATTAAAACTGTATGAGATATTTTTTGCTTAGCCAAAAAGCACATATTTGTGAATTTAATATTGCCAAGTCTTTTGGTATCTGGGGGATCCGTCCCAGGATCCCTCATGGATCCCCAAGTCTGTGGATGCTCAAGTGTCTCATGTACAAGGCCACAGCGTTTGTATGTGACCTACACGTGCCCTCCTGTGGACCTTGAATCCTCTCTAAAAGACTTCTAATATCTAATCCATGTAAGTGCTATGTAACCAGTTGTTTAATTTCCCTCTTAGGGAATAATGACAATATAAACAAAACAAAACAAAACCCAACTCTGTTTATTTTTGGTGCAGACACAATTTCTTGCAGAGACTGAGACATGGGGGACAGCTGTACTGGTGAGGACGTGTAGGATCAGTTACTCCAGAGTCCTGGCTGTGAGAACAGGAATTGGAATAAATGTAGTAAAAAAAAAAAAAAAAAAAGACTGCCTTGTGAATCACAGTCTTGAAGAGATGAGCACCCTGTGTCTTAGAATTATGCCGGGAGGTCTGGTTTTTGCTTTCGGGAAATAATCACAAATGTACCAATGTTTTATGCAAAGAATATTAGTGAAGCTCTGTTTCCGTAGCCCCAGTGTCCCTGGCTCGCACCTGCCGGGGCTACCATGGATACTTTCACATTGATGTACAAAGGTTGTGGCTCAAGCCCGGCCCACCTACAGAGCTTTCCGCCTCACACAGATGTCTCTAGGGGATTTCAGGGAGGACAACCTCAAATCCCCTTCTCTGCCCTGCTTGTTGGTTGCTAGACGCACAGCCACACGACAGGAGATAGATTGGCACTTGTGCAGTTTCTGCAGACCCTTCCCACTCTCCAGCCCACCCTCTGCCCTGGAAGCCAGCTCCTGTCTGTCCCCCAGGTGGACTCAGCGTGTGTCAGTCTGTTGGAAAGGGACCTGGGTGGGAGATCAGCTGTTCATCTCCCAGCACCCACCCGAGGTCTCCAGGCTGGGCATCCTGCAGGGTTCGACCACCTCTTAAGGACATCCTCTCTTAAGGACAGATCCTTAGACCCTGAGCTGCTAAACCAGCTGTGAGAACGAACAAAGCCGTGATTCCTACTGTGTGAAGATGTAGATAAATGTCCCCAGCACTGCGAGGAGTCCCAGCTCCCTAGCTGGCTTGCAAAGGCTGTCACAAAGCTGCTGTAAGCCAGCCCTGCACTCCAGAGCACCCTGCAGCAATAGCCTGAAGTGAGGATGAGGACCCCTGACCATGGGGCCATGGCCAGGGCCTGGCCGGAGTGGAGAGAGCCACCTGGCTCCCTCCTGAGTCCCAAAGGGGCATTGCTAATGAGGAGGAAGCTTTAAGCTAGTGAATGCAGTGGTGTCCCTCTTCCTCCCTCCACCCCCTCATTCTCTAAGGCTCACACTGGACTGCACCAGGGAGAGGAAGCTGTCAACTGCCATGCTTTGAGTGTGTCCCCAAAGTTTCATGTGCTAGAAGCTTAGTTCCCAGCATGGTGTCATTGAGAGGTGTTGGGTCCTTTAAGAGGCGGGGCCTAGTGGGAGGTAATGAGAGCACTGTGGGGGCATCACCATCAGAAAAACACTTACCATCTAGCCTCTCCCTCTTGGGCACACTCCCACCATGATGCCATCTACTATGCTGTGAAGCAGCCAGGGACCTCATTAGAGACCCAACAGATGGGGCCACCGATCCTGCACTTTCAGCCTTCAAAACCGTGGGCTAAAGAAACTTCTTTTCTTTCTAAGTACCCAGCCTTAGATATTTTGTTATAGCAACAGAAAATGGACAGACACCAACTTCCTGCCATTTCCTCCCTTGAGCTTTACTTTCCCTCAGGTCTGACCCTGAAGGCCATTGCAGATCCAGTCTTTCTTGTACCTATCAAATCATGAGAAATGGTGGGGCGTTTTGGGGGGCAGGAGGGCACAAGCCTGCCAAGTTCTCCCGGACACAAGCGACCAGGCCAGCACGGTTCCTTGATATCCAACCCCATGGCTCTGATGAGATCTATGATGGTAACTAGGTCACAGGAAGCACAGCTGCCTCAGGACAATATTTTATGGAATGGGGAAATGACTACAACATTTTGTGACATGAGAAGCCACAGGTCCCACCGCCTCCCCCATCAAATCACCACAACCACAAAGTCCCAAGAGTCTCAGGTTGTTTCTCCAGGTGCTACCACTGGTCTCACAGGGCACCCTGTGGGTGGAAGTGACAACCAGGGTGCCCATGAGCAAATGCAAAATCACTGGAGAGAAGGTGCTGGGGGCCACGCATGGGCGGCCAGGAAGGAGCACACAAGGTCAGAATGGTGACAGGGCCCAGGGGCCAGGGGAGAGGAGGAGAGGAAGGGGCTGGTGCTGGCTAGGGCAGGGTCCCAGCTGCCCACAGGGTCACCACCATCGCAGGCTCCACCCAGGTTACAGAGCAGGACAGGTGGAGGGAAGAAGGGGGAGGAGCTGCAGGGAGAAGGGAGTGGGGTCCCTGCCCATGGCAGGGGAGGCTGGCAGCTCCTCCACCACCTTCTGTCCGGCCAGTAATCCTAGCTTTGAGTCTACCCCTGCTGTCGCTCCCTCCGCCCTCTGGGGTCTGCCGAAACCCCTCCCTTGTTCTTTCCTCTGCCCTTATTCAGGGGACATGTCCCAAGTCACAGCGCTTACGACCGGGGACAGCAGCAAACCCCACGAGGACTATGGCTCTTCCTCCTCCTCCTCCTCCTCCTTGCGAGAAGATGCAGTGTGTGAGTGAGGTCCAGGGAGAGAACAGGACTACTAACAAATAGAGCAGCGACAACGACAAGCTGTATCGAAGTCATTTAAAACTTAGGGATGGCTTATTTCTGGAATTTTCTATTTAATTTTTTCAGACTGCCTTTGACGGCCAGCGACGGAGTCCACGGAAAGGGAAGCTGCAGACCAGGCCCCTGGCCTCCCTCTCCCTTAGAACCACCGTTTTGTCTGTTTTGCATTTTTGCAGTTAAAAGTCCAACCTACTGTCCCCACAAGGCAGGCTTGTTCTGAGTCCCCTCGGTGCTGCTGCGGTGTGCTCCCAGCCTGTGCGCACGCAGTAGGTAGGAAGCGTCTGTGAACAGTGTCGCCAGGACAGGTGACGAGCCCCCATCCTCCCCATGGCGCTCAGCGGGCGACACACAGGCTGGGGACGGGTCTCCAAGTGGACGTAGGGGACTTGTCATCACAGGAGTCTGGGTATTGGGCAAAAGGGCTTCAATAGGTAAGTGGATGCACGACCCGAGAAGGCCACCGGTGACGAGAGGGGCTGTGAAACAGCGTGACAGGCACAGGAAGAAACCCTGGTCCTCTTAGCCTGCTCCCCAGGGAGTCACAGGGATGGGTGTGGAGGCCGTGGTTCCAACGCAGGCGGTGTCCCCTGCGTCCAGAAGATGGCCCCTGCAGATCACTCCGCCCTCTGCGGGGCGCGGCGGGAGCAGGGGGCATCCGCGCAGCCGCAGCCCTTGTATCCGCGGGGACAGGTGCCCAGACCTTCCCCGCCAGCTCAGGCCGCAGAGGGCACCAAGCCCTGCCTGTACCGGCTTCTTCCTCTAAGTGCACAGCTGTGATAAAGCCCAGCGACTAACTAGGGCAGTAAGCGGGCAGCGACAGTGAGTTACCGCAAAATAGGTAACTCTAAGGACAGAGGGCAATGGAAGTAATTCAAAACCTAGGAACGGTTTGTTTCTGGAATTTTCTGTTTAGTATTCTCAGACTGAGATTGAACGTGGGTAACTGACACCTCAGAAAGAACCCTCAGATAAGGGGCGGGGACTCTGTGTGTGTATGGCTGTGTGTATGTGAACACGTGTGTATGTCTGTATATATACACGTGTGTGTGTGTGTGTGGCCTGTGCCCAGGCACATTGCAGATGGCCTGTCATCAAGAACTCCTCCCACATTTCTGCCCTTCTGCTCCACTGTGCAGGGATGTGTCACGGGGCATAAGTCCCCTCCACACTCCATATAGTGAGCTCAGGCTTTTTAATGCTGGCTGGTTCTGACGCCAGCTGCCTGCCACCAGGATGGCCCCCCTTTTAAATCACCTCAACGCCTGTCAGTTACGAGGGCTGCGTGATAAATGTCCCCCAACCACCCCAATGCGGAAACATCCCTTTTCTGCTCATGGATTTTGTGGATGGAGAGTTCATTCAGCCCAGCCAGGGTGGCTTGTCCCTGCTCTGTGATGTCTGAGACTCCAGCTGGGACACTGGAAGGCAGGGGCTGGAGTCCTCTGCTGGCTTCTTCTCTCCCAAGTCTGGATGAGCTGCCAATTGTTGGTGGAGACCGGAGCCGGGCCGTGCCTGGAGCCTGTGCCCTGTTCCTACAACACAGTCAGCAGTGCTCAGGTGACCGGGACTTCAGGTGGCCAGTGACTGTGCAGTGGCCTCTGGGCCAGTAGACATGCTGGGGCTTTGCAGGCTGGGAAGGCCGGCTTGAACCAGGCCCACCGTAGAACAGTGGGGCTCCGCCAGTTACCTGAGGCTCCTCCAGCTGCTCACGGGCCCCTGGGAGCAGAGAGACTCCAGCGCAACACCAGGTACTTAGGGGAGCCCAGCACGGGGTTTGCTTTTGTGGCTGATTTTCAATCCTTTCAACATTCCCCTCGCAGATGGGGAGATGGGGCTGGGGTTGGCTTGTTTACTGTTGGGGATGAGTCTCTGCCCGTGAGCCCCAGCCCTATTTTGTCAGTGTGTGGAAGGTCCCTGGGTCGCCAGGGATCCTGCTGGCTGGAGGCGGCTGTAGAACTCGGCGTGTCCTGGCTTCAGCTCTTCTGGCTCTTGAAGTTGGGTTCTCCTCCCTTCCCCTAAGTCCCCACTATCTCCACCCTGAACAAAGGAGTCTCCAACACCCCAGTAGCACAGGGGGGGAAACAGGCCCAGGGAGGCCCACGAGGTGCCCCAGGCAGCAGGGCCTCGCTCCCCTGGGTAGAGGCTGAGCCCAGCCCCATGGGCTCCCTCTCCTCCCCCTGAGCCACAAAAGGAAACTCGCTTCCCATTCCCTGCTCCTCTGCCAGCCTGAGAGTCCGGAGAAGAAACATTTCCAAATAGACCAGGGTGGTCTTTTCGGGGTTCTGGGTTTTGCTGTTTGTCCTTTGACATCTGTTTCCCATGAGATGCTGGGAAATGCAGGTGCTGGCCCAGGACGCCTGCTGTCTCAGGGCCGGTACCTGCTCTCCCGAGGCTGTCCCGCAGCCAGCGCTCAGAGCTGACCATGTTTGGGCATGCAGGCTCGACCCAGATGGGCCCAAAGGCTGCGTCCCTGGAGACGGCTGGAGGCAAGCTTCCCGCGGAGCTCCAGGAGGCGGCCTTTGGGGTGGGGGCGGGGGCTGGGCAGACGGAAACCATCTGCCTGCGAGGACCCAGGGGCACTGGGCAAGCTGTGAGTACTGTATCCCTGAGAGTGCTGGGGGACAGGGGCGGGAAGGAGCCCGAGATGGGCCCGGAGGGCAGGAGTGGGCTCCCTTCCTCTTGGGACGGCTGTGAGGACTCTGGTGTCAGGGGGGCTGGCTGGTGCTGATGGGCACCTGGGGGTGGCTCTTGGTGGGGTCACTCTGGGTGCTGAGTGCCCTGTCCTCAGGCCCAGCTCGCAGCAGCCTGACTCAGAACAGTCCTCTTGCCCCTTGCCCCAGTGGAGGAAGGGGACAGAGGAGAGGTTGGGGAGAGTGCGTCCCACTCTGCCCCACTCCACAGTCCTCTGTCCATCACCACAGCCAGCGCGGACCGGGCTCTCCACATCACTCGACCTCCACTGGACTCCTATGGTACCCTTCTTGTCCACTGTCACCTGGGTGCTAAGGGCCAAGGCCAGGATGTGATCCTGCATCTGGGTGTCTCAGAACCCCCCTTCCCGACACTCCACCAAACCCTGAAACGCTGTACTCTACTCCTGTCCTTCTAAGGAAGAGGATGTGGACCCGGCTCTCAGATCACATGGGACCCACACGCCTTCCTTTGTCCTCCTTCATCTTTCCTAAACCCAGCTCGGACCTTGTGTGACCTTTCTGAATAGGAAGAGCTAGCCAAAAAAGCCAAAGTTATTTGTCAACTCTCAAGCCTGAGAAGTTCTTCTTGGAGTCTAACTAAATCCCTCCTGTTGTTGATGAAACCCATCTCTTCCGGAGCAGGTCTTAGGGGAACTGACTATTCAACACTGTGGATGTTGAAGCCCAATTCCCACCCGAGACTCCTATCTAAATAGAACCCCCAGAACGGACCTGAGTGGGTTTATCGGACTCTGCAGGAATCCCAGCAGAGCAGGAGCACAGGGCCAGACCCCTTGGAGACAGGGCAGTCTCTCCTTCCCTTCCCTCCTGTGCCCCTGGAACAGGGAAGTCCAGGACTCCAGCCTCCTCCAGCCTTAGAGGCTCCAGCGTCTAGGATGCAGAGGGGGGAGGGAGCGGGAGGTGGGGGCTGCTTGTGGAAGGAGCCTCACAGCAAGGGAGGTCCCCAGCACAGCTCCAGCTTCCCCTGGGACAAGGGTTTTGCTTGGGGACTCACTGAGGTTTGCAAGGTTAACCCTGAGAGTCAGCCAGGGATCAGAACCCAGACATCCTGGGAGCCACTGTGGAGCCTCCACATGCTTTGTGATCTTGGGCAAATCGCTTTCCCTCTCTTCCCTTGCAGGATGAGAGGGTGACACTCACCTCTCAGAGCTGGCTGGGAGCTTCCAGAGGGTGGAAAGGAGTGAGGTTGATATTTGGTGGCCTCCCCCTCGCCGCCCTCCTTTTGGCGGGTCACCTGCCGCCTGAGCCCATCTCACTTCTGTTCCTTCTGTGGCCCTAGAAATGACAGCTGGCCCCGGTGGACATGGTGAAGAAGCTGGTGATGGCTCAGAAGCGGGGAGAGACCCGAGCCCTGTGCCTGGGTGTGGCCATGGTGGTGTGCGCGGTGATCACCTACTACATCCTCTGCACCACCATGCTGCCCCTCTACCAGAGGAGGTGGGTGCGCTGCGGGTGGGGCTTCAGTCCTGGGTGTGGGCAGGGGGCTGTGCGGGCTCAGGGGTCTTCCAGGGCTTCTCCCCCTCTCCGGCCACCTCACAGTAGGCAGGCTGCTCAGGGCCATGTCACTCTTAGCGAGAGGGCAGGCTGGCCCCTGCTCTGGGATCCCATGGGAGCAGGCTCCAGGGGCTCTTCTCTCAGAATCAGCCAAGGATGTGAGCAAACCCTGCAGGGGGTGACCCGGAGCCCCTTCACCTGGGTCAGGCGGGCTCCCACCGCCCCCCACCCTCACCCCACCCTCACCCCCACGCTAGGCCTTTCTGATGTGTAGAAGCCACACTGGGCGCGCATCTGCTCCCCTGGACCCTTGCAGGCCTCGTGGAGAGCGTCCCGTGTGCCTCTGACAGGCCACCTCACCCTTCGACTTCCATGAAGAGCTGGGAGACCCCTGCTGTGGGACTGTCTGCAATGGACGCACTCAGCACTCTCACCTGGGCTTTGGATAAGCCCCAGACCCTTCCTGGGCACGTTCCCGTCCCTGACAGCCCCCTCCCACACCCAGCCTGGCATCGGGTCTCCTGCAGGAAAAATGGGCTGAGTCCCCAGGGACTCACTCACACACTCACACTCGAGGGTGTCTGGATGAGCCTGTCGGCCCCTCCCGGCCAGCACGGTCCTTGCCTTCGACAAATGGAGCCTGTGACAGGCTGGGGTCTTCCAGATGAGGCGCTACTCAGTGCAGCTGTGTCTCCAGTGTGTTGTCTCCCGGTTAAACTCCATCGCCCCATCAAACCCAGCCCCAAACATCTGCCCTCTTCAGGGGAAAGATGACAGATTCTGGAGGCACTTGGATTTGACCTCAAGTCCTGTGTGGCCTCAGGAAATTCACTTGACCTATCTGAGCTCCTCAGACCTCTGTAAGACAATGAGGCTCTGAATAAGAGATTCTCAGGCCTGGCTGCTCCTCAGAACCACTGGGGAAGTTTTAAAAATACACCAACCTGTATCCAACCACGGCAGAAATTCCAACCTGCTTATTCTGGGGTGTGGCTTGGACGTGGGAATCTTTTTTTGGAGGGGTACCAGGGATTGAACTCAGGGACACTCGACAGTTGAGCCCCATCCCCAGCCCTATTGTGTATTTTATTAGACAGGGTCTCACTGAGTGGCTGAGCACTCACTGTTGCTGAGGCTGGCTTTGAACTGGCCATCCTCCTGCCTCAGCCTCCCGAGCTGTGGGATCACAGTGGGCCTGGCAGACGTGGGAGTCTGTTTGAAACTCCCCAGGTGTGAGGAGAACTAGGACCCCAGCGGCTCTGCTCTTCTGGGGCCAGTCCCTCCCTGTGTCTAGCTCCTGCCTTCAGTGCTGAGTGCCACGGCAAGATGAGGGGCCCAGCCCCGGCTCTCCTAAAGGCTCCCGGGGGACCAGGGGTCCAGCAGGGTGCTCTCTGTGTCCCCCTGTTCTGAGATGTGTGTATGTGGTGTCCTCAGCGTGTGGACCCAGGAGTCCACCTGCCACCTGATTGAGACAGACATCAGGCACCAGGAGGAGCTGGAGGGCAGGAAGGTGTCCCCGTACCCGTGCCTGTGGGTCAACGTCTCGGCCGTGGGCAAGTGGGCCATGCTGTACCACACGGAGGACACTCGGAGCCAGAACCAGCAGGTATGGGGCTGGGGATGGGCACACGTCCCCTTGTCCCGGGTATGCATGGGAGCCTGGCCCTCACTGTGTCCCCAGGGCTCAGGGAGCTCTGCCCAGTGTCTCCTGGCTGGTGTGCGGGTTTTGGTCCCACCCCGGGTCTGAGTCTGCCCCTGTGAGCCTGTGACAGAGGTGCCCGCTGCCCCTGGGGAGCCGTGAAGAGTCAGACACCGGCTGTGCGCCCGCTGGCTGTTGGGTGGATGGGGCTCCCAGAGAGAGGCGGCCATGGGGACTGTCACTTCTAACCTACCAGCTGAACCAACGAGAGGCCAGGCCTGAGTGTCCTGAGAACCACGCGGGGGTCTTAGCAAAGCCAGGGTCCCACATCAGACCCACTGCAGTGGCACCTCTGGGCACAGAGCTCCGGGGGGTTCACCACTGTGACCTACTGGAGTCCCGGGTGCGATCCCTGAGGAGCCGGGAGGGTGGAGCCCAGGGCCATGGGGACTCAGGTACTGGCCACAGCAGGACCAGGGCAGGGGCGTGGACCCACAGCAGGATGGACACTGACAGAATCCGGACA